>NC_057804.1:97282166-97641824 GCF_018294505.1 Triticum aestivum
TTTTACTCGATGATGGTTTTGTGAGAGGGGTGATCGATCCCACTCTTTTTACTAAGAGGGACAAGGGTGATTTGATCCTATGCCAAATCTATGTAGATGACATCATTTTTGGTTCTCCTAACATTCATTTGTGCAAGAAGTTTGCGGCTTCAATGACCAAGAATTTTGAAATGTCACTCAATACGGATTTGAAGTTCTTTCTCGGATTTCAAATTCAACAATTTCAAGAAGGAATTTTCTTATCTCAAGCAAAGTACCTCAAGGATATCCTAGAGAAGTTTGGCATGTCTGATGCTAGTCCATGCAAGACACCCATGCCAACCAAAATTGCTCTCACTGAAGACACAAATGGTACTCCTTTCGACCCATCTACTTACCGCTCTATGATTGGTTCATTGCTTTATCTTTGTGCATCTAGACCAGACATCATGTTCAATGTATGCATGTGTGCTAGATTTCAAGCTTTCCCTATGGAAAGTCATCATAAGGCGGTTAAGCATATTCTTAGATACCTTGTTCACACCCCAAAGTTGGGCCTCTGGTACCCCAAGGATGCTAAGTTTGATCTCATTGGGTACACGGATGCGGATTGGGCTGGAGACAAAGTGGATCGTAAGTCCACATCCAGTGCATGTCAGTTTCTTGGACGATCCTTGGTAAGTTGGTCCTCGAAGAAACAAAATTGTATTGCTCTCTCTACCGCAAAAGCTGAATACATTGTTGCCGCCAGTTGTCCAACTCAGTTGTTATGGATGAGGCAAACTTTGAAGGATTACGGTATCACCTATAGACATGTGCCTCTTCTATGTGATAATGAAAGTGCCATCAATATTGCTGAGAACCCCAAGGATCATCTCCGCACCAAGCACATTGATATTAGGTATCACTTCTTGAGAGATCATGTTGAAAAGGGTGATATTCACATTGATCACATTGGTACAGATTTGCAACTTTGGATGAAGCAAGGTTTGGTCGGCTTAGGCGTGAACTTGGTATCTTGGAGCTTGATAATATTATGTGAAATTTAGTACACATTCATGCATGAATCTAATGTCTTGTCATGATGTAGGAATATATTTAGGGGGAGGCATTCAATTCATGAATGTTCTCACCCTACATAATGCATAAAAAGAACCAACACTCTCAAAGTTACCATGGTTCTCGAACTATGGTGCTTTAATATGATGGAGTCGTGACTATATGCCCAAAGTCTACATCTTTGCGGCACTATGTTACATATGCTCAAACATGGTGACCTCGGTCATCACGTGTACCTTACGTATGTGAACCTTTTGTTTTTATGTTGTTAGGGATGCTATTTCATCTTAGTATGGCCTTAGTATTACTCAGGGAGTCACCTTTATAAATTCTCTCCAAAACTCCCTGGCAGAGTCTATATCAAATCACATTAATTGTTTTCCTTCCAATCTCTCTCTTGCCTCGATCTGTTGTCCAGTGGCCGGACATCCGGCCCCACCGTCGGACATCCGGGCCCTGGAGCACTGCTGGACATCCAGCTTTAGGCGGACATCCGGGCCCTGATCCTATAGCCGTCGATCCCTCACACACCGGATATCCGGGCTCCTCCCCGGATGTCCATCCCGTTGTCCCTTGTTTCCTTGCTCTTTGACCTCCGCTCACTGGATATCCGGGCTAGGTCCTGGATATCCGGTCCATAACCTGCAGGCACACATATCTGGGGAGGGGCTCGGGCGTTTAGGGCATGTTTCCCCCATTCACTCCCGTTCCTCTTCCCCATCGCACACCACAGCCGCCGCCACCGGGCCATCACTCCGGTGCTGCCCCGGCCCTCTTCTCCGAGCTCCGACCCCAATCTCCTGCTCGCGGCTTCTCCTCCTCCCGATCTACAATTCTATCCAATCCATCTCTTAGGTTGGGTTGTGAATCCCTCCGGAGGGACCGGTGTATTGTGGGAGTGACTGTCGGAGTTCCTCATTGCAAGGACCAAGAACTGCGGCCCCGATCGTCCCGAGCCCTATTCCAGGGGTATGAATGCTACCTCTCCTACATTCCGCTTCTATGGTGACCAAAAGGTCTTAGGGCATCACTCTTGGTCTCTTGAGTATTGGTGTCTCTTGCCTATGCCTAAACATCTGTCAATAAACTTGGCTACTCAAATTTAAATCATGGACATGTCTCTTTTTGATCTACCACTGAACTTATTCTATGGTCATGCTCAAAATGGTCATCCCATTGTTTAAAATTGTTTTATCCATGTTCATCCTTATTAGTACCATCTCATCGGGATCTCTCATCCATTCCAGTTGTCCGGCGGCAAGGCTCAACCGACTCCGATGAGCATGCTCGGCCTAAGAAGAAGAAGGCCACCACCGTTAAGAAGAAGAAGCGGGCACCATCCACTAGTCCGTCGGCCTCGGATCCAGATGATGTGGACTATGTTGGGGAGGATGAGGAGGTCTGTGCACCAAGACACTCCGTTGGACAGTCCAAGCCCGGTACTAGGAGGGCCCCGATGCCTCATGTCAGCGTGTCTACAATGCCCGTTGTCCATGGCCATCGCATCTCCACGGAGCTTCCTGACAGCGGGGATCGCGCTCCTCACAACTTCAAAACTATAGGGGCAGCTCAATATCTTGCATTTCGTCGGGATGTCAATCAATATGAGATGGTGGCTGATGCGAAGGATCCTCGGTTCCAGACTCGTATGTAGCAGGATCTCTATTCCAGTTTCGTCCATGGGCGTGGACTTGCTCCTCACTCATACTTGGATCTCAACTTCCTACGCGAGAATCCTGACATGTTTCCAAACGATCCGGTCCAGATCATTGATGATATGACTCTCGGTCCCATAATGACCTTCAGGTGTGATTGGAATGACGCTGCCATTCTACATCTCTATGCCACCTGGTTCTTTGGTCCGGACAACACTCTCACTTGGAGGACTGATAACACCACTCTGAGCATCACCTATGACAGGTTTGTTCAGATTTTGGGTCTCTCCGGTGTTGGCCATCGCATCCATAGTATGGATCCTGAGAGCAAGCCCAAAGCGATTGATGCTTCCTTACCACTTATCAAACCTACCTCTCAGCTCACTAAACAAGAACTTGCATATCCACTCAATGAGGTATCTATCTTCCGTTCTCCTTACTACATCCTCTATCAGTGTGTGCTTCACACTCTCTATCCTAAGAAGGGAGATCACTCGCGGGCCTACAACTATTCCATTGACTTGATGGTTCGTATGCATGACAAACCCACTGAGCCTCTGGACACAGCCCATTTCATTTGGCATGAGATCCGCCTTTGCAGTTTCATTCAGTCACTCCAGTTTCCTCATGCTCCATTCATTCAGGCTCTGATTGATCATACTGCTCCATTTGAGGTGGTCAAGACAGTTGTTCACTCTTGTTGGAATCCTGCTCCTCATATGCGCGTGGTGGCTGCTGCTCCGCCTACTGCCCCTTCACAGTCTAGGAGGTCTGCTGGAGGGACTCAGCCCACTGGTTCCTCTGTTCCATCTTCCTCGACGGCTCCCCGTGGTCGCTTAGCAATGTTCATCAGCAAGGCTCAATCTACTATCATGAGGTCCATCACTTTTAGCTGTCAGAAGAATCATGATGTTCAGAAGCGCCTCATCCTCTCCAAGAATCAGCTCAAGCAACGCCTCCATAACCGTGGGAGTCCTGTGAGTGATGATGATCCTATTCCCGCAGCTCCGTCCACATCTACATTCGGTTTCCCCTCTCGTGACGAGTATCCGGAGTTCTTTGATGATCTTTATGACATCCGCCAGGACTGACCGAAGTGTGCCCCTTTTTTTAATTGTTGCTGTCAAAGGGGGAGAAGTAGTATTACTTGATGTACTAGCTCGTTGTGTTAGCCCTACTATTACTCGACCTTGTTATGTTGCTACCTATTCGAACTTGGTACGTTGCTACCTATGTTATCGTATTATCTTGATCATGTGAGTCTATATTGATTACCTTGTGGCTATGGATTTTTTTTCTTATCCATGTGTTATTGTGGTTTCCTATGTGCATGACAAATACATATATATCTTCTGGAGATACACCTGAATCATAATATATTCATTGCATGCTCACAATGAGGGGGAGCCAAATACAAATAGAAACATCAACATACTTAGTATTCTTGCTCTCATATCTGTCAATGCTGACTATTTATTACAACTGTGATACTACATGTGTGATTGTCATCAACAAACAAAAAGGGGGAGATTGAAAGAGCAATCATGCTCTTACATCATGTTTTTGTTGTTCATGACAATATACATGTAGGGGACTAACAATGGTTGTTAAGTAAATCTCAGGTGTTAGTCCCCGGTTTCATCGACGTGTGTGGATCAAGAGCATATGAAGTAATTTTTCTCAAGGATGAAGTATCAAAAGTGATTTCATATTTATTTCCTTGAGTATAGGATCCCGCACTATTAAGAGGGGATCTATAGGGTTAGCTTAAGACTTGCTCATTTCAATAACAACTATTCAAAACTAGGCTAGTGTTCCAACTTTATGTTCTCTGATAAGGTTCTGTCTCTGGCATACCGGATGTCTGGGCTTGACCCCGGATGTCCGGGCTCACGGCGGATATCTGGCCTGCAGGCCGGATATCCGGGCCTGGCTACCCAGAATGCACTTTTGCTGGTATCATTTGCCGGATGTCCGGCCCTCTATGCCGGATGTCCGGGCCCTCATGCTGCGCCGGATGTCCGAGCCTTATCCCGGATGTCCGGCCTCTGCTACCACAGAACAACAGGGTTTCTGTAACCTCCTTGCGATCACGCTGGGTGTCCGGTCACCTGCCGGATGTCCGGAACTTCCTAATATGCCGGATGTCCGGGCTTGGGCCCCTGATGTCCGGCCTCTCTGTTTTCTGCTTTGCCTCTACTGTGTTCCTTGTGTGCCCTTGCCAATCCGGATGTCCGGCCTACCCATTCATTTACACTATAACGGCCGCACTCACACTATATATAGCCCTTCTCCCCCACGGGAGAGGACTGACCACTTACTTTGAACAAACCCTAGAACACATTTCTTACTTTCTCTCACTCCTCCACACCAAATCTTAGATCCCCAAGGGATTTGAGAGCATTTGTGAGAAGTTGTCCAATCAAGTGATAGATCGACTCCTTCTCCTTCTTTGCACCGAAGGAATTCGTGATTTGAGCAAGTTTTGAGCTTTCCCCCATCGTTCTTGTTACTCTTGGAGGTTGGAGACTCCTAGGCGGTAGGAGTGTTTCGGAGAGGAATCAAACTTTGTGATTACCCTCGGAAAAGTTTGTGAGGGTTTGGAGACCACCCCAAGGTCTACCACTAGTAGTTGAGAAATGCCTCTGTGGTGTTGTCTCAAAGGGAGAATAGGGTGAGCCTTCATGGCGTTGGTGTGCTTTCGTGGTAACACCCACCTCTCTAACGGTGACTAGCTTCCCTCCAAGGAAGTGAACATCGGCATACATCCTCGTCTTCCGGAGTTGTGGTTAGTCCTAACCCTAACTCTCTACTTGTGGTTACTTGTCTCTTTGCACTTACGTACATCATATTGAGCTTGCTTCCTTACGTGCGTGTGTTACTTGCTTTGTACTTAGTACTCACTTGCAATTGTTAGGCTCATCTTCATATTCCGCATTATTGCCTAAAATTGCTAAGTAATAATTAAAATTTTTAATTGTACCTATTCACCCTCCCCCCTCTAGGTCCATCTCGATCCTTTCACCGCCCCCGAAGACTTGAAGGTGGAGGCCTCCAAGCAAGGGAAGAAATCCCTATCAGGGGGGCCTATCTCGGGGAGCAACATTGCCGAACAGCGCCCTCAAGGGGACCACCCGCTATCCCAGACGTAAGTGAACAAGGGTGCTCTGTAAGCCTACCACATTCTTCTCCTGTTTATGATAGCAATATCTGAAAGGTATGTTTGGCAGTCCGGCCTATAGCCTTCCGCAGCAATCTTCGTCCTCGGGGGATCTTCTTTCGGAGTTGATGGAGAGCGAGACGCCTCCTCATACTTCCCCGCCCCATAAGGAGGACGACCTGAAGTGTCGTCTCGGAGGATCTCTCTCGATCCCTAATGGAGGATGAGGCCAGAAGGTGAATCTTCAGCCGCCCCAGGTCCGGGGTGTTCGGCTCCTAAAGAGACTGTAGAAAAAGCCCCGGACTGTCCGACGCACAACCGGATATGTTGATGAGTCTTCTGCGGTAAGCGCCTATTTCAGAGGAACATCGTATCTTAATGGGTACGGTGATTAAATGAATTTCATCCGCAAAGAGCGGACTGGATGAAGCCTTTATGAGCCTGTTAAGAGGCTTCGAGGTACGTAATGTGGCAATTTTTTGTTAGTTTGTATTGCAAAATGCAAGGTGCACTGTGTGTAGATAGTAGCCCCTGAAACTCTGGTTGCTATCCAAACAAAGCGACCAGAGGATAAAAAAAGTATCAATAATCTCAGGAAAGGATTCTGCCAATTTTGTACATAGGCGGCTGCAGCCCCGACAACTGCGCGGGTTGTCGAATTTGCCGAATTGAAACGGCAACTTGATGCGGCGGATGAGGACGACACTCTTGTGAATAAGCGTCTTGACGAGGCGCAAGGTGTGTCTTCTGGGCGGTCAGCAAGTATGTATGACAGTATGACACTGGGACATACAATATGCTTTGTTTGCAGATGGTGCGGCCGTCGTGGAGACTCTTCGGGCTGAGCTTGCGCGTGCTAAGGAGCAAGCCAGAGTAAGCGACGCAGCTGCCGAAAAGACAGTGTGTGAATTGAAAGCCGAACAGGCTGCTCATCGCCAAAGTGAGGAAAAAATAGCCAATATGGCTCTTGAGCTGAAGGACGCCGCTAACCATTATGAGCTGCTAAAAAAGGAGAGCCAAGAAAAAACGGTGGAACTGCAAAAGGCCTTGCAAACGGCAAAAGAGACTCGATCTGAGATGAGAGCAGCTCGGGAGGAGCTCCGGCAAGCCGGCGAGATCACGGCTGGGAAGCCCTTTTTATTGCGAACTAAGTTCAGCGATCCGAAGTATGCCCCTCTTGATCAAATGTGGAGTTCTCAAGACGCGTATTTGGACTTGTCAAAGAGTGTCGCCGATGCGACGCAGTTCTTCCAGGACCAAGAAGATCATGAAGCGGAAAGACTATTCTGGTCACAGCTCAGCACGCCAAAGCGTCCGCTGCTGTTAAACAAGCAGATGGTTGAATGGGCGGAGCCCCATAGGTTATCCGGACTTGCCATGAAGGCTGTCGTGGACTGCTTGTGGCCGGGGGAACCAAGCCCGAGTAGTTATTTTGGTTTGGTGAAACGATTTATTCGTGTTGTGCCGCATATCACCACTATCAAGCGGTCGACATGCATAGAGGGTGCGCGGATGGCCCTCGCCCACATTAAAATGTACTGGGCGGGGATGGAGGCCACCGGTGTTGCAACAGGGGGTCCGCCCGGGGGCCAGGACCTGCCGGAGCACTATTTTGAAGAGGTCTTAGAGGGTGCCCGCCTGATAGAGGCTCAGTGCTCAAAGACTATCATGTTTGAATGATATATATCTGAATTGTAAAGACAATGCTTTTGATAATAGAGGCTATATTTATACTTTTACCCATAAAGTATTTTAGTGCCTCTTGTGCGGCCGTTTATGTATATATGTATATAACCTGAAAGATTGCAGTCGTCGGCTTCAACCCCTTTGCGAATAATGCGTGGGTGTTCGGCAAAAGCACGTAGTCACACTTGATCCAACGTCTTGGTCCAGTTGAGGAGGTGATAGTGCGGCGAACAAGGCAATCGGCCTATAAAGCTTTAACACTTTCACTCATCCATAGGAGTTTGATGGTGGGGCTACTACATAGCCCCTGGTATGTCCGCGTTTGTCCGAAAATAGTGCGTTTAGATACATGACCGGAAAACCGGTCCTTCGTTAATGCGGAGGAATCTTGAGGATTTCGTTGAGTCTTGGAGTGGTTGACCAGTCTCTCGCTGTATCATGACAGTCAGTTTTCGGCTTTCTCTATGAAGGCACTCGTCTGGATGAACTAGGGCACAATCGCAGTAGTTCTCCCTGTGCTTCCTTAGACGATGGTGTGGAACGTAAGGTAGCAAAACACGAGAGTCGAGCAAACGCAACATTTGACCAAAGACATGATTCAGAGCTGATTCATATAGGGCCAAACTCGCGATGTCGAACACTCCCGAAGGTATTCGGTCTTTACAATATATACCGGGCTGAATGACAATCCCTGGTAATAAAACCCTGGATTTCAAGGTACATGTCTATTCGGTGTGACGATAACACCGACATCCTTGTGGGTCATTTTAAGAGGCAGGAGGATATGAAAACAACAAAAGATAGTAAAAAAGGTTTACATAGGGGCTTAATCTAAAAAGAAACCTTAGAATGGGGCCCTGCTGCATGTCTGCGCCTTTATCTCCATTGCGCCTGTGTCCTTGAGGGGTAAAGAGTGGTGTCCACCTGAAACAAAGAAAGAACCAGGTGACCGGATCTGGTGTGACCGTGAGTAGAATTTTTAAAGAACCATGAAGATATAATTTTTTGAGTCCGAATAGGGTCAAGCCGTACTATCGACCTTTTATATGCGTGCGGCCCCACACACCACACAGGGAGTTTTTGAAGCCCTATTTTACATATACAGGGAGACATGTACAGTCTTCTTGTTTTTGTGGGAGTATAGCCGCTAATCAAGCTCAGGTTTATCTGAGCTGCTACCCCTAGGTGTGCGCCGAACACGTCTAACTGTGTCCACGGTTTAGAAAACCGATGAGTTGCTCGTTTTGCGGAGGTCGCTCCATGATTCGGCTTCTAGAGCCGTGACATATTCTTCCATTTGAAGGGAACGCTCCATGTATCCGCTGATTGTGATGATGCCACGTGGACCGGGCATCTTAAGTTTAAGATAAGCGCAATGCCGGACTGCATTGAAGCAGGCGAATGTCGTTCTTCCAAGTAGTGCATGGTAACTGCTTCAGAACGGAGCAATATCGAAGATTAGTTCTTCACTTCGAAAGTTATCAGGAGAACCGAATACAACTTCCAACGTCAGGGAGCCACTGCTGCGGGCCTCTGCGCTTGGTATCACTCCTTTAAAGGTAGTGCTGCTTTGCTTAATTCTTGACGGGTCTATCCCCATCTTGCGGACAGTGTCCTGATATATCAAATTGAGACTGCTGCCGCCGTCCATGAGGACTGGGTGAGGTGGTATCCGTCGATTATCGGGTCGAGCACTAAGGCGGCCGAGCCCCCGTGACGGATACTAGTCGTATGATCGCTGCGATCGAAAGTGATCGGACAGGCCGACCATGGGATGAATTTGGGGATGACGGGCTCTATAGCTTATACGTCTTGGAGTGCATCCCTTTCTGGGATATGAGTGACATAAATCATGTTCACTGTTTTAACCTCCGATGGGATTTTTTTTCTGTCCACCAGTGTTTGGCTGGCGGGATTCGTCGTCGTCTTCACTTAGCGGCCCCTTCCCCTTGTGTTCGGCATTGAGCTTGCCGGCCTGTCTAAAGACCCAACATTCTCTGTTCGTGTGGTTAGCTGGCTTATCAGGGGTGCCATGAATCTGGCAGGGCATGTCGAGAATTTTGTCAAAGCTGGATGGACCTTCTCGGCTGCCTTTACATGTCTTTTTCCGTTGACCGGGTTTGGAGCCCCTGAATCCGGCGTTTACCGCTATATTCTCTGGGCTGTCTTCATTGTTTCGACGTTTGTTTTTATTGTGTCGTGGTTTTCCGTTGCCATCCCTGATTTTGGATGTGCCTGGGTCACTGGTGCTGCTACGGGACAACCAGCTATCCTCACCTGCACAAAAGCGGGCCATGAGGGTGGTTAGGGCTGCCATTGTCCTGTGCTTTTCTTGGCCAAGGTGTCTGGCAAGCCATTCGTCCCGTATACTATGTTTGAAAGCTGCTAAAGCTTCGGCATCCGGACAGTCGACGATTTGGTTTTTCTTGGTCAGAAATCTGTTCCAAAGCTTACAGGCGGTCTCTTTGGGTTGTTCGGTTATATGACTAAGATAATCTGCATCCGGAGGTCGGACATAAGTCCCTTGAAAATTTGCCCTGAAAGCGTCCTCGAGCTCCTCCCAGCTTCTGATAGAATTTTCGGGGAGGATTTTCAGCCAGTGCCGAGCTGGTCCCTTGAGCTTGAGGGATAAGTATTTGATGGCGTGGAGATCATCTCCGCGTGCCATATGGATATGAAGAATAAAGTCCTCTATCCAGACCACAGGGTCTGTCGTTCCGTCGTATGCCTCGATGTTTACGGGTTTAAACCCTGCTGGGAATTCATGATCCAGCACCTCGTCGATGAAGCACAGGGGGTGCGCAGCGCCCCTGTATTTGGTTATGCCATGGAATGAGTCCGACGGTTGTAGTGTTCGGTGTTGGTTCCGAACTGGAGAGCGATCGACATATTTGTTTTGGTGGTCACGATCTTGCATTGGGGCATATCGTCGAGACCCATAAATGGACCTTGTTATGCCAGCCCTTTTATCCAAGTCTTCACATAAATCGTGTTGCTGGTTCTGGGTCGCTACCTCCATTTCTTTATAGAGCGGGGGTGCGGATTTGTGTGTGGCGTTATTAGCTGCTCTGTCTCGACCACGAGGTGGTCGGTCCTGTTGGTCGTCCATACAGTTATTCAGCTGTATGGGCGCTATAGCCTCATTGTCGAATTCGGGTAGCAGTTTACTTTTGGGATAGCTCTTTGTTTGGCGATTGCCGCCTTATTTCTCCTTAGTGTCGAGCACTTCATTCCTTTTGTCATCGAGCATATCCTATGCGGCTTTAAGCCGTTGCTTCTGTTTATTCAAGCTCCTAGCAGTGGCGATAAGTCTCTGCTTGAGGCGTTCTCGCTCTACTTGTGTATTAGGGATGATGAATGTGTCGTCATCCAAACTATCCTCTTCTTCGGAGACAGGTTGATAAGTGGTGTCTTCGACATCGCTGTGATCGGACAGCGGCCCCAGACTGTGTTCGCCGTCTCCCTGCTCTTCCTGCTTCATGGCTAGGTCTTTATAGTTTTCAGCATTGTCCGGGGTATTATCTCCTGTGCTAGTATTGCTATTTTTACCATGGCGTGGTTTAGAGCGACGCCGCTGACGTCGGTGCTTCGGCTGCTTCTCAGGAGGCTTATCCTCAACTGGGTCCTTTTTGTCCTCGCCATTGTCTTCTTTGGGGGTATCCACCATGTAAATGTTGTATGACGAGGTGGATGTCCAGCGCCCTGTAGGCGGAGGTTCCTCTTCTTCTCCCGCATGATCGTCCATACCATCGATGTCTTCGGAGTCGAAGTCAAGCATGTCGGCCAAGTCATCGACACTGGCTATGAAGTGGGTGGTGGGTGATACGTCTCCAACGTACCTATAATTTTTGATTCTTCCATGCTATTATATTACCCATTTTGGATGTTTACGGGCTTTACTTTACACTTTTATATCATTTTTTGGGACTAACCTACTAACCGGAGGCCCAGCCCGAATTGCTGTTTTTTTGCCTATTTCAGTGTTTCAAATAAAAGTAATATCAAACGGAGTCCAAACGAAATGAAACCTTCGGGAGCAATCTTTTTGGAACAAATGTGATCCAGAGGACTTGGAGTGGAAGTCAAGAAACAAGCGAGGCGGCCATGAGGGTGCCCAGCGCGCCCCCTATAGGTGGGCGCGCCCCCACCCTCGTGGGCCCCTCGAGCGTCCACCGACCTACTTCTTCCTCCTACATATACCCATGTACCCCGAAAACATCAGAGGCGACCATGAAAAACTATTTCCACCAACGTAACCTTTTGTATCCGCGAGATCCCATCTTGGAGCCTTCGTCGGCGCTCCACGAGAGGGGGAATCGATCACGGAGGGCCTATACATCATCTCCAAGGCCTCTCCGTTGAGTTGTGAGTAGTTTACCACAGACCTTCAGGTCCATAGTTATTAGCTAGATGGCTTTTTCTCTCTCTCTTTGATTTTCAATACAAAGTTCTCCTTGATCATCTCGGAGATCTATTCGATGTAACTCTTTTTGCGGTGTGTTTGTCGAGATCCGATGAATTGTGGGTTTATGATCAAGTTTATCTATGAGAAATATTTGAATCTCCTTTGAATTCTTTTATGTGTGATTAAGTTTTTTTTGCAAGTCTCTTTGAATTATTAGTTTGGTTTGGCCTACTAGATTGATCTTTCTTGCCATGGGAGAAGTGCTTAGCTTTGGGTTCAATCTTGTGGTGTCCTTTCCCAGTGACAACAGGGGCAACAAGGCACGTATTGTATTGTTGCCATCGAGGATAAAAAGATGGGGTTTATATCATATTGCGTGAGTTTATCCCTATACATCATGTCATCTTTCTTAATGCATTACTCTATTCTTCATGAACTTAATACTCTAGATGTATGCTGGATAGCGGTCGATGTGTGGAGTAACAGTAGTAGATGCAGGCAGGAGTTGGTCTACTTGTTACGGACGTGATGCGTATATACATGATCATGCCTAGACAATCTCATAACTATGCGCTTTTCTATCAATTACTCAACAGTAATTTGTTCACCCACCGTAATAATTATGCTATCTTGAGAGAAGCCACTAGTGAAACCTATGGCCTCCGGGTCTATCCCTTATCATATAAGATTTCAATCTACTTTTATTTGCATCTTTACTTTTCCAATCTATATCATAAAATACCAAAAATGTATTTATCTTATCATATTATCTCTATCAGATCTCACTTTCGCAAGTGGTCGTGAAGGAATTGACAACCCCTTTATTGGGTTGGTTGCGAGTTCTTGTTTGTTTGTGTAGGTGCGTGGGACTTGTGAGGAGCCTCCTACTGGATTGATACCTTGGTTCTCAAAAATTGAGGGAAATACTTATGCTACTATTGTTGCATCACCCTTTCCTCTTCAAGGAAAACCAATGCAAGCTCAAGACGTAGCAAGAAGGATTTCTAGCATCGTTGCCCGGGAGGTCTTCGCTCAAGTCAAGACATACCAAGTACCCATCACAAACTCATCTCCCCCGCATTACATTATTTGCCATTTGCCTCTCTTTTTCCTCTCCCCCACTTCACCCTTGCCGTTTTATTCGCCCTTCTTCTATTCGTCTTTTCGTTTGCTTTGATGTCTTACTTGGCTTGTTTTCTTGTTTGGTTGGAATACTTGTTTATTTTAAGATATCCAATTATGATGAACCAATTTCTAGTGAGTTTTGTGCACTAGATTATCTTTATGAAGCTTTGCTCGAAATTCGTGAATCTGAAAATTATGATGAAGAAATTTATGAAGAGATTCATGATAACTCCTTGAATAAAAAGCATGATTGCAATGATTTTACTATAAATTATATTGATGTCAATTGTGCTAATAATATGCAAAACCCTAAGCTTGGGGATGCTAGTTTTTCTATGTCTATTACTTGTTGCAATGATCATGATTGGGGTGATTCTTCTTATAATCCTGAAAATTTATTTAAGCCCCATGATGAATATGAGATTGATAATAGTGTTTGCAATAATATTGAAAGCGGGTTTGTAAGAGTGTCAACTTTATATCCCACATATTTGTAGTATGTTCAATCTTATGATATTTTTGATAAAAGTGGGTTTGGAGAGGTCATGACTTTAGTTAATGTTAAACCCACTATCTTGGAAGAGTGTCAACTTTGCATGCGTGTGGATCATGTTTCAAATATTTTATTTGATAGCTATTTTGTTGAATTTTCTTATGATCCCACATGTAATTATTATGAGAGAGGAAAATATGGTTGTAGAAATTTTCATGATAATAAATTACCTCTCGTTATGTTGAGATTGCTATCTTCTCTTTATTCTTCCTTGCATATGATAATTTTGCTTTCTATTATAATTTGTTTGCTTATAAAGTTCCTATGCATAGGAAGTATGTTAAACTTATATGTGTTTATCACGTGTTCTATGATGCTCTCTTTGTGCTTTAATTCTTGTCTTTCATGTGTGCATCATTAGAATTATCAATGCCTAGCTAAAAGGCTTTAAAGAAAAGCGCTTGTTGGAAGTCAACCCAATATTTTTCCTTGCTGTTATTCAATAAATAATTCATCTAGCCTATGTTTAGATGTGTTTTCTTTTTTTAATTAGTGTTTGTGCCAAGTAGAACCTATAGGATAACCTATGATAAGAGTTAATTTGATTCTGCTGAAAAACAGAAACTTTGCGCTCACGAGAAAAAAATCAATAAATCACAGAAACATGATTTTGCATTGATTCTTTTTGCTGTATATCAATAGACAAATTTCCTAGGACGTACTAGTTTGGTAGGATTTGTAAGGTTCCAGAAGTATTCGAAAGTTACAGATTACTACAGTCTGTTCTGTTTTTGACAGATTCTGCTTCTAGTGTCTTGTTTGCTTATTTTGATGCATCTATGGCTAGTATGTGGGGGTATGAACCATAGATAAGTTGGAATAAAGTAGGTTTAACACCAGTATAAATAAATAATGAGTTAATTACAGTACCTTATGTGGTGGTTTTTCTTTCTGGCACTAACGGAGCTTATGAGATTTCCTGTTGAGTTTTGTGTTGTGAAATTTTCAAGTTTTGGGTAAAGATTTGATGGACGATGGAATAATGGGTCGCAAAAGCATAAGCTTGGGGATTCCCATGGCACCCCAAGATATTCAAGAATAACCAAAAGCCTAAGCTTGGGGATGCCCCGGAAGGCTTCCCCTCTTTCGTCTTCGTCTATCGGTAAACTTTACTTGGAGCTATATTTTTATTCGCCACATGATATGTGTTTTGCTTGGAGCGTCTTGTACGATATGAGTCTTTGCTTGTTAGTTTACCACAATCATCCTTGCTGGAAACACCTTTTGGAAGAGACCCACGTGATTTAGAATTTATTAGAATACTCTATGTGCTTCACTTATATCTTTTGAGCTAGATAATTTTGCTCTATGTGCTTCACTTATATTTTCTAGAGCACGACGGTGGCTTTATTTTGAAGAAATTGTTGATCTCTCATGCTTCACCTATATTATTTTGAGAGTCTTTTAGAACAGCATGGTATTTTCTATGGTTATACATTTGGTCCTAGAATGATGAGCATCATAGAAAGTGCATTAAAAGCTATGACCAATTTGATGCTTGATAATTGTTTTGAGATATGAAGAGGGTAATATTAGAGTCATGCAAATTGGGTAATTATGAAATTGAGAAATACTTGTGTTGAAGTTGGCAAGTCTCGTAGCATGCACATATGGTAAAAGTTATGTGACAAATTTGTCGCATGGAATGCTCTTTTAATTGCTTTCCTTATGAGTGGAGGTCGGGATCGTACGATGGTTAACTCCTACCAACCCTTCCCCTAGGAGCATGCGTAGTTCTACTTTGCTTTGAGGGCAAGTAGACTTTTACAATAAGTATATGAGTTCTTTATGACTAATGTGAGTCCATGGATATACGCACACTTACCCTTCCACTTTGCTAGCCTCTATTATGCCGCACAATCTTCGCCGGTATCATGCACCCATTATTTACCTTCCTCAAAACAGCCACCATATCTACCTATTATGGCATTTCCATAGCCATTCTGAGATAAATTGCCATGCATCTTTCCACCGTTCCTTTTATTATGACACGCTCCATCATTGTCATATTGCTCTTTGCATGATCATGTAGTTAACATCGTATTGTGGCAAGGACACCTTCGTAATTTTGCATACATGTCACTCTTGATTCATTGCATATCCCGGTACACCGCCGGAGGCATTCACATAGAGTCATATTTTGTTCTAAGTATTGAATTGTAATTCTTGAGTTGTAAATTAATAAAAGTGTGATGATCTTCATTATTAGAGCATTGTCCCAAGTGAGGAACGGATGATGAAGACTATGATTCCCCCACAAGTCGGGATGAGACTTCGGACTCTATAAAAAAAGATAGGCCAAAGAAGCCCAAATAAAAAAAGAGGCCAAAGAAGCCCACCAAAAATTAAAAAAAAAGAAAGGGAAAAAATGAGAGAAAAGAGAGAAGGGACAATGCTACTATCTTTTTCCACACTTGTGCTTCAAAGTAGCACCATGATCTTCATGATAGAGAGTCTCTTATGTTGTCACTTTCATATACTAGTGGGAATTTTTCATTATAGAACTTGGCTTGTATATTCCAATGATGGGCTTCCTCAAAACGCCCTAGGTCTTCGTGAGCAAGCAAGTTGGATGCACACCCACTTAGTTTCTTTTTGTTGAGCTTTCATATATTTATATCTCTAGTGCATCCGTTGCATGGCAATCCCTACTCACTCACATTGATATCTATTAATGGGCATCTCCATAGACCGTTGATACGCCTAGTTGATGTGAGACTATCTTCTCCCTTTTTGTCCTCACAACCACCACCATATACCAAATATAGTGCTATGTCCATGGCTTGCGCTCATGTATTGCGTAAGATTTCAAAAAGTTGAAGCGCGTTAAAAAGTATGAACAAATTGCTTGGCTGAAACCGGGGTTGTGCATGATGGGAGTATTTTGTGTGATAAATATGAAGCATGGCCTAACTATATGATTTTGTAGGGATAAGCTTTCTTTGGCTATGTTATTTTGATAAGACATGATTATTTGTTACTATGCTTCAAAATATTACTATTTTTTGTGTTTTATAACCTTTTATCTTGAATCATTTGGATCTGAACAATTTTGCCACAATAAAGAAAATTACATTGAGAATTATGCTAGATAGCATTCCACATCAAAAATTCTGTTTTTTATAATTTACCTACTCGAGGACGAGCAGGAATTAAGCTTGGGGATGCTTGATACGTCTCCAACGTATCTATAATTTTTGATTGTTCCATGCTATTATATTACCCGTTTTGGATGTTTATGGGCTTTACTTTACACTTTTATATCATTTTTGGGACTAACCTACTAACCAGAGTCCGAGCCCGAATTGCTGTTTTTTGCCTATTTCAGTGTTTCGAAGAAAAGGAGTATCAAACGGAGTCCAAACGGAATGAAACCTTCGGGGGCGATCTTTTTGGAACAAACGTGATCCAGAGGACTTTGAGTGGAAGTCAAGAAACAAGCGAGGCGGCCACAAGGGTGCCCGGCGCGCCCCCTACAGGTCGGCGCGCCCCCACCCTCGTGGCCCCTCGAGCGTCCACCGACCTACTTCTTCCTCCTACATATTGTTGGAAATATGCCCTAGAGGCAATAATAAAATGGTTATTATTGTATTTCCTTGTTCATGATAATTGTCTATTGTTCATGCTATAATTGTATTAACTGGAAACTCCCGGATACCGTAGGAATAGATGGTTATGGTTTCCTGACCATGGACATTGGATGTCATTTATAACATGTGTGAATACATAGACCACAACATGTCCCTAGTGAGCCTCTAGTTGACTAGCTTGTTGATCAATAGATGGTTATGGTTTCCTGACCATGGACATTGGATGTCATTTATAACGGGATCACATCATTAGGAGAATGATGTGATGGACAAGACCCAATCCTAAGCATAGCACAAGATCGTGTAGTTCGTTTGCTAAGAGCTTTTCTAATGTCAAGTATCATTTCCTTAGACCAGGAGATTGTGCAACTCCCGGATACCGTAGGCATACTTTGGGTGTACCAAACGTCACAACATAATTGGGTGGCTATAAAGGTGCACTACAGGTATCTCCGAAAGTGTCTGTTGGGTTGGCACGAATCGAGACTGGGATTTTGTTGGGGAACGTAGTAATTTCAAAATTTTCCTATGCACACGCAAGACCATGGTGATGCATAGCAACGAGAGGGGAGAGTGTTGTCCACGTACCCTCGTAGATCGTAAGCGGAAGCATTATGACAACGCGGTTGATGTAGTCGTACGTCTTCACGATCCGACCGATCCAAGCACCGAACGTATGGCACCTCCGAGTTTAGCACACGTTCAGCTCGATGACGATCTCCGGGCTCCGATCCAGCAAAGCTTCGGGGATGAGTTCCGTCAGCACGACGGCGTGGTGACGATGATGATGTTCTACCGGTGCAGGGCTTCGCCTAAACTCCGCGACGATATGATCAAGGTGGAATATGGTGGAGGGGGGCACCGCACACGGCTAAGGAACGATCCATAGATCAACCTGTTTTCTTGTGCCTAGAGGTGCCCCCTGCCCCCGTATATAAAGGAGCAAGGGGGGAGGGGGCGGCCGGCCTAGGAGGGGCGCGCCAAGGGGAGTCCTACTCCCACCGGGAGTAGGACTCCCTCCTTCCTTGTTGGAGTAGGAGAAGGGGGGAAAGAGGGGGAGAGGAGGAAGGAAAGGGGGGCCGCACCCCTTGTCCAATTCGGACCAGAGGGGGGCTGCGCGCCTCCTTTCTTTCGGCCTCTCTCCTCTATTCCCGTATGGCCCAATAAGGCCCATATACTCTCTGGCGAATTCCCGTAACTCTCCGGTACTCCAAAAAATACCCGAATCACTCGGAACCTTTCCGAACTCCGAATATAGTCGTCCAATATATCGATCTTTACGTCACGACCATTTCGAGACTCCTCGTCATGTCCCTGATCTCATCCGGGACTCCGAACTCCTTCGGTACATTAAAACTCATAAACTCATAATATAACTGTCATCGAAACCTTAAGCGTGCGGACCCTACGGGTTCGAGAACAATGTAGACATGACCTAGAACTATTCTTGGTCAATAACCAATAGCGGAACCTGGATGCTCATATTGGCTCCTACATATTCTACGAAGATCTTTATCGGTCAAACCGCATAACAACATACGTCGTTCCCTTTGTCATCGGTATGTTATTTGCCCGAGATTCGATCGTCGGTATCCAATACCTAGTTCAATCTCGTTACCGGCAAGTCTCTTTACTCGTTACATAATTCATCATCCCGCAACTAACTCCTTAGTCACATTGCTTGCAAGGCTTATAGTGATGTGCATTACCGAGAGGGCCCAGAGATACCTCTCCGACAATCGGAGTGACAAATCCTAATCTCGAAATACGCCAACCCAACATGTACCTTTGGAGACACCTGTAGTACTCCTTTATAATCACCCAGTTACGTTGTGACGTTTGGTAGCACCCAAAGTGTTCCTCCGGTAAACGGGAGTTGCATAATCTCATAGTTACAGGAACATGTATAAGTCATGAAGAAAGCAATAGCAACATACTAAACGATCAAGTGCTAGGCTAACGGAATGGGTCATGTCAATCACATCATTCTCCTAATGATGTGACCTCATTAATCAAATGATAACACATGTCTATGGTTAGGAAACATAACCATCTTTGATTAATGAGCTAGTCAAGTAGAGGCATACTAGTGACTATATGTTTGTCTATGTATTCACACATGTATCATGTTTCCGGTTAATACAATTCTAGCATGAATAATAAACATTTATGATGAAATAAGGAAATAAATAATAACTTTATTATTGCCTCTAGGGCATATTTCCTTCAGATTTGTCACTCCGTATAATGCAGAGGTATCTCTAGGCCAACTCGGTGATGCATCATCATAATGAGCTCAATGTGACTAAGTAGTTAGTCACGGGATCATGCATTACAGAATGAGTAAAGTGACTTGCCGGTAACGAGATTGAACAAGGTATTGGGATACCGATGATCGAATCTTGGGCAAGTAACATACTGATAGACAAAGGGAATTGTATACGGGATTGACTGAATCCTCGACATCGTGGTTCATCCGATGAGATCATCATGGAACATGTGGGAGCCAATATGGGTATCTAGATCCCTCTATTGGTTATTGGCCGAAGAGGTATCTCAGTCATGTCTGCATGGTTCCCGAACCCGTGTGGTCTACACACTTAAGGTTCGTTGACGCTAGAGTTGTTATGGGAAATAGTATGTGGTTACCGAAGGTTGTTCGGAGTCCCGGATGAGATCCCGGACATGACGAGGAACTCTGGAATGGTCCGGAGGTGAATATCGGTATATTGGACGAAGGGTATTAGAGTCCGGAATTGTTCTGGGAGTACCAGGTGATGACCAGCGTGACCGAAAGGTGTTTCGGAGGCCCCGGCAAGCGTTTGCGGGCCTTATGGGCCAAGGGGAGGGGGCACACCAGCCCACTAAGGGGTTGTGCGCCCCTCCCAACCCCTCTCACGTAACCTGGAGAGGTGGGCGCGCCTCCCCTAGGGCAGCCGCCCCTCCCGACTTGGGGGGCAAGTTTCCTTGGGGTGGGGGTGCCCAAACCCATCTAGGGTTTCCCCTGTGGCCGCCACCCATCCCCTAGGGAACCCTAGGGCACCTCCTCCACCCCCCTTCCCACTATATATAGTGAGGGAGAGAGAGGGCAGTCGCACCCTTCCCCTGGCGCAACCCTCTCCCTCGTCCAACACCTCCTCCTCCTTCGTAGTGCTTGGCGAAGCCCTGCTGGAGAACCACGAGCTCCACCACCATCACGCCGTTGTGCTGTCGGAGTTCTCCCTCAACTTCTCCTCTCCCCTTGCTGGATCAAGAAGGAGGAGACGTCCCCGGCTGTACATGTGTTGAACGCGGAGGCGCCGTCCGTTCGGCCCTAGATCGGATCTTCCGTGATTTGAATCGCCACGAGTACGACTCCATCAACCGTGTTCTTGTAACGCTTCCGCTTAGCGACCTTCAAAGGTATGAAGATGCTCATCCTCTCCCTCTCTTGTTGCTAGAATATCCATAGATTGATCTTGGTGTTGCGTAGAAAATTTTGAATTTGTGCTACGTTCCCCAACAGTGGCATCATGAGCTACGTCTATTGCGTAGATTCTATGCACGAGTAGAACACAAGTAGTTGTGGGCGTTGGTTTGTTCAATTTGCTTACCGTTACTAGTCCTATCTTGTTTCCGCGGTATTGTGGGATGAAGCAGCCTGGACCGACCTTACACGTACACTTATGTGAGACAGGTTCCACCGACTGACATGCACTTATTGCATAAGGTGGCTAGCGGGTACCAGTATCTCCCACTTTAGTCGGATCGGATTCGATGAAAAGGGTCCTTATGAAGGGTAAATAGCAATTGGCATATCATCGTTGTGGCTTTGCGTAGGTAAGAAACGTTCTTGCTAGAAACCCGTAGCAGCCACATAAAACATGCAACAACAATTAGAGGACGTCTAAATTGTTTTTGCAGGGTATGCTATGTGATGTGATATGGCCAAAAAGAATGTGATGAATGATATGCGATGTATGAGATTGATCATGTTCTTGTAACAGGAATGATGACTTGCATGTCGATGAGTATGACAACCGGCAGGAGCCATAGGAGTTGTCTTAATTTATTGTATGACCTGCGTGTCATTGAATAATGTCATGTAAGTACTTTACTTTATTGCTAAACCGTTAGCCATAGTAGTAGAAGTAATAGTTGGCGAGACAACTTCATGAAGACACGATGATGGAGATCATGGTGTCATGCCGGTGACGAAGGTGATCATGCCGTGCCTCAAGATGGAGATCAAAGGCGCAAGATGATATTGGCCATATCATGTCACTTTATGATTGGCATGTGATGTTTGTCATGTTTACATCTTATTTGCTTAGAACGATGGTAGCATAAATAAGATGATCCCTCACTAAAATTTGAAGATGTGTTTCCCCTAACTATGTACCGTTGCGAAAGTTCGTTGTTTCGAAGCACCACGTGATGATCGGGTGTGATAGATTCTAACATTTACATACAATGGGTGTAAGCCAGATTTACACATGCAAAACACTTAGGTTGACTTGACGAGCCTAGCATGTACAGACATGGCCTCGGAACACAAGAGACCGAAAGGTCGGACATGAGTCGTATAGTAGATACGATCAACATGAAGATGTTCATCGATGATGACTAGTCCATCTCACATGATGATCGGACATGGCCTAGTTGACTCGGATCATGTATCACTTAGATAACTAGAGGGATGTCAATTTGAGTGGGAGTTCATTAAATAATTTGATTAGATGAACTTAATTATCATGAACATAGTCAAAAGGTCTTTGCAAATTATGCCGTAAGCTCGCGCTTTAGTTCTACTGTTTTAGATATGTTCCTAGAGAAAATTTAGTTGAAAGTTGATAGTAGCAATTATGCGGAATGTGTCCATAAACTGAGGATTGTCCTCATTGCTGCGCTGAAGGCTTATGTCCTTAATGCACCGCTCGGTATGCTGAACCTCGAATGTCGTCTGTGGATGTTGCGAACATCTGACATACACGTTTTGATGACTACGTGATAGTTCAGTAATGTTAAATGGTTTAGAATTGAGGCGCCAAAGACGATTTTGAAACATCGCGGAACATATGAGATGTTCCAAGGGCTGAAATTGGGATTCCAGGCTAGTGCCCACGTCAAGAGGTATGAGACCTCTGACGAGTTTCTTAGCCTACAAAAGGGAGAAAATCTCAATCATTGAGCATGTGCTCAGATTGTCTGAGTACTACAATCACTTGAATCGAGTGGGAGTTAATATTCCAGATGAGATAGTGATGTTTCTCCAAAATCACTGCCACCAATCTACTAGATCTTCGTGATGAACTATAACATATCAGGGATAGATATGATGATCCTTGAGCTATTCGCGACGTTTGACGCCGCGAAATTAGAAGTCAAGTAGGAGCATCAATTATTGATGGTTAGTAAAACCACTAGTTTCAAGAAGGGCAAGGGCAGGAAGGGATAGTTTATGAAATGGTAAATCAGTTGCTGCTCTAGTGAAGAAACCCAAAGTGGAACCCGAACCCGGGACTAAGTGCTTCTGTAATAAGGAGAACAGTCACTGAAGCAGAACTACCCTCGATTCTGGATAGATGAGAAGGCTGGCAAAGTCGACAGAACTATATTGGATATACATTATATTAATGTGTACTTTACTAGTACTCCTAGTAGCACCAGGGTATTACATACCGGTTCGGTTGCTAAGTGTTAGTAACTCGATATAAAAGGGCTACGTAATAAACGGAGACTAGCTAAAGGTGAGGTGACGATAAGTGTTGGAAGTGTTTCCAAGGTTGATGTGATCAAACATCGCACGCTCCCTCTACCACCGAGATCGGTATTAAACCTAAATAATTGTTATTTGGTGTTTGCGTTGAGCATAAACATTATTGGATTATGTTTATCGCAATACCGTTATTCATTTAAGGAGAATAATGGTTACTCTGTTTATTTGAATAATACCTTTAATGGCCTTGCACCTAAAATGAATGGTTTATTGAATCTCGATCGTAGTGATACACATGTTCATGCCAAAAGATATAAGATAGTAATGATAGTACCACATACTTGTGGCACTGCCATTTGAGTCATATTGGTATAAAACGCATGAAGAAGCTCCATGTTGATGGATCTTTGGACTCGCTCATTTTTGAAAAGATTGAGACATGCGAACCATGTCTATTGGTATATACGCATGAAGAAACTCCATGCAGATGGATCGTTTGGACTCACCTGATTTTGAATCACTTGAGACATGCAAATCATACCACATGGGCAAGACGACTAAAAGGCCTCGTTTTTAGTGAAATGGAACAAGAAAGCAACTTGTTGGAAGTAATACATTTTGATGTGTGCAGTCCAATGAGTGCTGAGGCACGCAGTGGATATCGTTATGTTCTTACTTCACAGATGATTTGAGTAGATGCCAAGTGTATTTACTTGATGAAACAAATGTCTAAATTATTGAAAGGTTCAAGTAATTTCAGAGTGAAGTTGAAGATCGTCGTGACAAAAGGATAAAATGTCTATGATATGATCACAAAGATGAATATCTGAGTTGCGTGTTTGGTACACAATTAAGACATTGTGGAAATTGTTTCACAACTAATACCGCTTGGAACATCATAGTGTGATGGTGTGTCCGAACGTCATAGATGCACCCTATTGGATATGGTGCATTCCAAGATGTCTCTTATCGAATTACCACTATCGTTTATGGGTTAAGCATTAGAGACAACCACATTCACTTTAAATAGGGCACCACGTAATTCCGTTGAGACGACACCGTATGAACTATGGTTTAGAGAAACCTAAGCGGTCGTTTCTTGAAAGTTTGGGGCTGCGATGCTTATGTGAAAAAGTTTCATCCTGATAAGCTCGAACCCAAAGCGGATAAATACATCTTCATAGGACACCCAAGATAGTTGGGTATACCTCCTATTTCGGATCCGGAAGCAAAAGTGATTGTTTCTAGAAATGGGTCCTTTCTCGAGGAAAAGTTTCTCTCGAAAGAATTGAGTGGGAGGATGGTGGAGACTTGATGAGGTTATTGAACCGTCACTTCAACTAGTGTGTAGCAGGGCATAGGAAGTTGTTCATGTGGTACCTACACCAATTGAAGTGGAAGCTGATGATAGTGATCATGGAACTTCGGATCAAGTCACTACCAAACCTCGTAGGCCGACAAGGATGCGTACTACTTCAGAGTGGTACGTAATCCTGTCTTGGAGGTCATGTTGCTAGACAACAATGGACCTACGAGCTGTGGAGAAGTGATGGTGGCCCCGGATTCCGACAAATGGCTCGAGGCTATAAAATCCGAGAGAGGATCCATGTATAAAACAAAGTGTAGACTTTGGAAGAACTACTTGATGGTCATAAGGCTGTTGGGTACAGATGGATTTTAAAAGGGAAGACGGACAATGATGGTAAGTGTCACCATTAAGAAAGCTTGACTTGTCGCTAAGATGTTTTCTGACAAGTTCAAGGAGTTGACTACGATGAGACTTTCTCACTCATAGCGATGCAAAGAGTCTGTTGGAATTATATTAGCAATTACTGCATGATTTATGAAATCTTGCATATAGGATGTCAAAACATTGTTTCCTCGATGATATTCTTGAGGAAAGGTTGTATGTGATACAACCAGAAGGTTTTGTCAATCCTAAAAGATGCTAACAAGTATGCAAAGCTCCAGCAATCCTTCTAAGGACTGGAGTAAGCATCTCAGAGTTGGAATATACGCTTTGATGAGATGATCAAAGATTTTGGGTTTATACAAAGTTTATGAGAAACTTGTATTTCCAAAGAAGTGAGTGGGAACACTATAGCATTTTTGTTGAGTATATGTTTTTGACATATTATTGATCGGAAATGATGTAGAATTTCTGGAAAGCATAAAGGGTTACTTGAAAAGGGTTTTTCAATGGAAACACTGGATTAAGCTACTTGAACATTGAGCCTCAAGATCTATAAGGATGGATCAAAAATGCTTAATAGTACTTTCAAATGAACACATACCGTGACAGGATTTTGAAGGAGTTCAAAATAGATCGGCAAAGAAGGAGTTCTTTGCTGTGTTATAAGGTGTGAGTGTTGGGTAAGACTCAAGACCTGACCACGGCAGAAGAGAGAGAAAGGACGAAGGTCATCCCCTATGCTTTAGACGTAGGCTCTACAGTATGCTATGCTGTGTACCGCACCTGAAGTGTTCCTTGCCATGAGCCAGTCAAGGGGTACAAGAGTGATCTAGGAATGGATCACAAGACAGCGGTCAAAGTTATCCTTAGTAACTAGTGGACTAAGAAATTTTCTTGATTATGGAGGTGGTAAAAGAGTTCGTCGTAAAGGGTTACACCGATGCAAACTTTGACACTAATCTGGATTATTCTGAGTGGTAGACCGGATTCTTATAGTAGAACAGTTATTTAGAATAGCTCCAAATAAAGTGTGGTAGCTGCATCTAGGAGATGACATAGAGATTTGTAAAGCACACACAGATCTGAAAGATACAGACCCGTTGACTAATAACCTCTCTCACAAGCGAGATATGATAAAACCCAATGGGTGTTAGACTCGTTACAATCACATAGTGATGTGAACTAGAATATTGACTCTAGTGCAAGCGGGAGACTGTTGGAAATATGCCCTATAGGCAATAATAAAATGGTTATTATTGTATTTCCTTGTTCATGATAATTGTCTATTGTTCATGCTATAATTGTATGAACTGGAAACCGTAATACATGTGTGAATACATAGACCACAACATGTCCCTAGTGATCCTCTAGTTGACTAGCTCGTTGACCAATAGATGGTTATGGTTTCCTGACCATGGACATTGGATGTCATTGATAATGGGATCACATCATTAGGAGAATGATGTGATGGACAAGACCCAATCCGAAGCATAGCACAAGATCGTGTAGTTCGTTTGCTAAGAGATTTTCTAATGTCAAGTATCATTTCCTTAGACCAAGAGATTGTGCAACTCCAGGATACCGTAGGAATGCTTTGGGTGTACCAAACGTCACAACGTAACTGGGTGGCTATAAAGGTGCACTACAGGTATCTCCTAAAGTGTCTGTTGGGTTGGCACGAATCAAGACTGGGATTTGTCACTCCGTATGACGAAAGAGGTATCTCTGGGCCCACTCGGTGATGCATCATCATAATGAGTGCCGGTGTCAAAACCGGCGGATCTCGGGTAGGGGGTCCCGAACTGTGCGTCTAAGGCTAATGGTAATAGGAGACTGGGGACACGATGCTTACCCAGGTTCGGGCCCTCTCGATGGAGGTAATACCCTACTTCCTGCTTGATTGATCTTGATGATATGAGTATTACAAGAGTTGATCTACCACGAGATCGTAGAGGCTAAACCCTAGAAGCTAGCCTATGGTATGATTGTTGTTTTGTCCTACAGACTAAACCCTCCGGTTTATATAGACACCGGAGGGGGCTAGGGTTACACAGAGTCGGTTACAGAGAAGGAGATCTATCATCCGAATCGCCAAGCTTTCCTTCCACGCAAAGGAGAGTCCCATCCGGACACGGGACGAAGTCTTCAATCTTGTATCTTCATAGTCCAACAGTCCGGCCAAAGTATACAGTCTGCTGTCCGGATACCCCCTTATCCAGGACTCCCTCAGTAGCCCCTGAACCAGGTTTCAATGACGATGAGTCTTGCGCGCAAATTGTCTTCGGCATTGCAAGGTGGGTTCCATCTCCGAATAGTCCAAAGTAATCTTCGAACACTTAAATCTTGTCCGGTCTCTGCAAGAGAAATTTCGTATACCACCGTAGAGAGAAGAATATATCACAAATCTGATCTGCTGACAATCCTTTGAAACGTGACATTACGCCTCGTTCCGGCTTTTATTCGAACTGATTTTTATGACCAGCTACCGCACACATTACGAGGCGGTTCCTTTAGCACGTCTTGTCGAAGCAGAGATCGTGTCCCTCTTATCGTGGGATCCTCATCAATACGAGTATGGGTAATCCAACCACGCCTGTTGGCATGAATCCATGTTTTTAGGCAAGTCCCAAAAGGTTACGCTGGGCACGCTTGATATTCTCTCCCCTTTTATAGAGGGGTCGAGGCCTATCCCTCTATCTCCATGCTTGCGCCTTCCCGTACTTCGAGTTCCAACATCCAAAGCCCAGGCTTGAGCACCTCGGATCTCCAATCATGTCCGGATCTGACCTTCAAGGCCAGTGGATGGCCTCCTCTATCATAGAGGGGGACATCGCGAAGCCTAGGGGGGCGGGTATTTGACCGCCGACGTCAAGCACAGGCTTCCTGTTGCAGGGCAGGCCATCCCTACTCCCAAACCCAATGAGAGCGTCGTATTTGTCTCTCACTTCCTCCAAAGCTTGGGCTTTACTCTTGATCCCTTCGTGAGGGGGCTCATGTTCTATTACGGGCTAGATTTTCATGATCTATCTCCGGATTCCATCCTCCACATCTCGTCATTTATCGTCGTGTGTGAAGCTTTCCTCCACATCACCCCCCACTTTGGCCTATGGCTCAAGACCTTCAATGTGAAGCCGAAGGAGATTGCGGGGCGACACGCGGAGTGCGGGGGCGCCGCAATAAGCAGAAACGCTGATGTTCCATGGCCGGAAGGTTCTTTCTAAGAGGTGTCCGATCTGTGGCAACTGAGGTGGTTTTACATCACAGCTCCCCGAGGCACGAAGTGGGCGGCCACCCCCACCTTCCGCTCGGGCTCTCCACCTCAACTGGCGCCGTGGGCCAACGTAGGACTGGACTAGGGGTCTGCAAACGATGAACCAACGTTGTAGAGCCGAATTCGGGAGCTTCTTGAGAGGGATATTAGTCTTGTCAAAATAATACAGGTAATGCTAGTTCGGCGGGCCCTGCCGTGCAAACGTTGACCTCTCCGGATGTGGAAGTTCAATCCAGAAGGCCCGCAAGCCATTCAGCACTTCTTCGGCATGACGCTTGAAGGAATGTATAAGTTGTTCTTCGGACCATGAATAAAGTGTCCGGACACCACCGAGGATGCGGGCCTGACCTGCAATCACCAAGATACCCAAGTAAGTAACCCTATGACCGAACACTTCGCTTATATTTGTCATAGCATTGTTCTGAAAAACTGTCCGCGACAAGGATTAGCTTAGTAAGGCGGAGAGAATCAGGTGTCCGGCCCCGCTTCCCGAAGGCTCGCCCGGTCCGGCAATAGCCAGGATGCTTGAACGGGCGCTAAGACAAGTGCCATCTGAGAAAGATGAAGGGAGGAGTGGAGAAGCCAAGAGTGAGATTCACACATTGTGCATCCAAAATGGGGGGATTAATGTTTCCACGGAGGAGGACAATCGGGGAGGTGAATCTAAAGTTTCCTCCCCCCACAGGAAAAAGAGGGCTGCCTCCGAAGATTTGGAGAAGGAGGTGCCTAAGCAAGGGAAGAAAGCTTCTCCAGGGGGCCCTGCCCCGAAGGGCGTCCTCACCGCATCGTGCCTACGAACGGGCCAACCCTCCACCGAGCTGTAAGACAATGATAAACAAGAAGCTATTGCTTTTTCCTTTGAGAAAAATAACCAGGATCTATTTTGTGCAGTCCGGCTAGTAGCTCGTCTCAACAGGGTTCATCTTCGGGGGATCTTCTTCCGGAGATGATGGAGAGTGAAACCCCACCTGCCTCTCCGCCTCATGGGGCAGGCGACCCTGAGGTGTCGTCACGGAGGAGCTCAGATCCGCTGAGGCCGGAAGCTGACACTTCGGCCGTCCCGAGCCCGGCACATTCGGCCCCCTTGGCGGGCAATGAGAAGGGTCCGGAACAATCCGGTGCCAAGCCAAACACGCTGGCGAGCCTCCTGGAGCAAGCCGCTCTCTCAAAGGGTCACCATACGCTGATGGGTACGGTGTTGGAGAAGATTTCGTCCGCCACAAGCGGGTTAAATGAAGCTTTTGGAAGTTTGCTCAAAGGCTTCGAGGTACGCGATAAAATACGTAATTTTGATTTTTCCGCACGCGCTAGGTGTGCTCCGTATAGATAGTAGCCCCTGAGACTCTGGTTGCTAGCCCTAGGCGGCAAACGGAGGATCACACTCTCAGGTAATGATTGTACTGCATTAATGCGCAGGTGGCTAGGAGTCCGGCGGTAGACCGGAATTCTGAATTCGCCGAGATGAGGCGACAGATTGATGTGGTGGACATGGACATCACAC
Organism: Triticum aestivum; assembly: GCF_018294505.1. Lineage (NCBI taxonomy): Eukaryota > Viridiplantae > Streptophyta > Magnoliopsida > Poales > Poaceae > Triticum > Triticum aestivum. Next base: position 97,311,542 of record NC_057804.1, read on the forward strand.
TTGTAAATAAGCGGCTTGACGATTCACAGAGTATGCGCTCGTTTTTCCCTCATTTTTTTAGGAAATATCAAGAGGATTATAATATTAAGATGATATGATTTGGCTGCAGGCGGAGCTGCTGCCATGGAGGCCCTGAGGGCAGAACTTGTCCTAGCCAAGGAACAAGCCCGGGTTAGGAATGCGGCCGCCCTAAAGGCGGCCGAAGACTTGAGAGCCGAACATGCTGCTCATCGCCCAAGCGAAGAAAAGATAACCGAGATGGCTGTGGAGCTGAGGGACGCCGCCGGCCGGTATGAGCTTCTCGAGAAGGAGAATCAGGCAAAGGCGGCTGACCTGAAGAAAGCGCTTGATTTAGCTAAGGAGACGCGCTCTGAAATTAGAGACGCGCGGGAGGAACTTCGACAAGCCGGAGAAATCGCAGCTAGAAATCCCTATTTGTTGGGGCTGAAGTTTTTGGATCCAAAGTATGCTCCTTTGGATAAACTTTGGAGCGCTACAGATGAGTATGCGGACTTAGCAAAAAGTATGGCTGATGCGACCAAGTTGTTCAAGGATCATAAAGGTAATGAAATAGAAAGGCTATTCTGGTCGCAGTTTAGCACTCCAACGCGCTCATTGCCATTGAGTGAGAAGATGGCTGCTATGGCCGAGCTCCATAGGTTGTCCGGTCTTGCAATGAGGTCTGTAATAGACCATCTATGGCCGAAGGGACCGCGGCCGGACAACTACTTTGGTTTAGTACAGCAACTGTTTGGCACCAGATCACGAATCGATGCCGTGAAGAGGTCGACGTGTATAGAGGGTGCACGGATGGCTCTTGCCCGTGTTAAGACATATTGGGCGGATATGGAGGCCACAAGCATTGCAACCCAGGGTCCAGCAGGAAGCCAAGACCCAGTCGAGCACTATTTTGAGCAGGTCATAGAAGGTGCCCGTAGAATAGAGGCTCAATGCTCGAAGAATGTAATGTTCGAGTGACAAGTCTATTTATTGTAAACAATTATGCGTTTAACTATAGAGGCTGTTTTTATACTTTTGCCTGAAATCATTATAATGTCTCCTGTGTGGCCGTTTATGTATGCATATAACATGAAAGTTAGCAGTCGTTGGCTTTAGCCCCCACACATACAATGCGGGGGTGTTTGAAAAAAATATGCGTAAACACACTTGATCCAACGTCTTGGTCCATTAAGGAGGTGATCACACGTCGAGCCAGGCAACCGGACTATATAGTTATAACACTTTCACTTAGCCATAGGAGTTGAGAGGTGGGGCTACTATGTAGCCCCTGGTACTTCCGCGTGCATCCGCATACGGGGCGCGTACGTACTTGATCGAGAAACCGGTCCTTCGTTAATGCGGAGGAATCCTATAGATTCTGATGAGTCCTTGAGTGGTTGACCAGTCTCTCGTTGTATCATGACAGTCAGTTTTCGGCTTTCTCTACTGAGGTGCTCATCCGGAATAACTAGGGCACAATCGTAGTAGTTCTCCTTTGGACTCCTTAGTCGATAGAACGGAACATAAGGCCGCAAACCCAGGAGCCGGGCTAACCCAACATTTGATCAAAGACATGATTCGGAGCTGATGCATATAAGGCCAAACTCGCGACGCTGAACACTCCCAAAGGTATTCGGACTTTATAACAAATACTGGGCTGAGTAACGCCCTTGACCCTGTATTTCTAGGTATGAGTATTGAGCTGTCGTGGCGAAAAGCCTATAGAGCCAGTGTCCCTTGTGGGTATATGGAATGCCCATGGGATGTCAAGCAACAAAAGACAGTAAAAAAGGTTACACAGAGGCTTAATCTAAAGAGAAACGTTTGAGCAGGGTCTTGCTGCACGGCTGCGCCTTTGTCTTCGTTGTGTCGTATCCTAGAAGGGTGTCGCACGAGTAGTGTCTGTAAAAACAAAAACTCATATAGAGGAGTAAGCGTGCGGGAATGTGTTTATTCTCAATGGATATTAGAAATATGAGATATTGGCCTTTTGATAAGGCAAGACGAATTGTGGTCTCTATTATGTGTTGACAGCCCCTCGTACCATTTATGGGGATATATGTATAGCACCCAGCCAGGGTTAATCCGGGCTGTTGTTGATGATGGTGCACCAGACTCGTCTAGCCATGTCCGTGGTCTTAATGACCGATCATGCATTCTGTTGGGAGAGGTCGCTTAGTGTCCGGCTGCAGGAGCTGCCGCATACTGCTCGATGTTTCCACTAACCGTTATGACACTACATGGACTGGGCATCTTAAGTTTAAGGCAGGCCTAGTTCGGTATTGCGTTAAAGCAAGCGAAGGTCGTTCTTCCGAGTAATGCATGATAACCGTTGCTGAAGGGAGCAATATCGAAGAGTAATTCCTCGCTTCTGAAGTTGTCGGGAGAATCGAATGTTACTTCTAATACTAGGGAGCCCTGGCAGCGGGCCTCAACGCCTGGTATCACTCCGTTAAAGGTGGTGTTACTCTGGCTTATTCTGGATGGATCTATCCCATCTTGCGGATGGTGTCCTGATATATCAGATTAAGACTACTACCGTCGTCCATTAGGACTCGAGTGAGATGGTATCCATCAATTATTGGGTCGAGCACCAAGGCAGCCGATCTTCCGCGCAGGATACTGGCCGGGTGGTCCCTGTGATCAAAAGTGATCGGGCAGGCCGCCCAGGGGTTGAATTTGGGGGCAACAAACTCCATGTGGGTTGCGTGGACCATGTTTACTGTTTTAACTTCTGGTGGGAATTTTTTCCTGTTCCCCAGTGTTCGGTTGGCAAGGCTCATCCTCGTGTTCGCTTGGTGTTTCCCTTCCCTTGTGTTCGGCGTTTAACTTGCCGGCCAGCTTGAAGACCCAGCACTCTTTGTGAGTATGATTTGCAGGTTTTTCTGGGCTGCCATGGATTTGGCACAGTTTGTCCAGGACTTTATTTAGGCCGGACGGTCCTTCTTTGCTGCCTTTAAATGGCTTCTTTCTTTGACCGGGTCACGAGCCCCTAAATCCGGCGTTAACCGCCGTGTTGTCCGGACTATCTTCATTGCTCCGATGCTTATTCTTGTTGCGTCATGGCTTCCCATTGCTATCTCGAATTTCGGATGTTCCTGGATCGCTGGTGCCTCTATGGGCCAATCAGCTGTCCTCGCCCGCACAAAGGCGGGTCATAAGGCTTGTTAAAGCCGGCATCATCCTTGGATTTTCTTGGACGAGGTGCCTGGCAAGCCACTCGTCTCGGATACTGTATTTAAAGGCCGCTAGGGCTTCGGCATCCGGACAGTCAACGATTTGATTCTTCTTAGCGAGGAATCTATTCCAAAGCTTGCGGGATGACTCTCCGGGCTATTGTATTATGTGACTTAAATCGTCTGCATCCGGTGGTCGGACATAGGTCCCTTGGAAATTGACCCTGAAAGCGTCCTCAAGTTCCTCCCAACTTCCAATTGAATTTTCGGGGAGGCTTTTCAACCAGTGCCGAGCTGGCCCTTTCAACTTGAGGGGAAGGTATTTAATGGCGTGGAGGTCATCCCCACGAGCCATGTGTATGTGAAGGATAAAATCCTCAATCCAGACCCCAGGGTCTGTCGTTCCATCGTATGCCTCTATGTTCACGGGTTTGAATCCCTGTGGAAATTCATGATCCAACACCTCATCGGTGAAGCACAGAGGGTGCACAACCCCTCTGTATCTGGCCGTGTCGCGACATGATGTCGGCTGTTGTTGCACCCGGTGTTGATTCTGAACTGGTATTCGATCAGTATGATCATTGTGGTGACCATAATCCCGTGTCGGAGCATGTCCTTTGGACCCGTAGATGGACCTGGCCGCACCGGCCTTTTTGTCCAGGAGCTCACGTAAATCGTGTGCGGTATCAGTGGCTGATCTATCGAAGCCATGAGGTGGTTGGTCCGTCCGAGTGGCCGTATTGTTCTTTGGCGAAATGGGCGTTGCGGCCTCGTCGTCAAATTCGGGCAGCAGCTTGCGCTTTGGGTAGCTCTTTGTGTGGCGAGCATCGCCACATTTTTCTTCAGTGTCTAGCACCTTATTCCATTTTCGGTTGAGCGTGTCCTGCGCGGCCTTAAGCCTTTGCTTCTTCTTCTTTAGGCTCCTCGCCGTGGCCATAAGCCTTCTGCGAAGGTTATCTTGTTCCAAGCGTTTTTCCGGGATGATAAATGCATCGTCAACCGGACTGTCCTCCCCACCATGGGCAGTTTGATGAGTTCGGCCCTCGGGATCTCTGTGATTGGGCGTTTGTTAGGCGTGGCCTGGCTCTTCTTGCTCCATTGCTGGGTTCAAATTGTTGCCTTCGGAGTCAACCGGAGTGTCATTTTTCCTTGCGCTATTGTCGCTATTTTTGCTGTGAATGGACTTAGAGCGGCGCCTGCGCCGTCGTTTTTGTTTTTGTCTGGGGGGTTTATCCTCCGTTGTGTTCTTTTTGTCACCGTTGTCATCCTTGGGCGTGTCCACCATGTAGATGTCATATGATGAAGTGGCGGTCTAGCGCCCCATGGGCGGTGGTTCCAGAACGTCCCCTGCGTCGACATCCATACCGCTGATGTCGTCAGAGTCGAAATCAAGCATGTCTATTAGGTCATCGACAGTGGCTATGAAGTGGGTGGTGGGTGGGAGGCGATTTTCTTCATCATCCGTGCCCTACTTAGGCCGGACATAGCTCGGCCAAGAGTCTTCTGTCAGAGAGAGAGAATTTAATGAATTTACCACATCGCCAAAGGGGGAGTGCTGGAAGATATCCGCGGCGGTGAATTCCATGATTGGAGCCCAATCAGATTCGATGGGCATGGATGCATGCGGTCCGGAACCTACGACCGAAGACAAGTTCGGGGGTCCGGAGACACAGATTTCCTTAAAAGCAGAGTCTGTGTTCGGCTCCAACGCCGATAGGTGTGCGGCCCCCATGGCGGGGTCCATCCACCCATCCTCGGATGGCACGATCTGCTCTAGATCAAAGTCCGGAGCCATGGCAGGCGCGATATCCCGAATACTGTCCAACGGCAGATCTAAGTCATTTGTGTGGCAGTCGTTCGGCGCTCCTGACGTGGGCTCGAATCCGTCGTAGATCAAGTCTCCACGGATGTCGTCAATGTAGTTTAGGTTCCCGAACCTGACCCGATGGCCAGGGGTGTAGCTGTCGATCTGCTCTAGATGGCCAAGCAAGTTGGCCCGCATGCGAAGCCGCCGAACATGAAGATCTGTCTGGGAGAAAAGTCTCACCTTGGACGGCGTTGTTGAAGGTTGGAGAAGCCATCGAGCCTTATAGGGACGACACAGAGGAACTCTCAATGAAAGCACCAATGACGGTGTCAAAACCGGCGGATCTCGGGTAGGGCCTCCCGAACTTTGCGTCTAAGGCTAATGGTAACAGGAGACTGGGGACCCGATGTTTACCCAGGTTCGGGCCCTCTCGATGGAGGTACTACCCTACTTCCTACTTGATTGATCTTGATGATATGAGTATTAGAAGAGTTGATCTACCACGAGATCGTAGAGGCTAAACCCTAGAAGCTAGCCTATGGTATGATTGTTGTTTTGTCCTACGGACTAAACCCTCCGGTTTATATAGACACCGGAGGGGGCTAGGGTTACACATAGTCGGTTACAGAGAAGGAGATCTATCATCCGAATCTCCAAGCTTGCCTTCCATGCAAGGGAGAGTCCCATCCGGATACAGGACGAAGTCTTCAATCTTGTATCTTCATAGTCCAACAGTCCGGCCAAAGTATACATTCCGGCTGTCCGGATACCCCCTTATCCAGGACTCCCTCAATGAGCTCAATGTGACTAAGTAGTTAGTCATGAGATCATGCATTACGGAATGAGTAAAGTGACTTGCCGGTAACGAGATTGAACAAGGTATTGGGATACCGACAATCGAATCTCGAGCAAGTAACATACCGATAGACAAAGGGAATTGTATACGTGATTGACTGAATCCTCGACATCGTGGTTCATCCGATGAGATCATCGTGGAACATGTGGGAGCCAATATGGGTATCCAGATCCCGCTATTGGTTATTGGCCGAAGAGATATCTCGGTCATGTCTGCATGGTTCCCGAACCCGTAGGGTCTACAAACTTAAGGTTCGATGACGCTAGAGTTGTTATGGGAAATAGTAAGTGGTTACCGAAGGTTGTTCGAAGTCCCAGATGAGATCCCGGACGTGACGAGGAACTCCGGAATGGTCCGGAGGTGAAGATCGGTATATTGGACGAAGGGTATTGGAGTCCGGAATTGTTCTGGGAGTACCGGGTGACGACCAGCATGACCAAAAGGTATTTCGGAGGCCCCGGCAAGCGTTTGGGGGCCTTATGGGACAAGGGGAGGGGGCACACCAGCCCACTAAGGGGCTGTGCGCCCCTCCCAACCCCTCTCATGTAACCTGGCGAGGTGGGGGGCCTCCCCTAGGGCAGCCGCCCCTCCCAGCTTGGGGGGAAAGTTTCCTAGGGGTGGGGGCGCCCAAACCCATCTAGGGTTTCCCCTGCGGCCGCCATCCATCCCCTAGGGAACCCTAGGGTGCCTCCTCCAACCCCCTTCCCCCTATATATAGTGAGGGAGAGAGAGGGAAGCTGCACCCTTCCCCTGGCGCAGCCCTCTCCCTCCTCCAACACCTCCTCCTCAGTAGTGCTTGGCGAAGCCCTACTCACTACAACACGAACCCCCCGATAGCAACGCTTGTTTCCGTATCTAAAAGTCCATATATGCGTTGTTAGTGCATTTACCAATGGTTTGGGATGCGTAGCCTTATCCAGTGTTGCTAGCGCATATTACAACGCTTATACTACCGTTGATAAAAGAGACCGTTGCAAGAATTCAACGCATAAAACTGATTTGTGCAACACTATTATATGTTGTGCTTAATGTACATAATCAAAATCCCATTGCTTGGCAACAGAGAATTTGCAACACTTCTAGTCTTGGTACATATAGAATGAATAATATTAATTTATATATATTGCCAGATATTAAATGAATGCTACACATAATGGTGATAATTATATATTTCAAATGAACAAAAAGCAAGAGAATATACTCACACAAGGAAGAATCATATATTAGATAAAATTGTTGGATTACAGTAGTGGATATTACACGAGGAACATCATCCAAATGTGATGCATACTCTAAATATTTTCGTGACTACAAAACTCAAACCAAAAGCGTCCATCAACATCCCTGCAACTTAACTAAAACTTAACCGAGGAACATCATCCCTACAACTAAATTAAAACTGAAAGCATCCAACATCATCATCATCATGAACAGGGACATCATCATCATCACCACCACCACCACCACCACCACCATCAGTATACTTGCCACACACCCATATAATCATCCATTTGTCTTTTGAATCTACGAACAAAAACCAAAATGAACTGTTAATACACAATGCATTGACATGATTAATGTAGTGATAGATGAAGGATGTTAGTCACATACAAAGGTTGGAGGCCATGCAATCTTTTTTTTCTGCATTACCAAAGAGTAGCAATTTTTGCAACTTCGCACCAAATCTTAAGTTTTCGAAAGATCCATATCGGGATGCACTGCCCAGAATTCATTTGAAAGTTAAGCACCATCAAGTTTAAATTTAGGATCTCAACTTACAACTGTAGGAAGAGCTACGTTTCCATTTTGATTTTCAGGCTCTTCAAGAGTACTTTAGTTCCTGCCTGTTAGAAAAACTCAAAGTCATCATGGGATCAAAATGAAAGAACTCGTAAAGGAATTACAAGAGCTTCATAAATGCTATTATAGTCCCTCCATATGGAAAATGAAAGGAGAATACTCCTAAGCAAGGCTGCTGAAACTACACATCAAAATTCTATTTGTACATCGATCAAACACCAACATATTGGAAACATAACATTATTTAAAAAAATCAAATAACTTTTTGTGGTAATGTAATAGAACGTGTAATACATTTTGAAAATCTCGCAACTGGTCATTCTATGTCATGGATTCAGAAGAAGAAAAAAATTGACACTATGGGACGATAAAACTGGAAACTCCAAATAAAATACTCCAAGGAATATTTAGATGTGACCATATATCTATGTTTCTGTAGAAGAGGTGTTTTGGCTCCTGTATATGGGATGAACACATAAAAGGAAGCATTTATTTTGTTTTGCTGATATACAACAAATCCATTGAAATGCTCTACAGATAACACAAAGGAGATGACTGGTTTTCCTTTTAGATAACAGAAAAGAAGTGGCTGGTTTTTCCTTCTGGTCTATATCATTTTTACACTACATAATGTAAGGCAGACAACCATGCATATGTACACTATATAATGCTAGTAATAAGAAATTGTCCTAGAAATAAAATCTACAGTCCAGTACGTACGTGTATAAAATAGAACTGTATGAATCCAATAACTACACACCTGGAGACACAGGATGCAGCCAAAGCATTGATGAGAAGCACATTCAGCCACTATACGTCTATGTTGGGGGCTCACAACTTGATCCTCTTCATCGCCTGGCCTTTCGCCAGGTAATTTGTAATGATGTGTTCAGTGAGCTTCCTTTGTTTGGTATAGACCTTTTCCTATTATGTGAAAAGGAAGCGTAGCGGTAAAGAGGTTACACGCTTTTAACATGAATCAGAAGCATACAGCATGAGTCTTTCCTTTAGTATATATTCCAATATATGAGAATGGAGATACATGTATGCAAGGCCATATTTTGTACTTAACAAGATTAATAGAGACTGAGGGGCTGTTTGGTTTAGGCTAGCACCGGCCATGCCAATCGAGGACTTGCCAAAAAATTGGCATAGGATTTGCCAACCCACGCCTTGCCAAAAAGTTGGTTGGAAATTGAATTGTGGTTGCTACGGAGGTGTGGGCGTACCAATTAATTGGCCTCCATCCAAATGAGCACCTGGGTTGGGTCAACGACCAATATTTTGGCCTGGCGTCCCATGGCAATGATCCAAACAGCCCCTGAACTTATCTGCTCACAATGCATGCCTAGTAACTACATGTGTACGTATAACATATATATGACAACATACAATTTAGTATCATGGATTTAGTCAACGAATTACAAAAATTAGATCTTAGTTGCATAACAGCTCTTCATAAGCAAGTTCTAGCTCCATACACCATATGCATGAACTTTTAAAAATAAGCAACAAATATGTTCTTAATTATTTGGTACATCTATTTAACAAAAGAACGACATTAAAACAAACCAAGCAGAAAAAAAATATGAGGAAAGAGGAACTTAGCATCATTTTTTGATCTCACGTGTATTTTTAATTAAATACTGCTACGGTGCCACCTTGACCTCCTGATGCATATACCTCCAGGTCTTCAACAACACTATCCAGAAATTCCATTTGAACATAGTAGTTTGTGCTTTTAAGATGTGGATCAGTGGGTGAGCAAAAAATTGAAGGAACAGATCCAAGTAAGCAAACCCGTACCTTTGGCATGTAAGGAACATAGAGAAGTGACTGAACAAATCGTGTAATGCTCCAAAAGGACTTATCCACTTTCCAACAAAACTAGAAGTGGTGCTTGAGTTCGCGGTGCAGAACTACGTCCGCACCTTAGGTGAATTGAATCGCCTAGTTGCTTGTATAGCACCTACAAATCTTAGCCATCCAGGTAATATGTATATTCAGATGTTTGAAACTAAAGAACGCGCATCATCAGCATCCCACATTACGAACTCTAGGATGTACTTTCTCATTATATACCAAGTAGAGGTCTGAAACTAAATAAAGCACATCATCAGTATCTCCTAAAACAAAACTCTAGGATGTACGTCTCAGATTTCAGTAGCACAACACAACATAAAAATCCTCAAAAGAAAAAAGCTACTCTCTTCTTGCTCCTTGCATACCTGCGACCAGTCTGCAATAATTCCTATTCTCGGCAACTTCACCAACAATAGTGGTTTCCCATTCAGCTACAAACTTCCTTTGATGTACACCTTCCCCACTGCACTAGATTGCAGTTTGGTTGGGCATGGGAAGTGAGATTGGAAGGACGTCCTCCTTAGCCAATATGGCTTGCGTGTCGTTGGAGCAATGAGATTAAAGTAATGGAGAGAAGGCACCAGCTTCGATTGTTTTATATGGTTGACACCTGAATAGTGGAGAGCAATTAGGAGGAGGAGCACCAGAGAAGGACGAACGAGTCTACAGATGTGGATGATGCATTGGTACCCCGAGGGTTTACAGATGTGGAATGAGGGATGCGGTTGTGTGTGCTTGTTCATGGTCGTACCTTAATCCGCCGTTGGTCGTAGGGGATCGGTGACGAGGGGCAGCGCGCCCGGATGCAGGGCGCGAGGGTGGTGACGAGGAACGGCGCGCCGGGTCGAAGGGTCAGAGGGGAGTCGTGAGGGGCGGCGTGCTGGGATGCAGGTAGGTCACAGCCGTGCAAAGGAGTGGCGGCGGCCGGCATGGGAGGGCTTGAGAGGAATAGGGGAGGTTGGGGGAAAGGGAACGACCTAGATTAATCGTGAAAGCCAACTTGGGCTGGGCTAGACAAAACATTGTGTTAACGCATTGGGCTTTACTTGCTGCAGCAACAACGCATATGCTACAATACTTTATATCCGTATCTAACCTGAATTTTGCAACATGTAGTCAAAACGTTGTAGTATATATGTTGCTTTATAGGGGGTATCCTTGTAGTGACTGGAGAACCACGAGCTCCACCACCACCACGCCGTCGTGCTGTCGGAGTTCTCCCTCAACTTCTCCTCTCCCCTTTCTGGATCAAGAAGGATGAGACGTCCCCGGGTTGTACGTGTGTTGAACGCGGAGGCGCCGTCCGTTTGGCGCTAGATCGGATCTTCCGCGATTTGAATCGCCACGAGTACGACTCCATCAACCGCGTTTTTGTAACGCTTCCGCTTAGCGATGTTCAAAGGTATGAAGATGCTCATCCTCTCCCTCTCTTGTTGCTAGAATCTCCATAGATTGATCTTGGTATTGCATAGAAAATTTTGAATTTGTACTACGTTCCCCAACACATATACCCATGTACCCCAAAAACATCAGAGGCGACCACGAAAAACTATTTTCACCATCGTAACCTTCTGTATCCGTGAGATCCCATCTTGGAGCCTTCGCCGGCGCTCCGCCGGAGGGGGAATCGATCATGGAGGGCCTCTACATCATCTCCAAGGCCTCTCCGATGAGTTGTGAGTAGTTTACCACAGACCTTCGGGTCCATAGTTCTTAGCTAGATGGCTTCTTCGCTCTCTTTGATTCTCAATACAAAGTCCTCCTTGATCATCTTGGAGATCTATTCGATGTAACTCTTTTTGCGGTGTGTTTGTCGAGATCCGATGAATTGTGGGTTTATGATCAGGTTTATCTATGAGAAGTATTTGAATATCCTGTGAATTCTTTTATGTGTGATTAAGTTATCTTTGCAAGTCTCTTCGAATTATCAGTTTGGTTTGGCCTACTAGATTGATCTTTCTTGCCATGGGAGAAGTGCTTAGCTTTGGGTTCAATCTTGCGGTGTCCTTTCCCAGTGACAGCAGGGGTAGCAAGGCACGTATTGTATTGTTGCCATCGAGGATAAAAAGATGGGGTTTATATCATATTACACGAGTTTATCCCTCTACATCATGTCATCTTCCTTAATGCATTACTTTGTTCTTCATGAACTTAATACTCTAGATGCATGATGGATAGAGGTTGATGTGTGGAGTAGTAGTAGTAGATGCAGGCAGGAGTCGGTCTACTTGTTACGGACGTGATGCCTATATACATGATCATGCCTAGATAATCTCATAACTATGCGCTTTTCTATCGATTGCTCGACTGTAATTTGTTCACCCACCGTAATAATTATGCTATCTTGAGAGAAGCCACTAGTGAAACCTATGGCATCCGGGTCTATCTCTTATCATATAAGCTTTCAATCCACTTTTATTTGCATCTTTATTTTTCCAATCTATATCATAAAATACCAAAAATATATTTATCTTATAATATTATCTCTATCATATCTCACTTCCGCAAGTGGCCGTGAAGGGATTGACAAACCCTTTATTGTGTTGGTTGCGAGTTCTTGTTTGTTTGTGTAGGTGTGTGAGACTTGTGAGGAGCCTCCTACTGGATTGATACCTTGGTTCTCAAAAACAGCGGGAAATACTTACGCTACTATTGTTGCATCACCCTTTCCTCTTCAAGGAAAACCAACGCAAGCTCAAGACGTAGCAGTGGGTGGGAAGCGAAGTTCTTCGTTGTCCGTTTCCCACTCAAGCCGGACATAGTTCGGCCAAGAATCTCCTGACAAGGAGAGAGATCTTAATGAATTTATCACGTCACCCAAGGACAAGTGTTGAAAGATGTCCGTGGAGGTAAACTCCAAGATCGACGCCCAATCAGATTCGACGGGCGCGAACACACGCGGTTTGGAACCTATATCTAGAGACAAGTCCGAGGATCCAATGGCACATGCCTCGCTAGAGGTTGAATCTGTGTTTGGCTCAAGCGTCGTAGAGTATGCGGCTTCCGTGATGGCGTCCAGCCCCCGTCTACGGACGGTAAGATTTGTTCCGGATCTAGGGCCAGGGCAGTCACAGGCGCTGTCTCTTGAGCATAGTCCGATGACACATTTAAGTCATGTTCATCGTGGCTGCAGGGAGCGGCTGTCATGGGTTCGAATCCGTCGAAGATCAAGTCTCCGCGGATGTCGGTGATGTAATTCAAACTTCCAAACCTGACCTGATGGCCAGGGGCGTAGCTATCAATCTGCTCCAGATGGCCAAGCGAGTTGGCCCGCAGTGCGAAGCCGCTGAATACGAAGATCTGCCTGGGGAGAAAAGTCTCGCCCTGGACTTCATCGTTATAGATGATTGAGGGAGCCATCAAGCCTTATGATGACGACACAGTGGAACTCTCAATGAAAGCACCAATGTCAGTGTCAAAACCGGCGGATCTCGGGTAGGGGGTCCCGAACTGTGCGTCTAAGGCTAATGGTAATAGGAGGCGGGGGACACGATGTTTACCCAGGTTCGGGCCCTCTCTATGGAGGTAATACCCTACTTCCTAATTGATTGATCTTGATGATATGAGTATTACAAGAGTTGATCTACCACGAGATCGATGAGGCTAACCCTAGAAGGTAGCCTATGATTATGATTGTTGTCCTCGTCCTACGGAGTAAACCCTCCGTTTTATATAGACACCAAAGGGGGCTAGAGTTACACAGAGTCGGTTTACGGAGAATAAAATCTACATATTCGAATCGCCAAGCTTGCCTTCCACGCAAAGGAGAGTCCCATCCGGACACGGGAAGAAGTCTTCTATCTTGTATCTTCATAGTCCAACAGTCCGGCCAAAGAATTAAGTCCGGCTGTCCGATGACCCCTTAATCTAAGAGTCCCTCAGACCAACTTACTCTTTGCGGAGGTGTTGGGAAACATGGTAATTTCAAAACATTCCTACGATCACGCAAGATCTTGCTACCTCTTCAGCATGAGTTGGTTTTTCTCTTGAAGAGGAAAGGGTGATGCAGCAAAGTAGCGTAAGTATTTCCCTCAGTTTTGAGAACCAAGGTATCAATCCAGTAGGAGGCTACACTTCAAGTCCCTCGTACCTACACAAACAAACAAGAACCTCGCAACCAACGCGATAAAGGGGTTGTCAATCCCTTCACGGACACTTGCGAAAGTGAGATCTGATAGAGATAATAAGATAAGATAAATATTTTTGGTATTTTTATGATGTAGATTGGAAAGTAAAGATTGCAAAATAAAGTAGATCGAAAACTTATATGATGGAAAATAGACCCGGCGGCCATAGGTTTCACTAGTGGCTTCTCTCAAGATAGCATAACCAAAGAAAATACCATGCTATTCTAAAAGACTCTCAAAATAATATAAGTGAAGCATGAGAGCTCAATAATTTCTACAAAATAAAACCACCGCCGTCCTCTAAAAAGATATAAGTGAAGCACTAGAGCAAAATTATCTAGCTCAAAAGATATAAGTGAAGCACATAGAGTATTCTAATAAATTCTGAATCATGTGTGTCTCTCCCAAAAGGTGTGTACAGCAAGGATGATTGTGGTAAACTAAAAAGCAAGGACTCATATCATACAAGACAATCCAAGCAAAACACATATCATGTGGTGAATGAAAATATAGCTCCAAGTAAAGTTACAGATAGACGAAGACACAAGAGGGGATGCCTTCCGGGGCATCCCCAAGCATAGGATTTTGGTTGTCCTTAAATTTATCTTGGGGTTCCTTGGTCATCCCCAAGCTTAGGCTCTTGCCACTCCTTATTCCGTAGTCCATCAAATCTTTACCCAAAACTTAAAAACTTCACAACACAAAACTCAACAGAAAATCTCATAAGCTCCGTTAATGCAAGAAAGAAAAACCACTACTTAAGGTACTGTAATGAACTCATTATTTATTTATATTGGTGTCAAACCTACTGTATTCCAACTTCTCTATGGTTCATACCCCCCGATACTAGCCATAGATTCATCAAAATAAGCAAACAACACACGAAAAACATAATCTGTCAAAAACAGAACAGTCTGTAGCAATCTGTAACTTTCGAATACTTCTGTAACTCCAAAAATTCTGCAATAAATTGGTGGATGTGATTAATTTGTCTATTAGTCATATTAAAAAATAATAAACCTAAAATCACTCTCCAGTAAAAGATGGCAGCTAATCTCGTGAGCGCTAAAGTTTCTGTTTTTTACAGCAAGATCATAAAGACTTCACCCAAGTCTTCCCAAAGGTTATAATTGGCACAAACACTGATTAAAACATAAAACCACATCTAAACAGAGGCTAGATGAATTATTTAATACTAAACAGGAACAAAAATAAAATTGGGTTGCCTCCCAACAAGCGCTGTCGTTTAACGCCCCTAGTTAGGTATAAAAGCGAGAATAGATCTAAGTATTGCCATTTTTGTTATTTAATTCATAAGTGGCTCTCATAATAGATTCATAAGGTAATTTGATTTTCTTTCTAGGAAAGTGTTCCATGCCTTTCCTTCATGGAAATTGGAATCTAATATTTCCTTCCTTCATATCCATAATTGCACTAATCGTTCTAAGGAAAGGTCTACCAAGAATAATAGGACATGAAAGATTGCAATCTATATCAAGAACAATAAAATCTACGGGCACATAATTCCTATTTGCAATAATAATAACATCATTAATTATTCCCATAGGTTTCTTAATAGTGGAATCTGCAAGGTGCAAGTTTAAAGAGCAATCATCAAATTCACGGAAACCTAGCACATCACATAAGGTTTTTGGTATAGTGGAAACACTAGCACCCAAATCACACAAAGAATAGCATTCATGATTGTCGTGGAATTGTCACGTTAGATGTCCTCGTGAAAGGACTTAGTTGTGGAGCCATCGCAACTAGGAAGCTTGAAGGGGTTAATCGGGACAAAGGGCACGAGAGGGTTTATACTAGTTCGGCCCCTTACGGTGAAGGTAAGGCCTACGTCTAGTTGGGTTGGTATTGATGTTTCGATGACCAGGGAGCGAGATATGCTATGCCCGGTTCTCGATGAGTAGTTTCTTCCCCAAGCCGCCAGCAGGTCGTCCCCTTATATACACGGGTTGACGCCCTCAGGTCTACAGAGTCCCGGCCGGCTTATAACAGTGTCCGGCTCGGTGACTAGTTAAATCTACCTTATGATACAAGTCATGCCATTATGTCAGTTTACTACAACAGGCCTTAAGTCGCCTGTGGGCTTAAGCCCCCTATTGAACCACCATCTTCATGCTTGGTCTTGGGCTTGAGTCTTCTTTGCGTAACCCGGCCCCTCCTGGGCGGCTTACACAAATAGTTATATCCCCAACATTAGGCCCCAGATTGATTTGAACCTGTTCATGTCAATCTTAAAATACCTTTAAAGAATCAATTTTCAGTCTTCTGACTGTGCAGAAGGTTTTCTTTAACTCACCATGACATCATCTTTTGGATTCATGTTAACCCGGCGTGACGTCATCCTCTCTTAAATTCCTTTTCTATTCCATCGTATCCTTCATTGGATCTCTGCTTTATTGACTGTTCCGAAAATCGAGGCGTTGGGGCCGGTGGATAATAACTCTTATCTCCTTGTTTCTCGCGTCATCTCAGTTATACTCTCCCTATAAATAGGCACGACTTAGGTCTTCCACTCTTCCCTCTTTCAGTCGTCTTCTTCCTCTTGCTTCCTCTCGAGCTCCGTCGTCGCTGCCGTCGAACCCCTCGTCTTCACCGACTCAGGCCGCTGCATCAACCTGACTCTGACCAGAAATCAACGGCGAACCTCCGCAGCTCGTCCACATCCGTGAGTTCCTCTCCTTCCCTTTCTTAGATCTGCATTAGAACTTTGTTGAGTTCGTCGGTGTTCATCACTGCCCGACGCAAACCCTCGCTAGTTTTTACCTCCAATGCCCTGTTTAGATCGTAAAAACTACATAGAACTACTGCGGTAATTGTTTGTGTTGATCTTGCATAGAAATAGATCTCATTTCCCTTGTTTGGAAACCCTCTTCGAGTGTGTGAACTTCTCTGCCCTGTTTTTAGGTCTAGAAAATTTTCTTTTCAGAGCAATAATTTGATCCAAAATAATAGTTGTCATCTGTGAAACTTGTTTTTATCACCCGGAAAACTTCTTCTGGTAAATGCCCTTAAACACAACTGTCGAGGTGTCCGGCTTAAATAAATGACACAGAACCTTAGTTGCTCCTCATGACCTGAAGAATTTTGAACTGCTCTTGATACTTGTAGCGGCTTAAATATTGTTGCACAGTCACCCTTATATCATTAGGCCCCTCCTTTAGCCGCCACCTTGAATAATTAGGATTTTTCTCCCTGGTTAAAATTGAATTGGATCTTCTTATTTTGTCATAGGTCAACTGTTGTCATGGCTCCTAAGGTGGCCAAGGCCCCTGTAACCTGCAATTGGGTCCCATCCATAGTTACCAAGAGTAAACTGGCTGAGTTCGTGAAATCTGGCCACCTGCCAAAAAGGGAAGTCATGTCTTATCGTGTCCCTGGCCCGTCTAAAGAGAAGCCTCAACCCAAAGAAGGGGAGGTGATAGTTTTTACGGATCACATGAGCCAGGGATTTGCCCCTCCCGGCTCAAAATTATTCAGGGAAGTTTTGAATTTCTTTGACCTTAGACCTCAAGACATCGGACCCAATTCCGTGTCAAATATTTGCAATTTCCAAGTCTTCTGCGAGGTGTACCTGGGAGAGGAACCAAGTCTGCTATTGTTCAGGGAACTTTTCTACATGAACCGGCAAAATGAATGTGCCAACGGGCCCAGTCTTGAGCTTGGCGGCATCTCAATCCAGCGAAGGAGAGACTGCCTTTTTCCTTATGCTGAACTGCCGAGTCACCCAAAATCTTGGAATCAAACGTGGTTCTATTGTCAGGACACTCAAATTGGATGATAGTTCTTCGGATGATGAAGAGGTAATCTTTAAATTTTCTTAATTCCCTTGTTATTACCTGTCTGACATTCTATCCCTTCAGGAGGATACGGGGAACAGTCAAGTAGCCAATGAAGAGGTAACTATAATCTCCTCCGACTAAGAGCCTTTGCCAAAGCAAAAGATCCAAAGGGTGACCCGAAAAGTAAGATTTTCACATGCTCTTGCTTATCAAGATCCTCAATTTCTTTTGAAGCAACAACAGCTTGAGAACCGGAGGCAGACCCGGAACAACAAGGATGCGGAACTCTCCTCCGGCTTACCTGACGTAACCAGGAAGCGTCGGACTGAGGTTATCTCCGATTTACGTTCTGTTTTACCTTTAGCGGGCTTAATTCGTCATTCTCTCAATTCGTCTGACTCCAATTATCAGGATACCTCTCCTTCCTCCGGTGAATCCATGCAGTCAAACATGCCGGCTTTCAAAACTGCTCCCGGGTAATGTAACCTTATGTACCTTGAACTTTACTTTACCCATGTTTGCGTATTCATCCTTCTGCCTTTGTTAACATCATGCAAGTGAAACCCAGCAAGAGGGCGAAAAAGAATAAGCCGTCCCAAGACCCGATTGTAACTAAACCGGTGATTAATGCGTCTGCTCCAGACAGCTCTACCCATCAGCCGCCGCCTGATCCGGCTTATGAAATTCCAGTGCCAACTTCTGATACACCCGCTGAAGATACTCTCAACACAAATGACCCGAAGACTCCTTGCTCGGTCAAGACAAATGAACCGGAAGTTGAGATTGTGAGGTCTCAGTTTGTTGAACCAGGGCGGCCTACCGTCCTTGCCAAATGTACTACCAAGGAAGAACTTGCCGAACGCCGAAAAGCCAAGCAGGACATTACTGATTATACTCAGTTAAGCATTGGTGATATAGTCTGGGGCTATCTGAATCAAGTGCATAATAGCCGTGACCTGAAAATTGATATGGTAAAACAAATACAGCACAAATCTGAGGTATAACTTATACTTTTTACCTGAATCTTACATACTATACCAGCCCCCAAGTCTATTGCTTATGAATAAATATGCTGTAGACTTAGAAATATGCTTTACTTGTTAGTTTAGCCGGTTCAAAGAGAATATATTTAACCCGGTTATAACATGATAGTTCTAAATTTGCAATACACATTAGCCCCCAAGTGTCAAGTATCTTTACTTGTAAAGTGCTTGAGACTTAATATGTGTGACCCGGTATGATAAGTTTAAAATTCTTCAGCATACATTAGCCCCCAAGTGCTAAGTATCTTTACTTGTAAAGTGCTTGGGACTTGAATGTTACCTTACTATAATCCTTACCATAACTTGGTGTCATTGTAGGCCACCATAAGTCAGTTTGAATCGGAGCTTGCTGTCCTGAAGAGTCGTCTGGAAACTCAAGAACTTGAAACTCAGAAGGCCAACTCCAAATTTGAATTCAGTGTCTCTAAAAATGAGAAGTTGAAGAAAAATTTTGAGTCGGAAAAGAAAGTTTAGGCTGATGAGAAGGCTTCACTGGTGACTCGGGCCGAGACAGCAGAAGCATCTCTTGCAGAGGCAACAACCGAGTTGTCCGTCTTAAAACGACAGATATCTCAAATGGTCTCAGCCATCTTCGGTAAGTTACTGTGCAGAACCTCAAACATTGTAACCTTACAATGACTATTGTAATAATTACTTCCGGCTGACTGTTATGCTTGTGCACACACAGGCCCCAGGAGTACCAACCTTAAGCAAAACATGCTGATCAAGCTTAAAGCAGTTTACACCTTAGTGGAACAGCTGTACTCCGGGTCACAACGTGCCTTAGCCGCTGTAGCCTTATCAAACACCCCTCCTCACCTCTTACAGGATGTGCTGAAGCATCTTGCTGTGCTACCTCAGCGAATTCAGGATTTAAGGCTGTCACCTGCAAGAGTCGGAGCCGTAGCCGCATTCAGCCGGGCAAAAGCATGGCTTCCAGAGCTAGACCCGGCCGACCTTGCTCTTGGATACCCCAGTCGGAAGGAGCACGACACTGTATTTGATGATCATGACTTTATCGCCTGTGTCAAAGTCATACGTCCTGTGGCGAACCTCATTAGGAACGATACTGATCTCACTAAGTACTCTCCGGGCTATGACAGTGAGAACCGGAGAATCCCAAACATTCCATATGATGACATCAGCCTGATCCCTCCTACTCATAAGCATACCTTTGCCCCTAAAGTGGACCCAGCCTGTTTAATAGATGATGAAGCTGAATTTGAAGCTTTGAGCGGCATTGACTAGGCCTCGTCAACTTTCCAGGACAAAACAGCCGACGAAGAAGTGGAGAAGGATAACCCGGAGACTTCAAGCCCGCCGAAGGAGTGAATCGCCAGGTGTTTTGCAAAAAACAATGCTTCACTTATTCAGACTCAGGGAGTCTTGTAATAGGATAGGAAAAACCTCTCAACTTTTGTCATGCCTTCGCGCATGTTTATGGCGCTTAATACTTTCATAAGCCACCATTGTTATATATTTCCAGCTTATGTTGATCATTTGTCTCCCTGATGTTAAATTTGCTTGGCTTATCCTGCACATGAAACAAACAAAAGCTCCCTTGGCGGTTTATCACACCGGGGGTCACGTAAAGCATTTGTAACCCGGAACACGAACCAAAGGCACCCTACACAGGCCGGTTTATGACTATACTTTGGTAAGCATAAGCATAATAGCATACCTGCAATCCTTTGATAATCTTTCCTGCTGACTTGATGCTCACCTGGTACTTAACAACCTGGTGTGACCAATATTAAAACAGAAAGACAAAAAACATCTCATAATGGCCTCAGAATAGTCAAAATAATTTACAGGCTTCTGATTCGAATATGATCAGTAAACCGTTCCAAAGGGGTTAAGCTAAGATTCGGATACGATCACATAGCCCCCAGTGGCTTGGCGATGCCGATCAAATGGGTATCGACGGCTATGTTCTCTTTGGATCGAATACGACCTATGTTTGAACAGGAAGCCCCCAAGTGACCATGAGATTTGTTTAATGACGCTGATTCGTATACGATCCACGTCAGACCCAAAGGAGTGAAGCTGTGATTCAAATATGATCAAGAAGCCCCCAAGTGGGTTTGGCAGTATGCCGATCAAGCGGGTATCGACATCTATGTTCTCTTTGGTTCAAATACGACCTATGTTTGAACAGGAAGCCCCCAAGTGATCATGGCTAGATTCAGATATGATCATAAGCCGGACCAAAGGGAAAGCCGGATTCAGATGTGATCCGCTCCCTGTTGGTAGTGTCCACCACCTGATAAAGAATACATAAAAACATTCTTTATGGAAAAAGGGACAGAGGTCCTGCTTTATTGCTTTATCTAATATGTACATCGTCAAAAGTATATATATCCTAAGAGCCGGTGGCTCAAGTATAGTAAGGCCGAAGATGAGATATATTCCACGGCCGGCGGGTCTCCTCCTCCGACTTACGTGAGTCCTTGTGTTCTCGAATATCAATGAGGTAGTATGACCTGTTGTTCAGATTCTTGCTGACCACAAAGGGTCCTTCCCAAGGTGGAGATAGCTTGTGCATGTCAGATTGATCCTGGATGAGCCCGAGCACCAAATCACCTTCCTGAAAGGTTCTGCTCTTGACCCGGCGGCTGTGATAATGGCGCACGTCTTGCTGGTAAATCGCCGAGCGGGTCATTGCCAAGTCTCTCTCCTCATCCAACAAGTCCAGTGCCTCTTGACGAGCCTTTTCGTTGTCCGCCTCAACATAAGCCGCCACACGGGGTGAGTCATGTCGGATGTCACTTGGTAGAACTGCCTCTGCTCCATAGACCATGAAAAAAGGTGTATAACCCATAGATCTGTTAGGCGTAGTGTTGATGCTCCATAGTACAGAGGGTAACTCCTCCACCCAGCAACCCGGTGTCCGTTTTAAGGGGACTAAGAGCCTGGGTTTAATACCCTTCAGTATCTCTTGATTAGCTCTTTCTGCTTGACCATTGGATTGAGGATGAGCAACGGCCGAAACATCAAGCCGGATATGTTCTCGCTGACAGAACTCTTCCATGGCTCCCTTGGAAAGGTTAGTATCATTATCATTTATAATGTTATGTGGGAAACCAAAGCGAAAGATCACCTTTTTCATGAACTGAATCGCTGTGGCCGCATCACACTTACTGACTGGCTCCACCTCAACCCACTTTGTAAACTTATCCACTGCCACCAGGAGATGTGTCTTTTTATCCTTAGACCTTTTGAAAGGTCGAACCATGTCAAGCCCCCAGACTGCGAATGGCCAGGTAATTGGGATCATCCTCAATTCCTGAGCTGGCACATGAGTACGTCGTGAGAACTTCTAACAACCGTCACATGTACTGACCAGATCCTCCGCATCAGCATGAGCCGTGAGCCAGTAGAAACCATGACCGAAAGCCTTGGCCACAAGAGATTTTGAGCCGGCATGATGACCACAATCTCCTTCATGAATCTCATGAAGTATCTCTTGTCCCTCTCCAGGTGACACACAACATTGAAACACCCCTGTCACACTGCAATGATGCAACTCACCATTAACAATCATCATGGATTTGGATCGTCTGACAATTTGTCTTGCCAAAGTTTCATCCTCCGGTAACTCTCCCTGGGTCATATAGGCCAAATATGGCACGGTCCAATCTGGGATGACATGAAGAGCCGCCACCAGCTGTGCCTCCGGGTCTGGCACCGCTAGTTGTTCCTCGGTAGGCACCTTGACAGAAGGGTTATGCAAAACATTAAGAAAGGTGTTAGGTGGCACCGGCTTACGTTGAGATCCCAGCCGGCTTAAAGCATCAGCCGCCTCATTCTTCCTTCGATCAATGTGCTCCACTTGATAACCCTTGAAATGTCCAGCCACAACGTCTACTTCCCGACGGTAAGCCGCCATAAGGGGATCTTTAGAATCCCACTTCCCTGAGACCTGTTGAGCCACGAGATCTGAGTCGCCCAAACACCTTACCCGGCTCAAATTCCTCTCTTTGGCCATCCGGAGACCATGGAGCAAGGCCTCATATTCAGCTGCATTGTTAGTACAAGGAAACATGAGCCGGAGCACATAGCGAAATTTGTCACCTCGAGGGGAAGTTAAAACAACGCCAGCCCTTGAGCCTTCTAACTGCCTGGACCCATCAAAGTGAATAGTCCAATACATATTATCCGACTTCTCCTCAGGTGCCTGCAACGCTGTCCAATCATTGATAAAATCGACCAAGGCTTGAGATTTGATAGCAGTACGGGGCATATACTTCAAACCATAGGGCCCAAGCTCAATAGCCCACTTAGCGATCCGCCCTGTGGCCTCCCTGTTTTAAATGATGTCTCCTAGAGGGGCTAAACTTACCACCGTTATATGATGACTTTGGAAGTACTGCTTCAGGTTCCGGTTTGCCATGAACACACCATAAACAAGTTTCTGCCAATGTGGATACCTTTGCTTAGACTCAATGAGCACCTCACTGATATAATAAATCGGACGTTGAACCGGATGCTCCTTGCCAGCTTCCTTACGCTCCACCACGATGGCAACACTGACCGCTCATGAATTAGCAGCCACATACAACAGCAACGGCTCTCTATCAATGGGAGCCGCAAGAACCGGTGGCTCAGACAACTATCTCTTCAAATCTTCAAAGGCAGTGTTAGCAATGTCACTCCAGACGAAGGTGTTTGTTTTCTTCATCATCTGATATAGCGGTAAGGCCTTCTCCCCTAACCGGCTTATGAACCGGCTTAAAGCGGCAACACGACCCGCCAGGCGCTGAACATCATTGATACACGCCGGCTTCGCCAGAGAGGTAATCGCCGTGATTTTCTCCGGATTAGCTTCAATGCCTCTGTTTGATACCAGAAAACCCAAGAGCTTGCCCTTAGGTACACCAAACACACACTTGGCCGGGTTAAGCATCATCTTGTAAACCCAGAGATTGTCAAAGGTCTCTCTCAAGTCAGATATCAAGGTTTCCTTTTCTCTGGATTTCACCATGATGTCATCCACATAAGCATGAACATTACGCCCAAATTGATCGTGCAAACAGTTATGTACACATCGTTGATAAGTCGCCTGGGCACTCTTGAGTCCAAACGGCATAGATACATAACCGAAGGCCCCAAAAGGAGTGATGAAAGCTGTCTTCTCCTGGTCCTTAACTGCCATCTTGATCTGATGATAACCAGAGTAAGCATCCAAGAAGCTCAAACGTTCACAACCCGTCGTAGCATCAATGATTTGATCAATACGGGGGAGAGCAATGGGATCAGCCGGACAAGCCTTGTTTAAGTCCGTGTAATCCACACACATCCGCCAAGTGCCGTTCTTCTTGAGCACTAACACCGGGTTAGCCAACCACTCTGGGTGAAAAACTTCAACAATAAACCCGATCGCTAAGAGCTGGGCGACCTCTTCCCCAATAGCTTTCCGTCTCTCTTCGTTGAACCGTCGGAGAAACTGCCTGACCGGCTTATACTTTGGATCAATATTGAGAGTGTGCTCAGCGAGTTCCCTCGGTACACCTGGCATGTCAGAAGGTTTCCATGCAAAGATGTCCCGGTTCTCATGGATGAACTCGATGAGCGCGCTTTCCTATTTAGGATCCAAATTGGCACTGATACTGAACTGCTTAGAGGCGTCTCTTGGGGTAAAGTCAACAAGCTTTGTCTCAGCGGCCGATTTAAACTTCAACGCTGGGTCATGCTCAGTAGTTGGGTTTTTGAGGGAGGTCATATCCGCCGGGTCAACATTGTCTTGATAAAATTGAAGCTCCTCCGCGGCACAGGCAGTCTCAGCGTAAGACGCATCGCCGTCTTCACATTCCAAGGCCACCTTTCGACTCCCATGCACTGTGATGGTGCCCTTGTAACCCGGCATCTTGAGCTGTAAGTAAACGTAACATGGCCGTGCCATGAACTTAGCATAAGCCGATCGCCCAAACAAAGCGTGATATGGACTCTTGATTTTGACCACTTCAAACGTCAATTTCTGAGCCCTAGAATCATACTCATCTCCAAAGGCCACCTCCAATTCAATCTTGCCAACTGGGTAAGCCGACTTGCCTGGAACCACCCCATGGAAAACAGTGTTATATGTTCTCAGATTCTTCTCAGTCAACCCCATGCGCTGGAAAGTATCATAATAGAGGATATTGATGCTGCTACCTCCGTCCATGAGTACCTTAGTGAATTTATATCCACCAACCTGGGGTGCTGCCACCAAGGCTAACTGACCCGGATTATTAACTCATGGAGGGTGATCCTCTCTGCTCCATATGATGGGTTGCTCTGACCATCGTAAATAACAAGGAATTGTCGTCTCAACCGAATTTACGGCCCTCTTAAGAACCTTCTGGTCACGTTTGCATAAGCTAGTGGTAAACACATGGTACTGCCCACCACTCAACTGTTTCAGATGGCTCTGATAACCCGACTACTGCTGCTGTTGTCCTCCCTGACCAGATTGCTGCTGATTATTTCCACCCGGTTGTCCCTAAAAACTAGAATTTGAACCGCCGCCCGGGCCATGAAAGCCGCCAGCCCATGAACCGCCGCCAGATCCGTGACTACCATCAAAGGTATTGGAATTTTTAAATGCCTTCATGATCGCGCAATCTTTCCACAGGTGTGTAGCGGGGTGCTCCCGAGTGCCGTGTTTCGGGCAGGGCTCATTGAGTAGCTGCTCAAGAGATGGGCCTGACCCGCCGGATCGAGGCCACTTACCCTTACGTCTCTGATTGTTATCCTGTGTATTAGCGTTGGCTACAAGCTCCGAGTTGCCGTCCGCCTTACGCTTATTGCCGCTTTGATTCACCGGGTTGTGCTGTTGACCCTTTCCATTGCCGTTCCTTTTTCCCTTCCCCGTCTTCTCATCGTCAGACGCGGGATCCTTGGTACTATCAGAATTGGCATATTCGACTAAAGCCGCCATTAGCGTGCCCATATCCCTGCAGCCACGCTTAAGGAGCCCTAGTTTCTGCCTCAATGGCTCAAAGTTGCAATTTTTCTCCAACATGAGTACTGTAGAGCCGGCATCCATCTTATCAGATGAATGAATTATCTCCTTGACCCGGCGTACCCAATGGGTGGTGGATTCGCCCTCCCCATGCTTACAATTCATCAAGTCCACGATTGACATAGATTGCTTACAGGTGTCCTTGAAGTTCTGGATAAAACGGGCTTTTAACTCCTCCCACGAACCAATGGAATTGCGCGGTAAACTTTTTAACCAAGACCGGGCCGTTCCATCTAACATCATGGTGAAATATTTAGCCATTGCCGCGTCGCTGACTTCCAACAGCTCCATGGCCATCTCATAACTCTCAATCCATGCTCCAGGCTGTAAGTCGGCCGTGTAATTCGGCACCTTTCGACGTCCCTTGAAGTCCTTGGGCAGGTACACATTGCGCAAAGCCAGTATCAAACAAGGAACACCACCGGTTCTGGTGGCTACTCCCATCTCAATAGAAGTCGTTGGATACTCTGGAATATTTTGATGTGTCGCCTATTGAGCCGCCAGCTGAGCCACCCGCTCGTTCTCCTGACGTACTTGGTCCTGCACCGGGTTATAGCCACCATGTTAGTCACGGCGTTGGGCGTTGCTTGACAAAGCTTCAGATTCCATGTGCCTGCTGTAACTCAGACTCCGGTTTTGACGAGGTGGTGCTAACCAAGGCGGACGAGTTGAATGAATCCTACCCCGGCTATAAGAATAGGTCTCTTGCTGAGCCAGGGCCGTCTGGACAAGTTCCCTGATTCTCCGGGTCTCCACCGCTGTTGGATCATCACCGTCCATTGGGAGAGCCGCCAGACGCGCTGATGTTGCGATTAAGTTCTCCATGGGGTTGGAAAAGTGACCCGGCGGTATCGGCACATAACGTGGCGGTGCCATGTTTCCATGAGGAGGTACCATCTCCCGAGGCTGAGCCGGTCCCCCCGTTCCGGCTGTCATAAACTGATTTGCATCGGGCAGGTTACTTGGGCCGGCTCCGGGTGTAGCAAACAGAACCCGAGGGTCATAATTCGGAGGCAAACGGGACTGAGTTTTCTGGTGCCTTCTCCTCATAACCTCATTGGATGGTTTAAGCTCATCGTGAGCTGGTAAGCTTCTAACTGCAATCGTTGTGCCCGGGCGTCGAGAGCCGCCCGCTCTGTAGCTAGTCTAGTATCCTCAGCTACCTGGGCGTCGAGAGGCTAGATGAATTATTTAATACTAAACAGGATCAAAAATAAAATTGGGTTGCCTCCCAACAAGCGCTATCGTTTAACGCCCCTAGTTAGGTATAAAAGCGAGAATAGATCTAAGTATTGCCATTTTTAGTATTTAATTCATAAGTGGCTCTCATAATAGATTCATAAGGTAATTTGATTTTCTTTCTAGGAAAGTGCTCCATGCCTTTCCTTCATGGAAATTGGAATCTAATATTTCCTTCCTTCATATCCATAATTGCACCAATCATTCTAAGGAAAGGTCTACCAAGAATAATAGGACATGAAAGATTGCAATCTATATCAAGAACAATAAAATCTATGGGCACATAATTCCTATTTGCAATAATAATAACATCATTAATTATTCTCATATGTTTCTTAATAGTGGAATCCGTAAGGTGCAAGTTTAAAGAGCAATCATCAAATTCACGGAAACCTAGCACATCACATAAGGTTTTTGGTATAGTGGAAACACTAGCACCCAAATCACACAAAGAATAGCATTCATGATTGTCGTGGAATTGTCACGTCAGATGTCCTCGTGAAAGGACTTAGTTGTGGAGCCACCGCAACTAGGAAGCTTGAAGGGGTTAATCGGGACAAAGGACACGAGAGGGTTTATACTAGTTCGGCCCCTTACGGTGAAGGTAAGGCCTACATCTAGTTGGGTTGGTATTGATGTTTCGATGACCAGGGAGCGAGATACGCTATGCCCGGTTCTCGATGAGTCGTTTCTTCCCCAAGCCGCCAGCAGGTCGTCCCCTTATATACACGGGTTGATGCCCTCAGGCCTACAGAGTCCCGGCCGGCTTATAACAGTGTCCGGCTCGGTGACAAGTTAAATCTACCTTATGATACAAGTCATGCCATTACGGCGGTTTACTACAACGGGCCTTAAGTCGCCTGTGGGCTTAAGCCCCCTATTGAACCGCCATCTTCATGCTTGGTCTTGGGCTTGAGTCTTCTTTGCATAACCCGGCCCCTCCTGGGCGGCTTACATAAATAGTTATATCCCCAACAATGATCTTTAATTTTAATTTAATAGTAGGTTCCCACTCATCATAAAGTTTTCTAGGGATATAAACTTCTAATTCAAGTTTTTCCTCATAAGATTGCATTAAAGCATCAACGATATGTTTGGTAAAAGCTTTATTTTGACTATAAGCATGAGGAGAACTCAACACGGATTGCAACAAGTAAATGCAATCTACTAAAGAACAATTATCATAATTAAATTACTTGAAATCCAAAATAGTGGGTTCAATGCTATGTAAAGTTTTGACCTCTTCAATCCCACTTTTACCAAATTTAGCATCAAGATCTAAAAACTCAAAATCATTGGGACGCCTTTTAACTAAAGTTGACTCATATCCAGTCCCATTATTACCAAGAGATTCATATTGAAAAACAAAGATTTAATAGGGGACACATCAATCACTTTTAGATCTTCATCATTATTATCTTGAAAATTAGAAGAATGCGCTCTTATAAAGCAATCTTTCTTAGCACGCATTCTAGCGGTTATTTCTTTGCACTCATCAATGGAAATTCTCATGGCTTTGAGATACTCATTGATATCATGCTTAGGTGGAATAGATCTAAGTTTAAAAGAAATTAACATCAAGAGAAATTCTATCCACGTTCCTAGCCAATTCATCAATCTTAGGCAATTTTTCTTCAAGCAAAGCATTGAAATTCTTTTGAGAGATCATAAATACTTTAACACTAATATCAAAATCAGAGGGCATCTTATTAAAATTTCCATAAGAGTTGTTGTAGGAATTACCATAATTATTAGAGGAATTACTAGGAAATGACCTAGGATTAAAGTTTCCTCTATAAGCATTGTTACCAAAATTATTCCTACCAACAAAATTCACATCCATAGATTCATTATTATTCTCAATCAAAGTTGACAAAGGCATATCATTAGGATCAATAGGAGCACTCTTAGTAGCAAAAAATTTCATAAGTTCATCCATCTTTCCACTCAAAACATTAATCTCTTCTATCGCATGAACCTTTTTACTAGTAGATCTTTTGGTGTGTCATTGAGAATAATTAACCAGAATATTATCTAGGAGTTTAGTAGCTTCTCCTAAAGTGATTTCCATAAAAGTGCCTCCCGCAGCCAAATCTAAAAGATTTCTAGAAGCAAAATTCAATCCGGCATAAAAAATTTGTATGATCATCCATAAATTTAAACCATGTGTAGGGCAATTGCGAATCATTAATTTCATCCTCTCCCAAGATTGTGCAACATGTTCATGATCAAGTTTCTTAAAATTCATAATGTCGTTTCTAAGAGAGATGATCTTAGCAGGAGGAAAATACTTAGAGATAAAAGCATCTTTGCACTTATTCCATGAATCAATACAATTTTTAGGCAAAGACAAAAACCAAGTTTTAGCATGATCTCTAAGCGAAAGTAGAAATAGCTTCAATTTAACAATATCATTATCAATGTCTTTCTTCTTTTGCATATCGCACAAATCAACAAAGTTGTTTAGATGAGTAGCGGCATGTTCACTAGGAAGTCCAGAGAATTGATCTTTCATGACAAGATTCAGCAAAGCAGCATTAATTTCACAAGATTCAGCATTGGTAAGAGGAGCAATCGGAGTGCTAAGGAAATCATTATTGTTGGTATTGGAGAAATCACACAATTTAGTATTATCTTGAGCCATCGTGACAAGCAATCCAACACACAAGAGGCAAGCGAAAGAGATGCAAACGGAAAGAGAGGGCGAGTAAAACGGCAAGGGTGAAGTGGGGGGAGAGGAAAACGAGAGGCAAATGGCAAATAATGTAATGCGAGGGAGAAGAGTTTGTGATGGGTACTTGGTATGTCTTGACTTGAGCGAAGACCTCCTCGGCAACGGCGCCAGAAATCCTTCTTGCTACCTCTTGAGCATGCGTTGTTTTTTCCCTTGAAGAGGAAAGGGTGATGCAGCAAACTAGCATAAGTATTTTCCTCAGTTTTGAGAACCAAGGTATCAATCCAGTAGGAGGCTACACTTCAAGTCCCTCGTACCTACACAAACAAACAAGAACCTTGCAACCAACACGATAAAGGGTTGTCAATCCCTTCACGGCCACTTGCGGAAGTGAGATCTGATAGAGATAATAAGATAAGATAAATATTTTTGGTATTTTTATGATGTAGATTGGAAAGTAAAGATTGCAGAATAAAGTAGATCGAAAACTTATATGATGGAAAATAGACCCGGGGGCCATATGTTTCACTAGTGGCTTCTCTCAAGATAGCATAAGCATTATGATGGGTGAACAAATTACTGTCGAGCAATTGATAGAAAAGTGCATAGTTATGAGAATATCTAGGCTTGATCATGTATATAGGCATCATGTCCGCGACAAGTAGATCAAAACGATTCTGCATCTACTACTATTACCCCACACATCGACCGCTATCCAGCATGCATCTAGAGTATTAAGTTCATAAGAACAGAGTAACGCATTAGGCAAGATGACATGGTGTAGAGGGATAAACTCAAGCAATATGATATAAACCCCATCTTTTTATCCTCGATGGCAACAACACAATACGTGCCTTGCTGCCCCTACTGTCACTGGGAAACGACACCACAAGATTGAACCCAAAGCTAAGCACTTCTCCCATTGCAAGAAAGATCAATCTAGTAGGCTAAACCAAAATGATAATTCGAAGAGACTTGCAAAGATAACCAATCATAAATAAAAGAATTCAGAGGAGATTTAAATATTTCTCATAGATAAACTTGATCATAAACCCACAATTCATCGGATCTCGACAAACACACCGCAAAAAGAGTTACATCGAATAGATCTCCAAGAAGATGGAGGAGAACATTGTATTGAGATTCAAAGAGAGAGAAGAAGCCATCTAGCTAATAACTATGGACCCGAAGGTCTATGGTAAACTAAAAACAACTCATCGGAGAAGCTTTGGCTTTGATGTACAAGCCCTCCATGATCGATTCCCCCTCCGGCGGAGCACCGGAAAAGGCTCCAAGATGGGATCTCCTGGGAACAGAAGGTTACGGAGGTGGAAATAGGGTTTCATGGTGCTCCTGGATGTTTTCGGGGTATGTAGATATATATAGGCGAAGGAAGTTGGTCAGGGGAGCCACGAAGGGCCCACGATGGTGGGGGGGCGCCTCCCTGCCTCGTGGCTTCCTCTCTGCTTCTTGACGTCCACTCCAAGTCTCCTAGATTGCGTTTGTTCCAAAAATAACTCTCCCAAAGATTTCATTTCGTTTGGACTCCATTTGATATTCCTTTTCAGCGAAACACTGAAATAGGCAAAAAAAACATCAATTTGAGCTGGGCCTCTGGTTAATAGGTTAGTCCAAAAATGATATAAAAGTGTTTAGTAAAGCCCATGAAACATCCAAAACAGGTAATATAATAGCATGGAACAATCAAAAATTATAGATACATTGGAGATGTATAAGATCTATCTAGGAGATGCATAGCAACGAGAGGGGAGAGTGTGTCCACGTACCCTCATAGACCGAAAGCGAAAGCGTTATGACAACGCGGTTGATGTAGTCATACGTCTTCACGATCTGACTGATCCTAGCACCGAAGGTACGGCACCTCCGCGATCTGCACACATTCAGCTCGGTGACGTCCCACGAACTCTAGATCCAGCTGAGGTCGAGGGAGAGTTTTGTCAGCACAACGGCGTGGTGACGGTGATGATGAAGTTACCGGCGCAGGGCTTCGCCTAAGCACTACGATGATATGACTGAGATGTGTAACTGTGGAGGGGGCACCGCACACTGCTAAAACAATTGTCAACTTTTGTGTCTTAGGAGTGCCCCCTTCCCCCGTATATAAAGGAGGAGAGGGGAAGCCGACCGGCCCTCATAGGCGCGCCAAGGGGGGAGGAATCCTCCTCCTAGTAGGAGTAGGACTCCCCCTTTTCCTAGTCCTACTAGGAGAAGAAGGAAGGAGGAGGAAAGAGAAGGAAGGAGGGGGCGCCGCCCCTCCCACTAGTCCAATTTGTACTAGGCCCATGGGGGCGCGCGGCCAGCCCTTGGCAGCCCCTATCTCTTCCTAGGCCCAATAAGGCCCATTACTTCTCCGGTGGTTCTGATAACCCTTCCGGCACTCCGATTTCATCCGAAACTTCTCCGGAACACTTCCAGTGTCCGAATATAGTCGTCTAATATATCAATCTATATGTCTCGACCATTTTGAGACTCCTCATCATGTCCATGATCATATCCGGGACTCCAAACAATCTTTGGTATATCATATCACATAAACTCATAATACCAATTGTCATCAAACACTAAGCGTGCGGACCTTATGGGTTCGAGAACTATGTAGACATGACTGAGACACGTCTCCGGTCAATAACCAATAGCGGAACCTGGATGCTCATATTGGTTCCTACATATTCTATGAAGATCTTTATCGGTCAAACCGCATAACAACATACGTTGTTCCCTTTGTCATCGATATGTTACTTGCCCGAGATTCGGTCGTCGGTATCTCAATACCTAGTTCAATCTCGTTACCGGCAAGTCTCTTTACTCGTTCCGTAATACTTCATCCTGCAACTAACTCATTAGTCACAATGCTTGCAAGGCTTATAGTGATGAGTATTACCGAGAGGGCCCAGAGATACCTCTCTGAAACACGGAGTGACAAATCCTAATCTCGATCTATGCCAACCCAACAAACACCTTTGGATACACCTGTAGAGCACCTTTATATTCAACCATTTATGTTGTGACATTTGGTAGCACACAAAGTGTTCCTCCGGTATTCGGGAGTTGCATAATCTCATAGTCTGAGGAACTTGTATAAATCATGAAGAAAGCAGTAGCAATGAAACTAACACGATCATAATGCTAAGCTAACAGATGGGTCATGTCCATCACATCATTCTCCTAATGATGTGACCCCGTTCATCAAATGACAACACATGTCTATGGTTAGGAAACATAACCATCTTTGATTAACGAGCTAGTCAACTAGAGGCATACTAGGGACTATATGTTTTGTCTATGTATTCACACATGTACTAAGTTTCCGTTTAATACAATTCTAGCATGAATAATATAAATTTATCATGAATTAAGGAAATAAATAATAACTTCATTATTGCCTCTAGGGCATATTTCCTTCAGGAGGTTATCTCATAACCACCATATAGATCAAGCTTACCGTCGTGAACATCACACGATCACCTCAGGATAAATCAAGCTCGGTATAAACAATACCATCGTGATCATCACATGACCACAAGGAGCTCGATTTCTACTTGTGATCATCGTATGACCACATAAAGATCCACCAACTTCTTTCATCACCAAACCAGGGTTGTTTATTAGTGAGGTTATTATTACTGTTGACCCATAGTGTGACCTACTATGAACTGTGTCCATGATCGAGGACGCGGCTATCGATAGATTATAAACTTTGCAGAAGTTAGTACATTGTACCCACACCACAGAACTCATGGACTCGTGCTTCCATTCGGGTGGACCAATGAAATTCCGACAAAACCAATCTATTGCATGACACTCTTCTAGCCACCCCGACAAACTCCCCTTTGGGCTATGTCCTGGGTGGCCCCAATGTCATCGCGTGACATCTGCCACCTTTGTGGCCGACCACGTCATGGCGAAACAAAACAAAATAGTCCCAAACGGGGATGGTCCCAATTCCCAAACAAGGACAATGGTACCATAGAACTTCGTGCACACAAGGTTATGGCCTCCTTCCTGATCAGGGTAGCACGCGCACATAACCTTCCCTAGTTGGAGGCACTGGCGAGAGGCATGACAATAGATTGAATTATGGCCTCCCCATCCAGGAAAGTGTGGTTGCACTGGTGAGCTCGATTTGGTGGCACCCTGACTCAACCAACATGTGTTCAAGTTCGATTAGTATCAGGTTTAACTTGAATAGAGATGAGCTGAGCCATAACAGAATAACATGACGAAATGACAATGCATATGAGGATGCATGATATCAACATAAGCATGGATGGGAAACATAACCATTTAACATATGGATCATAGCATCAACAACAATAAATCATTTATGCAAATGAGCATATGGCAAAGTGATGATCATGCATATTACAAATATTTACATAACAAATGATAACAATCGATATGAGCATATCATTATCACTAGCATAGAAAAGTGATTACAAGAATGAAGCATGACACTAATAACATTAGCATTTAACCAATTAACTAAATAGATTCAAATGAACATAGCATAAGAATGAGCATGGATTCACAAGCATATATATAGCACTTACCGAATAATTAAACGAGGAAACAATTATTCAAATATTCAAGTGAAAACCATGGCTATTGCAAGGCCATCATGCAACTGGCTATTGTGTCTTGCTTGGGGATGAAGGATTCATCGGGAAGTGCAAGAAGCTCGCGAAAAGATTCACTGGAAAAGTTTCTCTCTCGGCTGAGCTAATTAGAGGCAAGGGTAACATGGTCATTTTTAGAATATGACAACATCATGAAAATGGTACCAACAGAACGGGCTCGACTAATAGAGAACGCGGGGTCTAAATTTTCGAAGAGAATGAACACTCAAGTAGTTCAAATCCGTATGCTGAATTTGATTGACTTGATGACACCAATTGATAGCTAGAGTTACTTGGAGGCATGAATATTTGAAGTGATTGAGGTTATGCCAAAATTTATTTGCTATACTAAATCATGGAGTTTCAGCCATAGGCTGGTTTTACGTCCCATTTCTATATGTTGAGATAATTCGCGTAACTGTGACGCCATCACGAACTTGGAGATTGTGTGGTAAATGATCGACCTTCTCCAAGGAAGTGTGTATGTGGTAAATAAGAGCACTGATCATTGTCCTCGAAAGAGAACCATTCTTGATCCATAGTGCACAAAATTAAGCCACAAAGGAACACAATTGCATATAGTAAATTTTGGCATAACCCCATCACAAAGGATTGAAGTTCCGAAGAGTAACAAAAGAGAGAAGTGTTTGAAAGCCATGACTAGGAGGTACTAGTAGGGGTCAATGAAATACTTGAGTTCTCTGTTGTCTTTATATGTGAAACCCCCTAAATGCTTTTGAATGATGAATTTGAATTGAATGCCCATCTAAAGGGAAATGCTCTCACTTGCTTAAACACTTGGTTAGCAAAGAAAAATTGGTTTGAAAATTATAACTAGTGATAAGAGACTACATGTGGGTAGGCAACGAGCTTAGGTGCAACTATTCAATTGCAAATACCTTCTAGAATGACATTGTAGGATAAGAGAAGACGGATATGATGTATCCTCTCGAGCCGGTAAAATTTCTTTCTATTCAATCAAGCTCCCTTTCACTCTCTTGATTTCTTGTTTGCTCAAGGACGAGCAAATCCTAAGCTTGGGGGAGTTGATGGCTCGAGAATTTGTGATGTCTAATAGTGATTTTTGCTTGGTTTCATTGGAATTCTTATTACTCTTTGGATATTCCTAATGCTAACCCTCAAAAGAGAAGAAAATCCACTTTCTCAATGTTTGGCAAGAAATATCAGCTATGGAAGAAAACCAAGGAGGATTGCTGTAAATCAAGCCAAATGGAGCAACTTTCCTTAAGAAACTGAAGTCAACAAATGCACCAGAGTAAAAGACGGTGTTCCATGCGACCGCAAGCGCCCGTATGAGCAGTCGTATGGACTGCCATCAGCTCCACCACATCTATACAAGCAACTTTCGTGAAGGGTCTGGGGGGAGAAGAGAACCCTAGCCGCCGCCACACAACACAGAAGAGCAGAGGGAAGAATCCGAAGGACCATCGAAGATCATCTAGTCTTTGGTTCTTTCATCTCCGTCATCACCATCACCCTTTTTCACTATTGTAAGAGAAATTCCAATTGGGAGAACAATTGTAACTTTACTCAATCTCATCTAGTGATCAAGACTATTTGAATTATCCATGTCATCTTATTTTGGATCTTCCCGCTATTATTGCTATGGGTTTCATGGGTTTTATCTTCATTGTGATTGATTTCCCTCTTATGATGTGTGAGTAATTCCCCTAGGTGTGGGAGATGTAGGTAAGTGGTAAGACTAATTTGTGCCTATTCTATATGTCATCATTTACATTCGTAGTAGTATGATCTATGTAGTATGTTGTTATGTTGTGGTGAACCCTATGCGTTTTGTCCAATTTAAGGGCCCGGGCACCATCATCTCAAGACCTACATAGGGTAAAACGTATTGTTTAGGAAATATGTGACCTCTGACGTGACAGGTGGGGATATCTATGAGGACCAAAGACAATATGAGATAATAGTGATCCATTAAACTTAATGCTTGGTTCTGGTCTAAGGACCTTAATTGCGAAAATGACCACTTTGTGCCAACAGAGAAGCAGTACCAAAGAATGAAATAAGCCCTCGTGGAGGAGTTTCATGACCCTAGGGAGAACTGCCTACAGAACACTTATATCAAATGCTATGAGTATAATACAACTTAACTGGTATTACTGTCGCACTGGCACACTTTATATTTTTTACCATGAGCTGAAATCTCTCCGCACCTAATTTCTTCATTGCGGGAAACACAACCGTAGTTTTATTCATGTTGTTTACTTTAATTAGTTCTTTTAGTGGTTACTACAAATCTCTTTATATTTGTCGAACATGGTTATTCATGATTCAGGACAATAACGATATTTGCAGAAGTGCAAGCAGTTACTTCACACAAGAATTGTGACACCTTGTGTGTGACTGAAATGCTACCTATAAATACTCTCCTCCGCTCTTCGTTGGGACGATTACTCACTGGGATACTTCTGAAAAGTGCTACACTACCCTGTTTGGCTTGCAGGCATCAATTCGCACCTGCAGCTGTGAAAAGGAGCTTCGAGGCGCACCGACATTAGACTTCAGCTTGGAGTCGAGGAAAGGCGAAGCTTCGGGGCGGGGAACGAGGAGCATCCATTGGCGGTCAGAGGTGGTAAGGCACGAGAATTGTTCTAGTGACGGTGGCATGGTTGGCATTCCATGGCCACACAAATGAGGCGACGCAGGTGGTTGTGAATGTCCACATGTAAAAATAATTTGCTTTCTAAGTGGGACTAGCAGATTCCAAACATGACCTATATATTGTGAGCTAGTTGTGTTTTCTAGTAAATTTTTGGGCCTTTATTTTGGGGCTAATACATCTCTTTGGGATCGACTAGAGTTGTTCTAAGCACCTTCTTATAAGGTATCCGAGCACTACCATGGTCGTTCTCTTTTCACGTGCAAAGCACTATTCTTTAATTTGAATAGTTATTTACTTTGTTATAATTTTGATATGAAACATTGCTATATTTCTATATGTGACAACTAGGCCCCATCAAGGTATATTTGGCCTTTATATGACCTTTTCAATTCCCACTAGGATGGAGATGCTAAGTCTAGACCACCATCATTGTGAAAACGACTTTGCAAAACTATCATGGAGGGTTACTTGAATTATATTTGATAGTAGGATGGTAAAACATGCCTATTTGGTTCGTAGGATTAAAATGCGGCAATATATAACATTAACTGTCATAACATATATTTTTGCGGGGGAATGTCATAACATCTTGATTCTTACATGAATTAAAAACACATAAATGTGTAATAGAAGTCATACGCATAGTTCATCAAAGGAATAATGCATAATTTTCCCAAATTACTAGGTCCATGACATCGTTGTTTCATATAAACATCGCAAATCTTTCTATGACGTTTGATCAATATTCTTCGAAGCTGAGCGAAAAATCGACCAGAGGAAAAATAATAGGGTTTTCAAAACTGGGTGGTATGAAAATCTCTAGGAACTAGAATTCTTCCAAATATGAAATTGAGAGCCTGCGTGATAGGATTCTTGGGTGAGTTAAGTGGACTATGTGGTCCCATTGAAATGATTAGGTAACCATTTTGAAAATTAATAGTGAGTGTTTAGGGCTCGTTTGATACATATGATTTTACATGATTTTAATATAATCGTTATATGTAATTGTTCCTATAGGACTCCTTTGATTCAAAGGATTTTCCTAAGAATTTTAGAGGGTTAGAATTCTTAGAAAGGTTTTCTACGTTGGTTGTATGATTTATAGGATTAAATCTTATAGGATATTTCCTAAGGATTTCTTTATACTACTTCCTATAGGATTTCTAGCATCCACTCGAACATCTTTAAAAGAATCATTTGTTTTTCCGGTGATGCAATCAAACAACCCAAACCCCTATATGGTTGACATGACCTTGACATTTTTTTGCGAGAAAAAAAGGAAAAAAAAGAAGAAATGTCATGCTCATCTAAACCAATCCTGTGTTTTTTCCATCCTCGCGTTTTAGAATCCTGTGAATTAAAAAGGCCAAGTGTTGTTTGATTTGTAGGAACGCGATCATTGGGAATTATCCCTATGGAAATTTCCTAGCTAGAAGATTAAGTATGTATCCATCACATACACACTTGCGCGAGTTCCTTTGTTTTTTGTATTCCGTAGGATTCAAATGGACACGATATATCAATCCTTCATTTTCCTTATCCTATGAATGTTGTATACTTGCACCAAAGGAGCCCCGGTATTACTCGTCTACTTGTGTTTACTTTGACTAGTGCAAAGTAGAAGTTGTACAACATCATTTCCAAAGGAACAAATAGAGAGCTAAATGCATACTTTGCACTAGGGCCTGGCTTTTGAAGGAAAAAAAACTGCACTTGTGGAATATCAATTCAAATGTTCACAAGTTAAGAACCCCTGCGGCTCAAGTAAGGAATATCAGCTATAAAATATGGGTGCGATTTCTGGAGGATAACACGGAAAGTAGTAAAGGTGAGGGGGAGCAAAGCAAATATGTAAAGGCCAAGGAAGGGATGGGGTTCCATGACCATGAGGTGGGACGCAACGCAAACGCAGCAGGCTCGGGTGAGGTGGCCAGCCAAAGCGGCCAGGCCCAAAGCCAGCACCCAGTCGGGACGTGGACAGTGACAGAGTAAAGAGCGGGAAAAAGAAGGAAAGAGAGGGAGAGAGAGGCGCCGGTTGCCAAAGGTCGGGCTTGACCGGCTCACCTCATCTCGCCGACGACCGCTTTGGCCGCTGCTCAAATCAGGCAAAGCGATGCGACGCGCCACCCAACAGTGCTGGCTCTCCTCCGTCCGCGGCCGGCCATGGCCTGACCTGACCTGGAGCTGGATTGGACGACAGCGGCTGCGGCAGCACAGAGGGGACTCGGACGAATCACGGATCGCGTGCAACGGGAACAATCGGTCCGTGGATGGTTCATGTCATTGTGAGCGCACAGCATGGAGGAAACCTTTGAGCCGATCGAACCTCACGGACCAGCTGCTCGGAGTACGTTTCATCAGGAGTTGAAGCTAGCAAAGCGAAAATGAAAACCTGTTGCGGTTACTCCCAATTTCTTTCGATTGACGTGCTGGACAGCCAGACCGGAACGCCACGCGAGGTGCATGCCGCGTTGGAAATTCTGAGGCGGTCGGCCTCGGTCGCCACCCTGGTGTTCCGCATACTCGCAGCGCCAGTAGTCGCCAGAGCTCCTGCGTACAGGAAAACTCAGACACGTCCGTCAGACACGACCAGTTGCAAAGCAAAGGGCCGGCCATTGCCAATGGGCGGCGGGCGCCCGACCGGCCACTCCATCACTCTGCAGCAGTGGTAGGATCTGATCTCCATCTGTTGCTGTATGCTGGATGCGACTCACTGCTGGCTGCTTCTCAGGCTTGCAGATGCTGAGGTGGCAATCACACACACCCAGTCCATCGCGCGCAG
The DNA here is from genome assembly GCF_018294505.1 of Triticum aestivum. NCBI lineage: Eukaryota > Viridiplantae > Streptophyta > Magnoliopsida > Poales > Poaceae > Triticum > Triticum aestivum. Next base: position 97,350,993 of record NC_057804.1, read on the forward strand.
GGCGTATAGTTTACGTACTTGCAGCTCCCCTGCTCTCCTGCCCGCCTGCTGCATGGCATTGCCGTGCACGTTTTTCCGTGCGCCTGACTGCCTGTGCCTGGGTAAATGCATTGGTGAATGATTGTGTCCCGCGCCGGGCGTACACGCGGAACTGTTGGGGAGGAATGGAAGCCAAGGGGGCAAGGGCGCCGGGTCGTGCGCCGCTGGTTGGACTGGACCGGGTCTGGTTTTTCTTTTCACCATGTGTACGTCGTGGTGTTTGTTTATTTAGAAATTGGCATTTCTGATGGAGTGAACAATCTTAGGGGGTGTTTGGTTCAGAGACTTTTTAATTCCAGAGACTAAAAAAAATCTCTAGGAACCAAACGGGGGACTTTTACAGGGACTAGAAAAAGACTCTACTGAAGAGTCTTTTTTAATTAGTCTCTGGGACTAGAAAGTCCTAGGACTTCTGAACCAAATACCCCCCTTAAACGTTGATTTTTGTCTACAATGTTTTTTCTTTTCTTTTTGAATGTTTGTTTACAATGGTTTTGATACTGCAGTGGCGGTGGATCGACTGATTCATGGCAATCGATGATGAAGAAAATGGCCATTGTTTTACAGCAGCGACGTGTATGCGTGGGCCGGGAATGGAAGGAATCATTGGCGCTTTGTGAACTGTGATGCTCTCCTGCAAAGCTTTATTTCCCAAGCGTCTGCGTGGTGCATGCCATGCATGATCCTGAACAAAGCACCTCTGCACTGCAATGAAAACAGATAGACGATGGGGAGACGGTAGCGATGGATTCTTTCACCGGCCTGGCTGTATTTTGTACGTACTATATATTGAGCCTTTGTCTGATCAATGAATTTGGTGATTTTAACCCTACTAGGAGCCCTCCCTTGGGAACTATCTACTTGATCTTGTTCTCGTGGTTCGCCTGATTTTTGTTGGCAAATTTCAAGACTTGAATCAAACACGAACGTTGAGTATTTAATCCCGTTGTGCAATAGTAATATACTACTCTTTCCGTCTTAAAATAACTGTCTCAACTTTATACTAGCTCTAGTACAAAGTTATACTAAGTTTGAGACGCTTATTTTGAAACGAAGGGAGTATGAATCAACCAATTTTGCAAACCACGCGTCTTAGTCGGACCGAGTTGAATTCAAACGATAGGTACGTTGCCTTGTGCCCGGCCCGCCGCTTTACATATTCCTTTTGTAGGAAGTTTCGGCATGCAGCTTCATGCCATGAGTAGTGCACATGCATGGGAAAAGTGTGAGCTCAAATGAAACAAAAAGGAATCTTTGGGGACTGTAATTTTGATCGCCAAATCTGTAGCCTCATAAGGCTGGTCATAGTGGGGAGTAACTTATACTAGTGTCATGCATATGACACTAGTCTAAATTACTACCTTCATAGTGCAAAGTAACATAGTAATAGTGTCATAGATGACTTTATTTATTAGTTGTAGACTCATCTTGTCTTGGGAAACGCTATGTTTCAGTAACATATTATGTTACCACTTATCATTAACTACATGCCACGTAAGCAAAAATTTCTTGAAGTGCGCTATGTTACTAGCTAAGTTACTCCCACTATGAATAGCCTAAGAGCATCTCCATCCAATCTCCATCCAATAGTTTTGGTTGTGTAAGATTAGTTTTAGGTATAGACGATGTAAGAAATTATGTTTTTTTTGTTTTTGGAAAAATGCCGCACCTACGAATTTCAAATCATCTTCTTTCCTAATCCCCACTAATTTACCCCTTGAATTTCAGGGTGAGGCCCCGTGTAATCCAATCAAACAACCACACATCACCATTTACGTAGATTTTCGTTGCTACCCTACGTAACTATAGCAAAATTCATTTTTTTCCTCTCATCCAGTAGAGTGCCTAAACCTCGTTATGTATATTTTTTAGACACTGCCATATGGACCCCCATTGGTCAGTGACTCTTCCCATTCCTTCCTTCCATGATAGTAGTACGCTTGCTGGATCCGAAGCATGTCGGCAGACGGTGCGGAACGGGCGGGACATACGGTGTGAGGCGATCGATGTGGTGTGGGAGGGCGGCGTGGTGGCGGACCCAGGAAGGGCCAGGCCCCAGGCAGGCTTCGTTGATGTAGCAGTGTAGTTACAGTAAATGCTATAATCAACAAATAAATTGGGCCTCACGGTCCAGGCCGCCGCCTAGGCTGCCTGGAGCCTGAATCCACCCATGGGTGGTGTGGTGATATGGTAGTGCGGAGAAGGGGTGGGAGTAGGGGAGGGAGAGAGGCAGAAGTGAGGGTGGTTGCCGGGGTGGTAGCCGATTGCGGTGGATGAGATGGAGGCGGTTGTTGCCGGGGAGCGAGCACGAAGAATGCGTGACGCTGTGAGGGAGAGCAACGAAGGGCGGGGACAATGTTGGGGATGCCTCCGGAGAGGATGGGCTAGGGTGGCAGGGGTGCAGGACGGCAAATTTAGTCTAATACCCAAATTTTTAGGTATTGCAAACTAAACAGATAAATCTCTTCCTTTTTGCGAACAAAACTAGATTAATGATCTGTTGAAGCAGTTTTTTGGGGGATTTTAGTTGTTTCATCTTTTGAAGATGCTATAAGAAAATGATTATGTATCGCGCAGTTTTGACATCATGTGCATAACTTATCCTCGTCATATTTAATTTGACGGTACACCTATAGCTAAACTACAAGTGACCATGCGCACCAGCTAAGATAATCCAAAGTGAGGATGCTAAAGAACATAAAGAGGCGAGGTAAAGATTGAGGTTAATTTGCATGTTCGGATCCCATCCCGCTTGATCGAAGGGAAAGCGAAAACCTATAAAGAGCCATGGGACCAACATGCAATCGCATGCAGAGATCGAGCCCCCACATAGCTATCGCATGCATGGAAAAGCGTGCATTTGGTTGGTATCATACGGGCTCCCGTCCTCCGATCTATCGTATCCTGCCGGCCGGCCTTCCAGCTCTCTCTCCTCCCTTTCCCTTTAGGGCCTGTTTGGTTCTAAATAAGTCACCAACTTATAAGTCGAAAAGTGAAAAAAGTGACTTATTTTACCAAACAGACCCGACTTATAAGTCACCTCAACTTATAAGTCATAAGTTGCTACACCCTAACTTAAAACTTATAAGTCACCCCCTTTTGCGTGGGTCCCATCACCTGCATGATGTTGATTGGTGTGGAAAGGTGTGTCAGGTGACTTACAAGTCAGGTGACAACCAAACATGCGTAACTTATAAGTCACTAGTTTTAAGTCATCTAGCTTATAAGTCGGGTGATTTATTGAAACCAAACAGTCCCTTAGTTTTTGCTGCTTCCGCTTTTGCAAAGCCATCTCCATGGATCTCTCTCCCCCCTTCGCTCTTTCTGCTAGTGCTGCGTATATGGTCCTGCTCCTCGTATGTACGTATGTGTCACACGCTGTTTTCCGGGCGTCGTGTCTCCACCCTAGCCTACTAGCTAGCTAGGCTAAAGGAACGGAACACGAAATTGGATGCGCCGCTTTGCCGAAGCTCGATCGCTTTCGTTGTCTTCAGTCGTCGAAGGAAGGTCCCTTCCTTCAAGGGTGGCTAACCTTTTGTATTTTACTGTGCGTGGCTCAGAGATCACATGCAGTTTTACACAAGCTAGGTCGATCGTGGTCACTGGCAGCATCGTATCGCCGACTTGATTGGATGCTCACTCCAACAGAAAACTCTCGTGTGGTCACTGGTTTGGATTCATAATCTGGACGAAAGCTTGCACACCAGCGCATGCATGATAGAGTATACTACTACAACATGCATGGCATGTAGTTTAGTGCTAGAATGTTGAAATATTAGGGTGGGCCTAGGGCCCATCTAACAATTTCTGAAAATCTCTAAAGGCCTATGTGGGCTTATTGGCACTAGATGTAGTGTGAAATTTAGTCCCATTCCGAAAGTTGTAGAGGAGTTGGACCTCCTTATAAGGGTTTCTCTTCCACATGCCATTGGAGCTTGAGAAGAGAAGAGCCCTCGCGTACTGCTCCTCCGCAGCGTCGCGCCACGGGAAAGAGCCGAGCCGAGCTCACACTTTCGCGCTTATTTTTGCATAGGTTTTTGGGAAGCGACTACGCGACTACTCGTCTCCGATCCGTTACTTCCTCTGTCCGAGTCGTCTTTGTCAACGCCATGTCTCAGACTGAAGCCGAGAAGCTCGAGGCCGACAAGAAGGCAGTCGAGGACGCTGCTGCTGCCACCACCGCCGCGGCCTCTGCATGGCCTACTGGAGGGTATAACACGTTTATCCCGCTCCTGTTTATTTCCGCATTAGCAGTACTAGTATTATTTGTAGATGTGTCTTGTTTGCATAGCACGTGCTTGTCTAGATCAGAATCTATATGTCGTTAATTCTGTTGCCATGCTAGTGATTTGTTTATGGATTAAATTAGTCAAAATTTGCCTATTTTCTCAACAATCCAAAAACCTATTATGTGTAGGAATTTTTCGGCAAGTGGCTTTGCGCTGCACTGAAACCGGATAAGTTTACCGGTACGTACTTTAAGCGTTGGCAGACTAAGACCACTTTATGGCTCACGGCTATGAGCGTGTTCTGGGTCACCGGTGTCTCCACGGGAACGATTGCTCCTGAACAGGAGAAGGCATTTAGGGAGGCCACCGTCGTATTTCTCCGAGCAGTTCTTAGCATGATCGGAGATAAATTGGTCAATGCATATTTACATGTGCGTGTTGCCAAGGACTTGTGGAGGTGGTCGAATCTAAATTCGAGGCCACTGATGTTGGTGGCGAATGTATATTATAGAGCAATTTCACGATTACAAGATGGTTGAAAACAATCATGTACTAGAGCAGCTTCATGAGATAATATGCATCGTTAAGGAGCTTGAGCTTCTTAAGTGCCATTTACCGGGCAAGTTTGTCGCGGGCTGCATAATCGCTAAGCTCCCTAATTTCCGGAGGAACTTTGCCACCACTTTGAAACATCAGGGGCGTGAATTCTCAGTGGAGGATGTCATTGGCCATCTGAGTGTTGAGCAGAATTCGAGGGCAAAGGACTCACACGGAAAAGGGGTTGAAGGGACTTATGTCACCAACATGATGAACCAGAGGAACTTCAACTCCCACAAGCCCAAGGGAAAGAACAGTGTCCAACACAATACCGAATTTAAGAAGAAGGGTAAGAAGACCTTCAAGAATTACATGAAGGATGAGGGCTGCTTTACTTGTGGTTGGTTGAACATTGGGCCAACAAGTGCCCAAAGAAGTTTAAGAAGTCAAGACAAGACTCCAAGTATGCCAACATGATTATGGGCAACAATGAGAATGGTGCATCTGGGTATGGTAATTTATTTATAGTTTTTTAGTGTTTCAGCCCACCTATGGTGGGTGGACACAGGTGCAAGTGTTCATGTGTGTGCTGATATTTCATTGTTCACTTTTTACCAGGTCACAGGCCACGGGTCTGTATTGATGGGGAATGGCGTGAGTGCTTCTGTTCATGGTGTTGGCACGTTCGATCTGAAGTTTACTTCGGGAAGGATCGTGCAGCTGAAGAACGTGCAGCATGTCCCCACCATTAAGAAGAACCTCGTTAGTGGCTCCCTTCTATGTAGAGAAGGGTTTAAGTTGCTATTCATGTATGATAAATTAGTTGTTACTAAATATGGACTATTTATTGGAAAAGGTTATGAGAGCAGAGCGATATTCTGCCTTTCCCTCGCAGATTTTTGTAATAAAGTCGTGAACCATGTTCATTCGAGTGTTAATGAATCTGAAGTTTGGCATTCACGTCTTTGTCACATTAGTTTCGGTGTCATGACATGGCTAGCTAAGTTGGATTTAATCCCGAGTTTAACTTTGGCCAAAGGTTCTAACTGCCTTTCATGTGTGCAAGCTAAGCAACCTCGCAAGCCTCACAAGACCGCGGAGAAGAGACACTTGGCACCATTAGAACTCATACATTCTGATCTTTGTGAGATGAATGGTGTATTGTCTAAAGGTGGAAAGAAATACTTCATGACATTGATAGATGATTCCACTAGATATTTTTATGTGTATCTGTTAGATACTAAAGATGAGGCTCTACACTACTTTAAAATCTATAAGGCAGAAGTTGAGAATCAAGTTGAAAAGAAAATTAAACGAGTCCGGTCAGATCGCTGAGGAGAGTACTTCTCGAGCGAGTTTGATTCTTTTTGTGTGGAACACGACATTATTCATGAGAGGACGCCTCCCTATTCACTTCAGTCAAACGGGGTTGCCGAGCGGAAAAACCGTACTCTAACTGATTTGGTTAACACTATGTTAGATACATCGGGTTTATCCGAGGCATGGTAGGGGGAGGCTATATTGACGACATGTCATGTCCTGAATAAAGTTCCAACAATGGATAATGAGATCACTCCGTATGAGAAATGGGCAAAGAGAAGGACAACACTCTCATACTTGCGTACTTGGGGCTGTTTGGCGAAAGTCAATGTGCCGATCCCCAAAAAGCGTAAGCTTGGACCAAAAATTGTGGACTGCTTTAATTTTGGGCTACACTAAGAACAACGTTGGCTATAGATTTATAGTAGTGAAATCTGAGGTACCTGACCAGAAGATCAGTACAATTATGGAGTCTAAGGATGCTACATTCTTCGAGGATATTTTTCCTATGAGAGATATGCAAAGTAGTCTTAGACAGGAATCTGAGGAGACTCCTGAGCCTGCCATTCCTATGGAATATTATGAACAAACACACGATGATAATCCTGAGGAGGATGACGAGGAAACCCTTGGTAGGGGCAAGAGACAAAGGACTGCAAAGACCTTTGGTGATGATTTCTTTGTGTACCTCATGGATGATACTCCCACTTCTATTTCAGGAGCATATGCCTCTCCAGAAGCTGACTACTGAAAGGATGCGGTCCGTAGCGAGATGGATTCCATCATGGCTAACGGGACATGGAAGATCACTGACTGTCCCTATGATTACAATGGGATGTAAGTGGGTGTTCAAGAAGAATCTTAGGCCCGATGGTACAATTGAAAAATACAAGGCTAGGCTTGTGGCCAAGGGCTATGACCAGAAAGAAGAGGAAGATTTCTTCGATACTTATTCACCTGTGGACAGACTGGGCAGCACTCGAGTATTACTCACGTTGGCGGCCTCACATGGTCTTCTCGCCCACCAGATGGATGTTAAGATGACTTTTCTGAACGGAGAGCTAAACGAGGAAATCTACATGCAACAACCAGATGGCTTTGTGATAGATGGTCAGGAAAGAAAGGTGTGTAGGTTGCTAAAATCTTTATATGGCATGAAACAAGCACCTAAGCAATGGCATGACAAGTTTAAAACAACCCTGACATCTGTTGGCTTCGCTGTTAATGAAGCTGACAAATGTGTCTACTATCGCCATGGTGGGGGCGAATGAGTTATAATGTGCTTGTATGTTGATGACATACTGATATTCGGAACCAACCTCAAAATCATTGAGGGCAAGTCATTTCTGTCTCAGAACTTTGAGATGAAAGACCTTGGTGTGGCTGATGTTATCTTGAACATCAAGCTACTGGGAGATGATGACGGTGGGATTACACTTCTGCAATCCCATTATGTTGAGAAGGTGTTGAGTCGTTTTGGATATTCAGACTGTACAACATCTCAAACACCATATGATCCTAGCGTGTTGATTCAGAAGTTCGAAGGCACAACTAAAGATCAACTGAGATACTCTCAAATCATTGGTTCACTCATGTACCTAGCGAGCGCAACGAGGCCTGACATCGCATTTGCTGTGAGCAAACTAAGCCAATTTGTTTCCAACCCGGGTGATGTACACTGGCATGATGTTGAAATAGTTATGCACTATCTGAAAGGTACTATGAACTTTGGACTTCACTATACTAGATACCCGTCGGTATTTGAAGGGTATAATGATGCGAATTGGATCTCTGATGCTGATGAGATGAAGGCCACGACTAGGTATATGTTTACTCTTGGAGGTGGCGTTGTTTCCTAGAAGTCTTGCAAGCAAACGATCTTAACGAGATCGACAATGGAAGCAGAATTAACAACATTGGACACATCTGGTGTCGAAGCAGGATGGCTTCGAGATCTTTTAATGGACTTTCCATTGGTTGATAAACCGGTTCTGGCTATCCTTATGAACTGTGACAATCAGATTGTCATCACCAAGGTGAAGAGTTCAAAGGACAACATGAAGTCCAACAAACACATAAGAATGAGATTAAAAGATGTCAAAAAATTAAGAAACTCCAGAGTGATAGCATTGAAGTATGTCCATGAAGGAAATATGCCCTAGAGGCAATAATAAAGTTATTATTTATTTCCTTATTCCATGATAAAGGTTTATTATTCATGCTAGAATTGTATTAACCGGAAACATAATACATGTGTGAATACATAGACAAACATAGTGTCACTAGTATGCCTCTACTTGACTAGCTCGTGAATCAAAGATGGTTAAGTTTCCTAGCCATGGAGAAAAGAGTTGTCATTTGATTAACGGGATCACATCGTTAGGAGAATGATGTGATTGACATGACCCATTCCGTTAGCCTAGCACTTGATCGTTTAGTATGTTGCTATTGCTTTCTTCATGACTTATACATGTTCCTGTAACTATGAGATTATGCAACTCCCGTTTACCGGAGGAGCACTTTGGGTGCTACCAAACGTCACAACGTAACTGGGTGATTATAAAGGAGTACTACAGGTGTCTCCGAAGGTACATGTTGGGTTGGCACATTTCGAGATTAGGTTTTGTCACTCCGATTGTCGGAGAGGTATCTCTGGGCCCTCTCGGTAATGCACATCACTATAAGCCTTGCAAGCAATGTAGCTAATGAGTTAGTTACGGAATGATGCATTACGTAACGAGTAAAGAGACTTGCCGGTAACGAGATTGATCTAGGTATTGGATACCGACGATCGAATCTCGGGCAAGTAACATACCGATGACAAAGGGAACAAAGTATGTTGTTATGCGGTTTGATCGATAAAGATCTTCGTAGAATATGTAGGAGCCAATATGGGCATCCAGGTTCCGCTATTGGTTATTGACCAAGAATAGTTCTAGGTCATGTCTACATAGTTCTCGAACCCGTAGGGTCCGCACGCTTAAGGTTTCGATGACAGTTATATTATGAGTTTATGAGTTTTGATGTACCGAAGGAGTTCGGAGTCCCGGATGAGATCGTGGACATGACGAGGAGTCTCGAAATGGTCGAGACATAAAGATCGATATATTGGACGACTATATTCGGAGTTCGGAAAGGTTCCGAGTGATTCGGGTATTTTTCGGAGTACCGAAGAGTTACGGGATTCGCCGGGGAGTATATGGGCCTTATTGGGCCATACGGGAATTGAGGAGAGAGGCCGAAAGGAAGGAAGCGCGCAGCCCCCCTCTGGTCCGAATTGGACAAGGGGTGCAGCCCCTCTTTCCTTCCTCCTCTCCCCCTCTTTCCCCCTTCTCCTACTCCAACAAGGAAGGAGGGAGTCCTACTCCGGGAGTAGGACTCCCCTTGGCGCGCCTCTCCCTGGCCGGCCGCCTCCTCCCCTTGCTCCTTTATATACGGGGGCAGGGGGGCACCCCATGGAACACAAGTTGATCTACGGATTGTTCCTTAGCCCTGTGCGGTGCCCCCCTCCACCATATTTCACCTCGGTCATATCGTCGCGGAGTTTAGGCGAAGCCCTGCGCCGGTAGAGCATCATCATCGTCACCACGCCGTCGTGCTGACGGAACTCATCCCCGAAGCTTTGCTAGATCGGAGCCCGGGGATCGTCATCGAGCTGAACGTGTGCTGAACTCGGAGGTGCCGTACGTTCGGTACTTGGATCAGTCGGATCGTGAAGACGTACGACTACATCAACCGCGTTATCATAACGCTTCCGCTTACGGTCTACGAGGGTACGTGGACAACACTCTCTCCTCTCGTTGCTATGCCATCACCATGACCTTGCGTGTACGTAGGAATTTTTTTGAAATTACTACGTTCCCCAACAGTGGCATCCGAGCCTAGGTTTTATGCGTTGATGTTATATGCATGAGTAGAACACAAGTGAGTTGTGGGCGATACAAGTCATACTGCTTACCAGCATGTCATACTTTGGTTCGGCGGTATTGTGAGATGAAGCGGCCCGGACCGACATTACGCGTACGCTTACGCGAGACTGGTTTCACCGTTACGAGCACTCGTGCTTAAAGGTGGCTGGGGGGTGTCTGTCTCTCTCACTTTAGCTGAATCAAGTGTGGCTACGCCCGGTCCTTGCGAAGGTTAAAACAGCACTAACTTAACGAACTATCGTTGTGGTTTTGATGCGTAGGTAAGAACAGTTCTTGCTAAGCCCGTAGCAGCCACGTAAAATTTGCAACAACAAAGTAGAGGATGTCTAACTTGTTTTTGCAGGGCATGTTGTGATGTGATATGGTCAAGAGGTGATGAGATATAAGTTGTTGTATGAGATGATCATGTTTTGTTGAAGTTATCGGCAACTGGTAGAAGCCCTATGGTTGTCTCTTTGTTGCATAGGATGCAAGTGCCAAATAATTGCTTTACTTTATCGCTATGCGATAACAATAGTTGCAAGAGCAATAGTTGGCGAGACGACCATGTAACGACACATTGATATAGATCAAGATGATGAAGATCATGGTGTCGTGCCGGTAACGATAGAGATCATGACAGTACTTTGGAGATGGAGATCAAAGGCGCAAGATGATCATGGCCATATCATGTCACATATTTTGATTGCATATGATGTTTATCTGTTATACATCTTATTCTGTTTTGTTTGACGGTAGCATTTTAAGATGATCTCTCACTAATTATCAAGAAGTGTTCTCCCTGAGTATGCACCGTTGTGAAAGTTCTTCGTGCTGAGACACCACGTGATGATCGGGTGTGATAGGCTCTACGTTCAAATACAACGGGTGCAAAACAGTTGCACATGCGGAATACTCAGGTTAAACTTGACGAGCCTAGCATATACAGATATGGCCTCGGAACACGGAGACCGAAAGGTCGAGTGTGAATCATATAGTAGATATGATCAACATATTGATGTTCACCGTTGAAACTACTCCATCTCACGTGACGATCGAACATGGTGTAGTTGATATGGATCACGTAATCACTTAGAGGATTAGAGGGATGTCTATCTAAGTGGGAGTTCTTAAGTAATATGATTAATTGAACTTAAATTTATCATGAACTTAGTCCTGGTAGTATTTTGCAAATTATGTTGTAGATCAATAGCTTGCGTTGTTGCTTTCATATGTTTATTTTGAGATGTTCCTAGAGAAAATTGTGTTGAAAGATGTTAGTAGCAATGATGCGGATTGGATCCGTGATCTGAGGTTTATCCTCATTGCTGCACAGAAGAATTATGTCCTTAATGCACCGCTAGGTGACAGACCTATTATAGGAGCAGACACAGATGTTATGAACGTTTGGCTAGCTCAATATGATGACTACTTGATAGTTTAGTGCACCATGCTTAACGGCTTAGAATCGGGACTTCAAAGACGTTTTGAACATCATGGACCATATGAGATGTTCCAGGAATTGAAGTTAATATTTCAAGCAAATACCCGAGTTGAGAGATATGAAGTCTCCAACAAGTTCTATAGCTAAAAGATGGAGGAGAATCGCTCAACTAGTAAGCATGTGCTCAGATTGTCTGGGTACTTCAATCACTTGAATCAAGTGGGAGTTAATCTTCCAGATAAGATAGTGATTGACAGAATTCTCTAGTCACCATCACTAAGTTACTAGAACTTCGTGATGAACTATAGTATGCAAGGGATGACGAAAACAATTCCGGAGCTCTTCGTGATGTTGAAATCGACGAAGGTGGAAATCAAGAAAGAGCATCAAGTGTTGATGATTGACAAGACCACTAGTTTCAAGAAAAGGGCAAAGGGAAAGAAAGGGAACTTCAAGTAGAATGACAAGCAAGTTGTCACTCCCACGAAGAAGCCCAAAGCTGAACCAAAGCCTGAAACTGAGTGCTTACATTGCAAAGGAAATGGTCACTGGAAGCGGAAATGCCCTGAATATTTGGGGGATAAGAAGGATGGCAAAGTGAACAAGGGTATATTTGATATACAGGTTATTGATGTGTGCCTTACTAGTGTTTATAGTAGCTCCTGAGTATTTGATAGTTGTTCGGTTGCTAAGATTAGTAACTCGAAACAGGAGTTACAGAATAAACAGAGACTAGTTGAAGGGGAAGTGACGATGAGTGTTGGAAGTAGTTCCAAGATTGATATGATCATCACCGCACACTCCCTATACTTTCGGGATTAGTGTTAAACCTAAATAAATGTTATTTGGCATTTGCATTGAGCATGAACATGATTTGATCATGTTTATTGCGATACGGTTATTCATTTAAAGTTAGAGAATAATTGTTATTCTGTTTACATGAATAAGACCTTCGATGGTTATACACCCATTGAAAATAGTTTGTTGGATCTCGATCATAGTGATACACATATTCATAATACTGATGCCAAAAGATGCAAAGTTAATAATGATAGTGCAACTTATTTGTGGCACTGCCGTTTGGGTCATATCGGTGTAAAGCGCATGAAGAAACTCCATAAACATGGATTTTCGGAATCACTTGGTTATGAATCATTTGATCTTGCGTACCGTGCCTTTTGGGCAAGATGACTAAAACTCCATTCTCCGGAACAATGGAACAAGCTACTGACTTATTGGAAATAATACATACCGATGTATGCGATCCAATGAGTGTTGATGTTCGTGGCAAGTATCGTTATTTTCTGACCTTCACAAAATGATTTGAGCAGATATGGGTATATCTACTTGATGAAACATAAGTCTGAAATAATTGAAAAGTTCAAAGAATTTCAGAGTGAAGTGGAAAAATCATCGTAACAAGAAAATAAAGTTTCTACGATCTGATCGCGGAGACGAATATTTGAGTTACGAGTTCGGTCTTCAATTAAAACAATGTAGAATAGTTTCACAACTCACGCCACCTGGAACACCACAACGTTATGGTGTGTCCGAACGTCGTAACCGCACTTTATTGGATATGGTGCGATCTATGATGTCTCTTATCGGTTTTACCACTATCGTTTTGGGGTTATGCATTAGAGACAGCTGCATTCACGTTTAAAAAGGGCACCATCTAAATTTGTTGAGACGACACCGTATGAACTATGGTTTAGCAGTAAACCTAAGCTGTTTTTTCTTAAAGTTTGGAGTTGCGATGCTTATATGAAAAAGGTTTTCAACCTGATAAGCTCGAACCCAAATCGGAGAAGTGCGTCTTCATAGAATACCCAAAGGAAACTGTTGGTTACACCTTCTATCACAGATCCGAAGGCAAAACATTCGTTGCTAAGAATGGATCCTTTCTAGAGAAGGAGTTCTCTTGAAAGAAGTGAGTGGGAGGAAAGTAGAACTTGATGAGGTAACTGTACCTGCTCCCTCATTTCAAAGTAGTTCATCACAGAAATCTGTTCCTGTGACTACTACACCAATCAGTGAGGAAGTTAATGATGATGATCATGAAACTTTAGATTAAGTTACTACAGAATCTCGTAGGTCTTATAGAGTAAGATCCGCACCAGAGTGGTACGGTAATCCTGTTCTGGAAGTTATGTTACTAGACCATGACGAACCTATGAACTATGAAGAAGCGATGGTGAGCCCAGATTCCGCAACATGGCTTGAGGCCATGAGATCTGAGATAAGATCCATGTATAAAAACAAAGTATGGACTTTGATTGACTTGCCCAATGATCGGAGAGACATTGAGATTAAATGGATCTTCAAGAGGAAGACAGACGCTGATAGTGTTACTATCTACAAAGCTAGAATTGTCGCAAAAGGTTTTCGACAAGTTCAAGGTGTTGACTACGATGAGAGTTTTTCACTCGTATCTATGCTTAAGTCTATCTGAATCATGTTAGCAATTGCCGCATTTTATGAAATCTGGCAAATGGATAAACAAAACTGCATTCCTTAATGGTTTTCTTAAAGAAGAGTTGTATATGATGCAACTAGAAGGTTTTGTCAATCCTAAAGGTGCTAACAAATTGTGCAAGCTCCAGCGATCCATCTATGGTCTGGTGCAAGCATCTCGGAGTTGGAATATATGCTTTGATGAGTTGATCAAAGCATATGGTTTTATACAGACTTTTGAAGAAGTCTGTATTTACAAGAAAGTGAGTGGGAGCTCTGTAGCATTTCTAGTATTATATGTGGATGACATATTGTTAATTGGAAATGATATGGAAATTCTGGATAGCATGAAAGGATACTTGAATAAGAGTTTTTTCAAAGCAAGACCTCGGTGAAGCTGCTTACACATTGAGCATCAAGATCTATATAGATAGATCAAGACGCTTGATAAGATTTTTCAATGAGTACATACCTTGATAAATTTTTGAAATAGTTCAAAATGGAACAGTCAAAGAAATGACTTCTTGCCTGTGTTACAAGGTGTGAAGTTGAGTAAGACTCAAGACCCGACCATTGCAGAAAATAGAAAGAGAATGAAAAGTAATTCCCTATGCCTCAGTGATAGGTTCTATAAAGTATGCTATGCTGTGAACAGACCTATTGTATACCTTACTCTGTGTTTGGCAAAGGAATACAATTTTGATCTAATAAGTAGATCACTGGTCATGGGTCAAGAATATCCTTAGTGAGGACTAAGGAGATGTTTCTCGATTATGGAGGTGATAAAAGAGCTCGTCGTAAAAGTTACAACGATGCAAGCTTTTACACCAATCCAGATGACTCTAAGTCTCAATCTGGATGCATATTAAAAGTGGGAGCAATTAGCTAGAGTAGCTCCGTGCAGAGCATTGTGGACATAGAATATTTGCAAAATACATACGGCTCTGAATATGACAGACCCGTTGACTAAGCTTCTCTCACGAGCAAAACATGATCATACCTTAGTACTCTTTTGGGTGTTAATCACATAGCGATGTGAACTAGATTATTGACTCTAGTAAACCCTTTGGGTGTTAATCACATGATGATGTGAACTATGGGTATTAATCACATGTAGATGTGAATATTGGTGTTAAATCACATAGCGGTGTGAATTAGATTATTGACTCTAGTAAAAGTGGGAGACTGAAGGAAATATGCCCTAGAGGCAATAATAAAGTTATTATTTATTTCCTTATTCCATGATAAATGTTTATTATTCATGCTAGAATTGTATTAACCGGAAACATAATACATATGTGAATACATAGACAAACATAGTGTCACTAGTATGCCTCTACTTGACTAGCTCGTGAATCAAAGATGGTTAAGTTTCCTAGCCATGGACAAAAGAGTTGTCATTTGATTAATGGGATCACATCATTAGGAGAATGATGTGATTGCCATGACCCATTCCGTTAGCCTAGCACTTGATCGTTTAGTATGTTGCTATTGCTTTCTTCATGACTTATACATGTTCCTGTAACTATGAGATTATGCAACTCCCGTTTACCGAAGGAACACTTTGGGTGCTACCAAATGTCATAACGTAACTGGGTGATTATAAAGGAGTACTACAGGTGTCTCCGAAGGTACATGTTGGGTTGGCATATTGCGAGATTAGGTTTTGTCACTCCGATTGTCGGAGAGGTATCTCTGGGCCCTCTCGATAATGCACATCACTATAAGCCTTGCAAGCAATGTAGCTAATGAGTTAGTTACGGAATGATGCATTACGTAACGAGTAAAGAGACTTGCCGGTAACGAGATTGAACTAGGTATTGGATACCGACGATCGAATCTCGGGCAAGTAACATACCAATGACAAAGGGAACAAAGTATGTTGTTATGCGGTTTGACCGATAAAGATCTTCGTAGAATATGTAGGAGCCAATATGGGCATCCAGGTTCCGCTATTGGTTATTGAACAAGAATACTTCTAGGTCATGTCTACATAGTTCTCGAACCAGTAGGGTCCGCACGCTTAAGGTTTCGATGACAGTTATATTATGATGTACCGAAGGAGTTCGGAGTCCCGGATGAGATCGGGGACATGACGAGGAGTCTTGAAATGGTCGAGATGTAAAGATCGATATATTGGACGACTATATTCGGAGTTCGGAAAGGTTCCGAGTGATTCGGGTATTTTTCGGAGTACCGGAGAGTTACAGGAATTCGCCGGGGAGTATATGGGCCTTATTGGGCCATACGGGAATTGAGGAGAGAGGCCGAAAGGAAGGAGGCGCGCAGCCCCCCTCTGGTCCGAATTGGACAAGGGGTGCAGCCCCTCTTTCGTTCCTCCTCTCCCCCTCTTTCCCCCTTCTCCTACTCCAACAAGGAAGGAGGGTGTCCTACTCCCGGTGGGAGTAGGACTCCCCTTGGCGCGCCTCTCCCTGGCTGGCCTCCTCCTCCCCTTGATCCTTTATATATGGGGGCAAGGGGGCACCCCATGGAACACAAGTTGATCTACGGATTGTTCCTTAGCCGTGTGCGGTGCCCCCCTCCACCATATTTCACCTCGGTCATATCGACGCGGAGTTTAGGCGAAGCCCTGCGCCGGTAGAGCATCATCATCGTCATCATGCCGTCATGCTGACGGAACTCATCCCCGAAGCTTTGCTGGATCGGAACCCGGGGATCGTCATCGAGCTGAACGTGTGCTGAACTTGGAGGTGCCGTACGTTCGGTACTTGGATCGGTCGGATCGTGAAGACGTACGACTACATCAACCGCGTTATCATAACGCTTCCGCTTACGATCTACGAGGGTACGTGGACAACACTCTCTCCTCTCGTTACTATGCCATCACCATGATCTTGCGTGTACGTAGGAATTTTTTTGAAATTACTACGTTCCCCAACAGTCCAAATGGCTATGAATCTAGCAGATCCTTTGTAAAAGGGCTATCACGTGTTGTGATAGATAATGCATCGAGGGAGATTGGTATGAGACCCACATGAGTTGCCATGGTGGTAACCAAACCTATGTGATCGGAGATCCCGCGAAGTAGGACCTGGGAAAACAAGCCAATGGTGAACTGAGGAGAGTAACTATACTAACCCACTCCGCTGGAGATGCAATACTCTCGATATTGTATGGTAGGATGACCGTTGTCTTAATGTGTTCCATAGCTTATGTAAGCAAGATGCTATCCTACAGAGCGATCTTTGGAGGAACACACCTATATGATCCCGACTGCTGGTCATAGTCTATGAGATTGGGGTGATATGTAGTAAGCTCATGAATAGGCCAGGAGTGTGACTTATATGCTCCACCCAAGGGGTCAGCTTTCAGTAGTCTAGTACTAGTAAGACATGTGGTGAAACTTATGCCAAACTGACAATTCAAGGCATAGTCCATTGTTCAGTTGTGAAGGAGTGTATCTACTTGCTCTAGGTGAAGTTCAACCTTAACATGTCTTCACTGAAACACTGGTATAACGAAACAACAATTGGAACAGAGGACAAAATGGCCCCTCGAGATCTGGTGGGGGATTATTGAAATATTAGGGTGGGCCTAGGGCCCATCTAACAATTTATAAAAATTTCTAAGGGCCCATGTGGGTTTATTGGCACTAGGTGTAGTGGGAAGTTTAGTCCCACCACGGAAGTTGGAGTGGAGCTGGACCTCCTTATAAGGGTTTCTCTTCCACATGCTACTGGAGCTTGAGAAGAGTAGAGACCCTCGCGCACTCCTCTTCTGCCGCCCGCCTCATCACGACGCGAGGTGTCGTGCCGCGGGGTGCGGGAATGAGCCGAGTCGAGCTCACACCTACACGCTTATTTTTGCTAGTCAGTAATGGAGAATTTTCTGACAGCTGGGACGGGATTTGAGATGTCGGATTGTGGGCTGTCACGAACTCGGACGTGGGTCGAGCCCATATTGAATAGATCGGACGCCCGAGGACCCCTTAGTCCAGGACTCCCTGAGTAGCCCCTGAACCAGTCTTCAATGACGACGTGTTCAGCACACGGATTGTCTTCGGCATTGCGAGGCGGGTTCCTCTCCTTGAACGCCATAAATCAGCTTTTCCTTTATAAAAGAACTATATCCGGCTTTGTACAATTAACACAACCTTTAGCCGTGAAGACAGAATATATAAAAAACAGGAATAGTGTCTTTATTGACAATTTTTTCTGGCGAAGCGTCAG
The DNA here is from genome assembly GCF_018294505.1 of Triticum aestivum. Classification (NCBI taxonomy): domain Eukaryota; kingdom Viridiplantae; phylum Streptophyta; class Magnoliopsida; order Poales; family Poaceae; genus Triticum; species Triticum aestivum. The sequence goes on from NC_057804.1 coordinate 97,369,114, forward strand.
ACTTTGCTCTACAGTATTTTGAACCGTTTTCACACTCCTCGTTTTGTTTTTCGAGGTCGAGCCCCCTTGGCACGTCTTGTCAAAACCAAGATCATGCCCACTTATTAGGGGATTCTCATCAATGGGATTTGGGTAACCCAACCGACTACGGCGCATGCTCACATTGGGAATGGGCAAGTTTTAAGGCATAAGTGGGGACAGTTGGCATTTCTACTGCCTATAAGAGGGCAAAAGATTCCTCCTTTCTTGAGCACGCCTCCCTACTGCCTCTGCCTCTCAATCTCTCAAGCTCCAGTGCCCGAAAAAAGTTCTTGTCTTCCTCATCGCCACCACCTTGTCCAGCCATGGCCGGCTCAGACTCTAAGGGCAAGTGGGACGCCTCCTTTGTCACGGAGAAGGAAGTGAAGAATCTCCAGAGCGCGGGGTACCTGGCCGCAGACATTGCGCACAGGCTCCCCGATGAGGGCCAAATCATCCCCACTCCGGCGCCCAGCGAAAGGGTTATCTTCCTCCCCCATTTCTTAGAGGGCTAGTGTTTCCACTCCATCCGTTCGTCCGGGGCCTCATGTTCTATTATGGGCTAGATTTCCATGATCTAGGCCCGAATTCCTTCCTCTACATCTCGGCATTCATCATCTGTGTGAGGCTCTACTCTGCATCGCACCACACTTCGGCCTATGGCTCAAGATCTTCAACGTTAAGCCGAAGGTGGTCGATGGGCAACATGCGGACTGCGGCGGGGCCATGATAAGCAAACTTCCCAATGCCACATGGCCCAAAGGGGCCTTCATCGAGACCGTCAAGGTATGGCAGTAGGAGTGGTTCTACATCACCGAGCCACGCCACGCCAACTGGGCAGCAATTCCGGAGTTCAGATCCAGACCCCCCACGAGGCTCACTTCATGGACCACTAAGGGCCTCGACTGGGGTTCCCAGGCGGAGGTGCAAAGGCTGCATAAGCGCATCACCAACATGCTGGGAAAAAACGTCGGTCTCACCCATGTGGTGGATATCGTGCTCTTCCGCCGCATCCTCCCCTACTAACGCCGGGCCTCCCTATGTGGGGGTTCAATCCGGAGGAGCCGCGGACCCTAAAGCGCTTCTTTGGCACCACACACAAAGGAATATGGTAGTGATAACCCACAAGTATAGGAGATCGCAACAGTTTTCGACTGTAGAGTATTCAACCCAAATTTGTTGATTCGACACAAGGGAAGCCAAAGAATAGTCTCAAGTATTAGCAGCTGAGTTGTCAATTCAACCACACCTGGAAACTTAGTATCTGCAGCAAGGTGTTTAGTAGCAAAGTACTATGATAGTGGTGGTAACAATAAAAAAAGTAAAGACATCAAAAGTAATGTTTTTGGTATTTTGTAGTGATTGTAACAGTAGCAACGGAAAAGTAAATAAGCGAGAACCAATATATGGAAAACTCGTAGGCACCAGATCAATGATGGATAATTATGCCGGATGTGGTTCATCATGTAACAATCATAACATAGGGTGACACAGAATTAGCTCCAGTTCATCAATGTAATGTAGGCATGTATTCCGAATATAGTCATATGTGCTTATGGAAAAGAACTTGCATGACATCTTTTGTCCTACCCTCCCGTGGCAGCAAGGTCCTATTGGAAACTAAGGGATATTAAGGCCTCCTTTTAATAGAGAACCGGAACAAAGCATTAGCACATAGTGAATACATGAACTCCTCAAACTATGGTCATCACCGGGAGTGGTTCCGATTATTGTCACTTCGGGGTTGCCGGATCATAACACATAGTAGGTGACTATAGACTTGCAAGATAGGATCAAGAACTCACATATATTCATGAAAACATAATAGGTTCAGATCTGAAATCATGGCACTCGGGCCCTAGTGACAAGCATTAAGCATAGCAAAGTCATAGCAACATCAATCTCAGAACATAGTGGATACTAGGGATCAAACCCTAACAAAACCAACTCGATTACATGATAAATCTCATCCAACCCATCACCGTCCAGCAAGCCTACGATGGAATTACTCACGCAGGGCGGTGAGCATCATGAAATTGGTGATGGAGGATGGTTGATGATGACGACGGCGACGAATCCCCCTCTCCGGAGCCCCAAACGGACTCCAGACCAGCCGTCCCGAGAGAGATTAGGGCTTGGCGGTGGCTCTGTATCGTAAAACGCGATGCTTTCTTCTCTCTGACTTTTTTCTCCCCGAAAGCCAATATATAGAGTTGGAGTTGGCGTCAGAGGGCCACCAGGGGGCCCACGAGGTAGGGGGCGCGCCCAGGGGGGCCCACCCTCGTGGACAGGGTGTGGCCCCCTGGTCTTCATCTTTTGCGAGGATTTTTTATTAATTATCCTAAGATATTCCGTGGAGTTTCAGGTCGTTCTGAGAACTTTTATTTTCTGCACAAAAACAACACCATGACAATTCTGCTGAAAACAGCGTGAGTCCGGGTTAGTTCCATTCAAATCATACAAGTTAGAGTCCAAAACAAGGGCAATAGTGTTTGGAAAAGTAGATACGATGGAGACGCATCAACTCCCCCAAGCTTAAACCCTTGCTTGTCCTCAAGCAATTCAGTTGACAAACTGAAAGACAAAAAGAAAAAAATTTACAAACTCTGTTTGCTCTTGTTGTTGTAAACATGAAAAGCCAGCATTCAAGTTTCAGCAAATATTATGGACTAACCATACTAACAATAACACAAAGGTCTCACAATTGCTCATATCAATAGCATAATCAGTTAGCGAGCTATAATAATAAAACTCGAATGACAACACTTTCTCAAAATAATCATAACATGATATAACAAAGTGGTATCTCGCTAGCCCTTTCTGAGACCGCAAAACATAAATGCAGAGCATGTTCAAAGATCAAGGACTGACTAAACATTGTAATTCATGGTAAAAGAGATCCAGTCAAGTCATACCCAATATAAACTAATAATAATGAATGCAAACAACAGTGTGCTCTCTAGCGGGTGCTTTTTAATAAGAAGGGTGATGACTCGGCATAAAAGTAAATAGATAGGCCCTTCGCAGAGGGAAGCAGGGATTTGTAGAGGTGCTAGAGCTCGGTTTTAAAATAGAGATTGAATAACATTTTGAGCGGCATACTTTTGCTGTCAACGCAACAACTATGAGATGACGATATCTTCCATGCTAAACAAATTATAGGCGGTTCCCAAACAGAATGGTAAAGTTTATACTCCCCTTCCTCCACAAGCATCAATCCATGGCTTGCTCGAAACAACGAGTGCCTCCAACATTCAACAGGTCCCAAGGGGAGTTTTGTTTGCAATTATTTTGATTTAGTTCACATAAAGCATGGGACTGGGCATCCCGGCGACCAGCCATTTTCTCGTGAATGAGGAGCCGAGTCCACTCGTCTTGATAATAACCGCCTAACATGGAAGATAAGGGCAGCCCTAGTTGAAACATGAGCTGCTCGAGCATACAAAACAAAATTTCATTTGAAGGTTTGGAGTTTGGCACATTCAAATTTACTTGGAACGGCAGGTAAATACCGCATATAGGAAGGTATAGTGGACTCATATGGAACAACTTTGGGGTTTTAAGGAGTTTGGATGCACAAGCAGTATTCCCGCTTAGTACAGGTGAAGGCTAGCAAAAGACTAGGAAGCGACCAACTGGGAGAGCGACAACAGTCGTAAACATGCATCAAAATTAATTTACACCGAATACAAGCATGAGTAGGATATAATCCACCATGAACATAAATATCATGAAGGTTATGTTGATTTGATTCAACTACATGCGTGAACATGTGCCAAGTCTAGTCACTCAATTCATTTAAAGGAGGATACCATCCCATCATACCACATCATAATCATTCTAATAGCATGTTGGCACGCAAGGTAAACCATTATAACTCATAGCTAATCAAGCATGGCACAAGCAACTATAAACTCTAAATGTTATTGCAAATATGTTTACTTCATAATAGCTAACTCAGGAACGATGAATCATCATATTTACAAAAACAAGAGAGGTTGAGTTCATACCAGCTCTTCTCATCCCAATAAGTCCATTATATATCATCATTATTGCCTTTCGCTTGCACGACCGAACAAAGTGTATAATAATAAGAGTGCACATGCATTGGACTAAGCTGGAATCTGCAAGCATTCAACTTAAGAGAGAAGACAAGTAATATGGGCTCTAAGTTAAATAATCAATCATACACATAAGAGCCACTTCAACAATTTAATCATGTCTTCTCCTATTGACCTCAAAAAAAAGAAAAGGAAAACTATTTACACGGGAAAGCTCCCAACAAGCAAAAGAAGAAAGGGAAATATTTTTGGCTTTTCCTTTTTAATTACTACAGCAAAGAAATAAAGTACTACTAATTTTTTTTGTTTTTTCTTAAAGTTTAATAAACACACAAGAAGAAGCAGGAAAAAGATAATAAACTAGCATGGATATTAGAGTGAAAGAGTATGAATCACCGACATTTAGCAATGAGTGTGTGAACATGAATGTAATGTCGGTGGGAAATACGTACTCCCCCAAGCTTAGGTTTTAGCCTAAGTTGGCCTATTGCCAGGGATGGCCTGGCGGATACCCATAGGTGAAGCTGGGGTCATACTGTGACGAAGAAGGCTCCGGCTGCCATTGGCTGGCAGCCTCCTCTGGATCCCAAGAATAAACAGATAGTCGTGGTGGCTCATCTTGTGGCTCCGGTTCCGGGGCGGGTGCAGGATTTCGATAGGCTTGAATGGCCACCCACGGAACGATGTGAGGACCTGTAGACAAGTTAAACAAAGAGGGAGAAGGCAAAGTAATAATCTCAGGGTGATGTTTATCAAAGTACAATTTATATTTGAGTTCCCCTTCACGACTCTTAATAAGAAAATCATGCGCTAGCATACTCCTATAATCTAAATAAGCACGAGGCAGCGATGTTTCCTCTTCCTCCTCATGCCTAATAGGTATTTCAAAATGTTCAGCTAGGCATGAGGCATAAATACTTCCAAAGATGGGTGCAGGAATAAGTGGAGGAGGGCCACCGTGGGCCCACGAGGCAGGGGGGCGCGCCCAGGGGGGTAGGGCGCGCCCTCCACCCTCGTGGCCAGGTGGCAGCTCCCCCCGCGGTGATTTTTTCATAGTAAATTCTCAAATATTCCTGAAAAAATCATATTAAATTGGCATGGCATTCTGAGGACTTTTATTTTCGGTATATTTTTATATTGAGCGGATAAGTCAGGAGACAGACAGAAAAATACTATTTTACTTTATTTCTACTAAATAACAGAAAATATAAAACAGGGTACAGAAGGTTGTGCTTCTAGTTTCATCCATCTCGTGATCATCAAAATAAATCCACTAACAAGGTTGATCAGGTCTTGTTAACGAGCTCATTCCGACTAACACGGAACCAGAGAAATTTCGAATAGCACTAAGTTACCTCAACGGGGATATGAAAATCCCCAACAATAAGAATATCATACTTTTTCTTGACAGTAGGGAGAGGAAATTCAAACCCTCCAAATATAATCGATGTAATTTTTCCAATAGAGTTGATACTGTAAACTTGAGGTTGTTTCCTCGGAAAGTGTACCGTGTGCTCATTGCCATTAAGATGAAAAGTGATATTGCCTTTGTTGCAATCAATAACAGCCCCTGCAGTATTAAGGAAAGGTCTTCCAAGAATAATAGACATTCTATCATCCTCAGGAATATCAAGAATAACAAAGTCCGTTAAAATAGTAACGGTTGCAACCAGAACAGGCACATCCTCACAAATACCGACAGGTATAGCAGTTGATTTATCAACCATTTGCAAAGGTATTTCAGTAGGTGTCAACTTATTCAAGTCAAGTCTACGATATAAAGAGAGAGGCATAACACTAACACCGGCTCCAAGATCACATAAGGCAATTTTGACATAATTTCTCTTAATGGAGCATGGTATAGTAGGTACCCCGGGATCTCCAAGTTTCTTTGGTATTCCACCCTTAAAAGTATAATTAGCAAGCATGGTGGAAATTTCAGCTTCAGGTATCTTTCTTTTATTAGTAATAATATCCTTCATATACTTGGAATAAGGATTTGTTTTGAGCACATCAGTTAATCGCATACACAAAAAGATAGGTCTAATCATTTCAGCACAGCGCTCAAAATCCTAATCATCCTTTTTCTTGGATGGTTTTAGGGGAAAAGGCATGGGTTTTTGAACCCATGGTTCCCTTTCTTTACCATGTTTCCTAGCAACGAAGTCTCTTTTATCATAGCGTTGATTCCTTGATTGTGGGTTATCAAGATCAACAGTAGGTTCGGCTTCTACATCATTATCATTACTAGGTTGAGCATCACATGAACATTATCATTAACATTATCACTGGGTTCATGTTCATCACCTGATTGTGTTTCAGCATCAGAAATAGATATATCATTTGGTTTCTCAGGTGGCTCAGCGATAGGTTCACTAGAAGTTTGCAAGGTCCTATCATTTTTCTTTTTCTTCTTTTTAGAAGAACTAGGTACATCAATATCATTTCTCTAATAATCTTGCTCGATTCTCTTAGGGTGGCCTTCAGGATACAAAGGTTCCTGAGTCATTTTACCGGTTCTAGTAGCCACTCTAATAGCATAATCATTTTTCTTACTATTCATTTCATCAAGCACTTCTTTTTGAGCTTTAAGTACTTGTTCTACTTGAGTGGTAACCATAGAAGCATGTTTGCTAACAAGTTTAAGTTCACCTCTAATATCAGCAATATAATCACCCAAGCGTTTAATCATATAAGCATCTTGTTTTTATTGTCTACCAAAATAAGCATTAAAGTCATCTTGCTTAAACATAAAGTTATCAAACTCATCTAAACACTGACTAGCAATTTTAGTAGGAGGGACTTCAGCTTTATCATATCTATAGGGAGAATTTACCTTTATTACCTGTGTCAGAATATCGGGATGTTCTTCAGTAAATAAGTAATTGAGATCATATACTTCTTCAACATGAGGTAAATTAAGACCGTGTATTTCTTCAATAGGAGGTAAATTCTTAACATCTTCAGCTTTAATACCTTTTTCTTTCATAGATTTCTTTGCCTCTTGCATATCTTCAGGACTGAGAAATAGAAAACCTCTCTTCTTCAGAGTTGGTTTAGGAATAGGCTCAATAATTGGCTCAGGAGCTGGCTCAGGAGGTGGCTCGGGAGGTGCCCAATTATTTTCATTTGTCAACATATTGTTCAATAGAATTTCAGCTTCATCCGGTGTTCTTTCCCTGAAAAGAGAACCAGCACAACTATCCAGGTAATCTCTAGAAGCATCGGTTAGTCCATTATAAAAGATATCACGTATTTCAGGTTTCTTAAGAGGATGATCAGGCAAAGCATCAAGTAACTTGAGAAGCCTCCGCCAAGCTTGTGGGAGACTCTCTTCTTCGATTTGCAGAAAGTTATATATTTCCCTCAAGGCTGCTTGTTTCTTATGAGCAGGGAAATATTTAGCAGAGAAGTAATAAATCATATCCTGGGGACTTTGCACACAACCAGGATCAAGAGAATTAAACCATATCTTAGCATCACCCTTTAATGAGAACGGAAATATTTTGAGTAAATAAAGATAGCGCGATCTCTCATTATTAGTAAACAGGGCAGCTATATCATTCAACTTAGTAAGATGTGCCACAACAGTTTCAGATTCATAGCCATAGAAAGGATCGGATTCAACCAAAGTAATTATATCTGAATCAACAGAAAAATCATAATAGTCCTTATCGGGAACACAAATAGGTGAAGTAGCGAAAGCAGGGTCCGGTCTCATTCTATCTCTAAGAGATTCTTTACTCCATTTAATTAGCAACCTCTTAAGTTCATATCTATCCTGGCAAGCAAAAATAGCGGCACAAGATTCTGCATCAAAAAGATAATCTTCAGGAATAGGAGGCATATTTTCATCATCACTCTCATCATTGTATTCAGGTGTAATAATTTCTCTTTCTCTAGACCTAGCAATTTTCTCATCAAGAAATTCACCAAGGGGCACAGTAGTATCAAGCATAGAAGTAGTTTCATCACAAGTATCATGCATAGCAGAAGTGACATCATCAATAACATGCGACATATCAGAATTCATAGCAGTAGCAGGTTTAGGTGTCGCAAGCTTACTTATAACAGAAGGAGAATCTAGTGCAGAGCTAGATGGCAGTACCTTACCTCCCCTCGTAGTTGAGGGTAAAATCTTGGTCTTAGCGTCTTTCAAGTTCTTCATAGTGTCCAACAGATATAAATCCCAAGTGACTCAAAGAATAGAGCTATGCTCCCCGGCAACGGTGCCAGAAAAAGGTCTTGAACCTACAAGTATAGGGGATCGCAACAGTTTTCGAGGGTAGAGTATTGAACCCAAATTTGTTGATTCGACACAAGGGGAGCCAAAGAATATTCTCAAGTATTAGTAGTTGAGTTGTCAATTCAACCATACCTGGAAACTTAGTATCTGCAGCAAGGTGTTTAGTAGCAAAGTAATATGATAGTGGTGGTAACAGTAACAAAAGTAAAGACATCAAAAGGAATGTTTTTGGTATTTTGTAGTGATTGTAACAGTAGCAACGGAAAAGTAAATAAGCGAGAACCAATATATGGAAAACTCGTAGGCACCAGATCAATGATGGATAATTATGCCGGATGTGGTTCATCATGTAACAATCATAACATAGGGTGACACAGAATTAGCTCCAGTTCATCAATGTAATGTAGGCATGTATTCCGAATATAGTCATATGTGCTTATGGAAAAGAACTTGCATGACATCTTTTGTCCTACCCTCCCGTGGCAGCGGGGTCCTATTGGAAACTAAGGGATATTAAGGTCTCCTTTTAATAGAGAACCGGAACAAAGCATTAGCACATAGTGAATACATGAACTCCTCAAACTATGGTCATCACCGGGAGTGGTTCCGATTATTGTCACTTCGGGGTTGCCGGATCATAACACATAGTAGGTGACTATAGACTTGGAAGATATGATCAAGAACTCACATATATTCATGAAAACATAATAGGTTCAGATCTGAAATCATGGCACTCGGGCCCTAGTGACAAGCATTAAGCATAGCAAAGTCATAGCAACATCAATCTCAGAACATAGTGGATACTAGGGATCAAACCCTAACAAAACTAACTTGATTACATGATAAATCTCATCCAACCCATCACCGTCCAGCAAGCCTACAATGGAATTACTCACGCACGGCGGTGAGCATCATGAAATTGGTGATGGAGGATGGTTGATGATGACGACGACGACGAATCCCCTTCTCCGGAGCCCCTAACGGACTCCAGATCAGCCCTCCCGAGAGAGATTAGGGCTTGGTGGCGGCTCCGTATCGTAAAACTTGATGATTTCTTCTCTCTGATTTTTTTCTCCCCGAAAGCCAATATATAGAGTTGGAGTTGGCGTCGGAGGGCCACCAGGGGGCCCACGAGGTAGGGCGCGCGCCCAAGGGGGGTGCCCCCACCCTCGTGGATAGGGTGTGGGCCCCCTGGTCTTCATCTTTTGTGAGGATTTTTTATTAATTATCCTAAGATATTCCATGGAGTTTCAGGTCGTTCCGAGAACTTTTATTTTCTGCACAAAAACAACACCATGGCAATTCTACTGAAAATAGCGTCAGTCTGGGTTAGTTCCATTCAAATCATACAAGTTAGAGTCCAAAACAAGGGCAAACGTGTTTGGAAAAGTAGATACGATGGAGACATATCAGGTAGCTACTCTTCAAGGCCCAGAAGAGTAGGCCCATGGAGATCGAAGATGTCGGGCTCGACATCAAGAATCCGGCCACTCCGGTGAGTATTAACCTTTTAGAAAACGTGTCCGGTCAATATTTTTAATCAACAGGAATCTTATCAGCTCACTTCTCCACAGGGCTGGACCACAAAGGCGAAGCGGATCAACAATCCGACTCCGCTGCCCGAAGACACAGCCACTCCCCAGCTGACAGAAATGCTGGTCCCGGCGCCCTACCAGGCGCCGGAGAAGAAGGGCAAGAGGAAGGGCAAGGAGCCCAAGGGTAAGGAGCCCAAGGGTACGGAGCCCAAGGGGGCCCCCCACCGCGGAGGCCCTTCGATGTCGTGTCCGGAGAGACCCAGATCGTCTCCTCTCATAAGGAGGACGAGAACAAAGAGGAGGAGGAGGAGGAGGTAGAAAGCGACTCCCCCCCGCAAGTGGAGGAGGAAGAAGAGGACGACCTCCAAGAACCCGGAGGGGGCGACGCCGAAGAGGGGGAAAATTACCCTCTCGGTCAGTTCGGACTCATACTCCGAACACATCCCCAAGAGAGCCCCCAGGGAGAAGCCCTTGGACCATTCATCTAAGATTTCACACTTCAGTTTCCGCTTACCTACCTTTACATATAAGCTATATTATTGTTTGCTTTTTAGTCCCCCTCGCGATATTCCGAACGCCTCATCTTCATCAGGGAACTCTCTAGTTGTCAATTCAACCACACCTGAAAGACTTAATATCTGCAGCAAAGTATTTAGTAGCAAAGTAGTATGGAAATAACGGTAATGGTGGCGAAAGTAACAATAGTAGTTTTGTAGCAATCATAACAGTGGCAATGGAAAAATAACTACGCAAGGTTCAGTATGTGAAAATCTCGTAGGCAATGGATCAATGATGGATAATTATGTCGGATGCAATTCATCATGCAATAGTTATAACGTAGGGTGAAACGGAACTAGTTCCAGTTCATCAATGTAATGTAGGCATGTATTCCGAATATAGTCATACGTGCTTATGGAAAAGAACTTGCATGACATCTTTTGCCCTACCCTCCCATAGCAGCGGGGTCCTATTGGAAACTAAGGGATATTAAGGCCTCCTTTAAATAGAGTACCGGACCAAAGCATTAGCACTTAGTGAATACACGAACTCCTCAAACTACGGTCATCACCGGGAGTGGTCTCGATTATTGTCACTTCGGGGTTGCTAGATCATAACACATAGTAGGTGACTATTGACTTGCAAGATAGGATCAAGAACTCACATATATTCATGAAAACATAATAGGTTCAGATCTGAAATCATGGCACTCGGGCCCTAGTGACAAGCATTAAGCATGGCAAAGTCATAGCGACATCAATCTTAGAACGTAATGGATACTAGGGATCAAACCCTAACAAAACTAACTCGTTTACATGGTAAATCTCATCCAGCCCATCACCGTCCAGCAATCCTACGATGGGATTACTCACGCACGGTGATGAGCATCATTAAATTGGTGATGGAGGATGGTTGATGATGATGATGGCGACAGATTCCCCTCTCTGGAGCCCCGAACGGACTCCAGATCAGCCCTCCTGTGGAAGATTAAGCCTTGGCGGTGACTCCATATCGTAAAACATGATGAATCCTTCTCTCTGATTTTTTTCTCCCCGAAGATGAATATATGGAGTTGGAGTTGAGGTCGGTAGAGGTCCAGGGGGCCCATGAGGCAGGGGGCGCGCCCTGCATCCTCTTGGACAGGGTGTGGGCCCCCTTACGCTGATTCTTTTGCCAATATTTTTTATTAATTCCAAAACGTGTATCCATGGATTTTCAGGTCATTCCGAGAACTTTAATTTCTGCACAAAAATAACACCATGGCGATTCTGCTAAAAACAACGTCAGTCCGGGTTAGTCCCATTCAAATCATGCAAGTTAGAGTACGAAACAAGGGCGAAAGTGTTTGGAAAAGTAGATACGTTGGAGATGTATCCACTCCCCCAAGCTTAAACCTTTGCTTGTACTCAAGAAATTCAGTTGACAAACTAAAAGTGATAAAGAAAAACTTTTACAAACTCTGTTTGATCTTCTTGTTGCAAATATGTAAAGCCAACATTCAAGTTTTCAGCAGAGATTATGAACTAACCATATTTACAATAACATTTAGGTCTCATGTTTACTTATATCAAATGGCATAATCAACTAGCAAGCAATAATAGTAAATCTCAGATGACAACACTTTCTCAAAACAATCATAATATGATATAACAAGATGGTATCTTGCTAGCCCTTTCTGAGACCGCAAAACATAAATGCAGAGCACCCCGAAGATCAAGGACTGACTAGACATTATAATTCATGGCAAAAGAGGTCTAGTCATACTCAATGTAAATTAATAGCAATGCATGCAAATGACAGCGGTGCTCTCCAACTGGTGCTTTTTAATAAGAGGATGATGACTCAACATAAAAGTAAATAGATAGGCCCTTCGCAGAGGGAAGCAGGGATTTGCAGAGGTGCCAGAGCTCGAGTATTGAAATAGAGATAAATAATATTTTGAGTGGCATACTTTCATTGTCAACATACACTACTGGAATCAGAAGATTTGCCGTCTACCAGATCTTTGCCATCCGCTAGCTGATGGCAAAGACGGTCTTTGCCTTCATCTTGATGAAAACGGATGGCAAAGAAATTGTTTGCCGTCCGCAATATCTTTGCCATCAGCTAGCTAATGGCATAGAACCTTTGCCGACCGCTAGCAGACAACAAAGAGGCAGGGTGGACCGATGGCGGGAGCCACCTAACGACCACTTTCTTTGCCATCCGCTAGCTGATGGCAAAGAATCTTTGCCGTCCGCTAGCAGACGACAAAGAAAGTGGCCAAACTAACATCCGTTAGCTAGGCTCTTTGCCGTCTGCTAGCGGACGGCAAAGAGCGGTGCCCTACCTAATAAAACGCCTAGCCATGGCCCTCTCTCCCCACGTCTCTCTCCCACCCCTCGTCCCAACCCTGCACCGCCGCCCCGCCTCGTCCCAACCCATGCTACCGCCCCGCCCCTGCCGCCCCATCCGCGCTGGCCCGGGCCGCCTCGCCATCCTGGCCGCCCCGCCAGGACGCCCCGGCCCCACCCCAGCAGCCCCGCCCTCCACGCCGCCCCGCCCCGCCCCGGACGCCCCGCCGGCCTACCCCGCCGACCCGCCTCACCGCCCCGGCCGCTCCGGCCCGCCGCCCCGCCCTCTCCAAGGTGAGATTCTTTTTTTTCTGTTTTTTAGATTAAGTATAATTAGGTTTATTATAATTTAGTTTAGGTTTTGTTTAGTTTAGTTTTGGTTTAGTTTAGTTTAATTTAGGTTAAGTTTTTGGTTTAGTTTAGGTTTAGTTTAGTTAGTTTGGTTTAGTTTTAGTTTAGTTTAGTTTAGTTCAGTTTAGATTTAGTTTAATTTAGTTAGTTTAGTTTAGGTTTAGATTATTTTAGTTTAGGTTGAGTTTATGGTTCATTTTGAACATGTGAAATTTATTGTTATTGTTTTAGTTAAAGCATTTATTCCCGCATCGACGTCGATGATGCCTATCTCGCATCCCGTCATCGACTCGGCGGAGGAGGCCTGCTCGATCAGAGGGGCCATGTCCGAGATTAGGCTCTGCCGCGCTGGTACTGGGAGGTTCTACCTTCCGGGGGGCGCTGCTTGGTGAGGAGCCAACCCGTCGTTGACCCGAACCTTGTTTGGTGGCGGTCGCGTGGGCCGGTGATGGTGCTGAGGATTTCGGACACCGCGGAGGTGGTACATCACCGTGTCAGCGAGGAGGACGAGCATGTCCGTCGCTACATGGTTGCGTTGGAGGGCAGCTTCGACAATACCTGGCAGGTTCTTCAGGGACCTCACTGGAGCTATGATCCTGTGATGGTTCCTTCTCTTTGGGTGTCCACTGCCCACGCCAATACCCGTCGTTCTCTACGGTTCTAGGTATATAAGCGATGCTATATGTATGATACTATTCAAGATGTATTAGTGATAATATTTGACGATGTACGGACGCAACAAATGATGTAGTTTTGCTTATTGAATGCATGTTAATTAAGTTTACCCAGGGACGAGCGGGTTTGGGGTTCCTTGGTGTCGATGGTACCCTAAATAGCAAGTATCGTCAGTGTGAGATACATGTGGTCATCGGTGTCGACTACTACATCCACGTCCCACAAGTGACACAGGGGTCCTGCGTCCGCAGCAACAGTTCTCGGCATTGATGGCGGTCGAACACCATCGCGAATTTGTCTGGCAGCCTCTGAGATGACGATTGAAAGCTAAGTGTTGAAACTTGAAACACCCAAACTGACTCAACTCGGTTTGGTTGTTTGAACTTTCAAAACTTGGCTTTAATCCTCATTGCAAAGGCTGCCAGACAAATTTGCTAAGGTGTTCGACTATCATCGGCCACCAGAACTATTGTTGCGGGACACCGAGCGCCGGGGTCCCCTGTGGGAGGTGGATCTAGTGTTCAACGCCGAGCGACTCATGTATCTTGCACCGATGATACTTGATATTTAGGGTTCTATCAATGCCGGGGAATCCCCTAACCCACTCGTCCTGTTGTAAATATTTAGTTAGGTTGACAGAAAAAACAATATTGCTATGAAACTCATCTTTCGTTTTAAATGTGCATTTATTTCGTCACTGCAAGGTTCTAGTGTTTGACGAGCTCCGCCCCTGCTTTCGTGGGTTAGTGATAACCCACAAGTATAGGGGATCACAACAGTTTTCGATGGGAGAATATTCAACCCAAACTTATTGATTCGACACAAGGGGAGCCAAAGAATATTCTCAAGTATTAGCAGTTGAGTTGTCAATTCAACCACACCTGGATAACTTAGTATCTGCAGCAAAGTATTTAGTAGCAAAGTAGTATGGAAGTAACGGTAACAGTAGCAAAAGTAATGGTAGTGGTTTTGTAGTAATTGTAACAGTAGCAATGGTAAAGTCAATAAGCAAAGCACAATATATGAAAAGCTCATAGGCATTGGATCATTGATGGATAATTATGTCAGATGCGATTCCTCATGTAATAGTTATAACATAGGGTGACACAGAACTAGCTCCAGTTCGTCAATGTAATTTAGGCATGTATTCTGAATATAGTCATACATGCTTGTGGAAAAGAATTTGCATGACATCTTTTGTCCTACCCTCCCATGGCAGCGGGGTCCTAATGGAAACTAAGGGATATTAAGGCCTTCTTTTAATAGAGTACCGGACCAAAGCATTAACACATAGTGAATACATGAACTCCTCAAACTACGGTCATCACCGAGAAGTATCCCGATTATTGTCACTTCGGGTTTGTCGGATCATAACACATAATAGGTGACTATAGACTTGCAAGATAGGATCAAGAACTCACATATATTCATGAAAACATAATAGGTTCAGATCTGAAATCATGGCACTCGAGCCCTAGTGACAAGCATTAAGCATAGCAAAGTCATAGCAACATCAATCTCAGAACATAGTGGATACTAGGGATCAAACCCTAACAAAACTAACTTGATTACATGGTAAATATCATCCAACCCATCACTGTCCATCAAGCCTACGATGGAATTACTCATGCACGGCGGTGAGCATCATGAAATTGGTGATGGAGGATGGTTGATGATGATGACGCCGATGAATCCCCCTCTCCGGAGCCCCGAACGGACTCCAGATTAGCCCTCCCGAGAGAGATTAGGGCTTGGCATCGGCTCCCTATTGTAAAACGCGATGAAACTTTTCCTGTCTTTTTTTCTCCGCGAAAGCAAATATATGGAGTTGGAGTTGAGGTCGATGGACGTTCAGGGGGCCCACGAGGCAGGGGGCGCGCCCAGGGGGAGGGGGCGCGCCCCCTGATGCTATTTCTTTCTCCAGTATTTTTTATTAATTCTGAAAATTGCTCCGTGGATTTTTAGGTCATTTCGAGAACTTTTATTTCTGCACTAAAATAACACGATGGTAGTTCTGCTGAAAACAGCGTCAGTCCGGGTTAGTTCCATTCAAATCATGCAAGTTAGAGTCCAAAACAAGGGCAAAAGTATTTGGAACAGTAGATACGACGGAGACGTATCAACTCCCCCAAGCTTAAACCTTTGCTTGTCCTCAAGCAATTCAGTTGATGAACTGAAAGTGATAAAGAAGAACTTTTACAAACTTTGTTTGCTCTTGTTGTTGTAAATATATAAAGCCAACATTCAAGTTTCTAGCAAAGATTATGAACTAACCATATTGATAATAACACTTAGGTCTCATGTTTACTCATATCAATGGCATAATCAACTAGCGAGCAATAATAACAAAACTCGGATTACAACACTTTCTCAATACAATCATAATATGATATAACAAGATGGTATCTCGCTAGCCCTTTCCGAGACCGCAAAACATAAATGTAGAGCACCTTTAAAGATCAAGGACTGACTAAACATTGTAATTCGTGGTAAAAGAGATCCAGTCATAGTCATACCCAATATAAACTAATAGTAATGCATGCAAATGACAGTGGTTCTCTCCAGCGGGTGCTTTTTAATAATAGGGTAATGAATCAACATAAAAGTAAATAGATAGGCCCTTTGCAGAGAGAAGCAGGGACTTGTAGAGGTGCCAGAGCTCGATTTTAAAATAGAGATGAATAACATTTTGAGCAGTATACTTTCACTGTCAACATAACAACTATGAAATCTCGATATCTTCCATGCTACACACATTATAGGCGGTTCCCAAACAGAATGGTAAAGTTTATACTCCCCCACCACCAACAAGCATCAATCCATGGCTTGCCCGAAACAACAGGTGCCTCCAACTAGCAACAATCCTGGGTGAGTTTTGTTTAATTATTTTGATTTGATTTGAGCATGGGACTGGGCATCCCGGTTGCCAGCCACTCATGAATGAGGAGCGGAGTCCACTCCTCTTGAGAATAACCCACCTAGCATGGAAGATACAGACAACCCTAGTTGATACATGAGCTGCTCGAGCATACAAAAAAGAATTTCATTTGAAGGTTTGGAGTTTGGCACATACAAATTTACTTGGAACGGCAGGCAAATACCGCATATAGGAAGGTATGGTGGACTCATATGGAATAACTTTGGGGTTTATGGAGTTTGGGTGCAGAAGCAGTATTCCCGCTTAGTACAGGTGAAGGCTAGCAAAAGACTGGGAAGCAACCAACTGAGAGAGCTACAACAGTCATGAACATGCATTAAAATTAATCAACACTGAGTGCAAGCATGAGTAGGATATAACCCACCATGAACATAAATATCGTGAAGGCTATGTTGATCTTGTTTCAACTACATGTGTGAACATGTGCCAAGTCAAGTCACTCGAATCATTCAAAGGAGGATACCACCCTATCATACTACATCACAACCATTTTAATAGCTTGTTGGCACAGAAGGTAAACCATTATAAGCTCCTAGCTAATTAAGCATGGCATAAGCAACTATAATCTCTAATTTTCACTGCAAACATGTTTATTCATAATAGGCTGAATCAGGAACGATGAACTAATCATATTTACAAAAACAAGAGAGATCGAGTTCATACCAGCTTCTCTCATCTCAATCAGTCCATCATATATCATCATTATTGCCTTTCACTTGCACGACCAAACGGTGTGGATAATAATAATAGTGCACGTGCATTGGAGTAAGCTGGAATCTACAAGCATTCAATTCAAGGGAGAAGACAAGGTAATATGGGCTCTTGGTTTAATCGACAATCATGCATATGAGAGCCACTTGAACATTATCATTATGGTCTTCTCCTCTCGACCCCCAAAGAAAAGAAAAGAAATAAAACTATTTACACGGGAAAGCTCCCAACAAGTAAAATAAGAACGAGAAATCTTTTTGGGTTTTCTTTTAATTACTACTACAAGCGTGGAAATTAAACTAACTAATTTGTTTTGGTTTTTTCTTAAGGTTTATCAAACACACAAGGCGAAAGCTAGAAAAAGAAATTAAACTAGCATGGATAGTACAATGAAGAAGTATGAGCACCGACAACTAGAATGAGTGTGTGAACATAAATGTAATGTCGGTGAGAAATATGTACTCCCCCAAGATTAGGCTTTTGGCCTAAGTTGGTCTATGCCCATGGATCGCGGCTACTCTCCCCGGTGTACTGAGGAGTGCCATTGTACTCCCACTGACTGGTGATCTCCTCCGGGTCCCAGTGATAAGATGATGGACGATAAGGGTCGTGGTGGTTCCGGCTCAGGCTCTGGAGCTGATGTCTGGCCTCGATGCGCGTAAACGGCCGCCGGCAAGACGAGGTAATGGCCTGCACTTAAATCAAACAAATAGGGCGCAGGCAAGATAATAATCTCATTGTGTTTCTT
The DNA here is from genome assembly GCF_018294505.1 of Triticum aestivum. Classification (NCBI taxonomy): domain Eukaryota; kingdom Viridiplantae; phylum Streptophyta; class Magnoliopsida; order Poales; family Poaceae; genus Triticum; species Triticum aestivum. Next base: position 97,387,228 of record NC_057804.1, read on the forward strand.
ATTCAATCTCAGATTATATAGAAGCATCCTGTCATCATTGTTAACAATAAACTCATGTGCTACCATGCTCTTATAATCTAGAAAAGTAGGGGGCAACAATTTTTCTTCTTTCTCAAAATGCCTAATAGGTATCTCGAAGTGTTTAGCAAGGCCTGCAACATAGATACCTCCAAAGATGGGGCCTTTTGTACGGTTCAGGCCTAATCATTTAGTAATAATAGCACCCATACTAACAGAGTTGTGACGAAATAAAGCATGGAACAAAATAATAATATCAGGAACACTGAGGTTTCCATAGTTTCCACGACCAGTTAAGCATTGAATAGCAAATATTGCAAAGTAGCGTAAAACAGGAAAATGTATGCTAGTAATTCTTGCATCGGAAACCTTCCTCGATTCCCCTACAGTAATATTATCAATAAAACAACCCACATCTTTACTATGTGGTTCCTCTAAGCTGCCCTCGAAGGGTATTTTGCAGACCGTGCAAAAATCACATAATGACATCTCCCTAGCCACATCATATAAATGGAAAGCTACTGAAGGAGGTGAATTCTTAGGATAATAGTAGAAGTTTCGCAAGAAAGTATTGGTGAGTAAGAGATAATGTTCGATCCGGTCGTGGAGGAAGTCGGTGAGGCCCCCATTATTAGCCAAAGAATAAAAGTCATCATAAATCCCGGCTGCTCTCAAGAAATCATCACAAGGCCATTCACACAGCCGTACTTCCGCCACGCGAGGAAGATTATACTTGGCCTTTTCTTCTCCTTAGCTTGTTTATCCATGGAGCCTTGGCTAGAAGAGCCCCTCAAAAATCTCTTAATCATTTTCAGAAAATTTATGAAATTTTTAGTAACTCAAAATAAATGTGAATCAAACTCAATAAAATTGATAGCAACTACTATCACAAGTGCCTACAACATATATCATGCATTAGAATTACTTGGGACCTCATAAATTTGACATGCAAGCTCAAGAACAGGGTCACCTAGGCAGCAAAAATTTGCAATGAATAAAGCACTAGAACAAAAACTAATTGGACCATTGGAGGAGTCACATACCAAGGAACAATCTCCCAAAGCAGTTTTCTGAATGGAGCTTTGAGCTAGGAGATCGAAAATCGCAGCAAAATGAGCTAGAACTCGTGCTTGAGCTGGATGGTGAGTTTTTTGGGAGGAAGATGAAGTGTGTGGGTGCAGGAATAAGTGGAGGGGGCCCACCATGGTCCCACGAGGCAGGGGGCACACCCTGTAGGGGTGGGCGTGCCCTGGACCCTCGTGGCCAGGTGCCAGCTCCCCCTGCTGTGTTCTCAGTGCCAAATATTCTCAAATATTCCATAAAAATCATACTAAATTGGCAGGGCATTTGGAGAACTTTTATTTCTGGGTATTTTCTATTGTATGGATAATTCAGAAAACAGACAGAAAATACTAATTTTCTTTAATTTATTCTAAATAACAGAAAGTAAAAGGAGGGTACAGAGGGTTGTGCCTTCTAACTTCATCCATCTCATGCTCATCAAAAGGAATCCACTAACAAGGTTGATCAAGTATTGTTAACAAACTCATTCCGAATAACATGGAACCGGAAAAATTTCTAATAACACTAGGTTACCTCAACGGGGATTTGCAGATCCCCAATAATAAGAATATCATATTTCTTCTTGACAGTAGGAAGAGGAAATTCAAAACCTCCAATAATGATAGTTGGAGTTTTTCCAATAGAATTGATGCTATGAACTTGAGGTTGTTTCCTCATAAAGTGTACCGTATGCTCATTACCATTAACCTGAAAAGTGACATTGCCTTTATTGCAATCAATAGCAGCCCCTGCAGTATTCAAAAAGGGAATACCAAGGATAATCGACATACTATCGTCCTCGGGAATATCAAGAATAACAAAGTCCATTAAGATAGTGACGTTTGCAACCACAACAGGCACATACTCACAAATACCGACATGTATAGCGGTTGATTTATCAACCATTTGCAAAGATATTTCAGTAGGTGTCAACTTATTCAATTCAAGTCTATGATATCAAGAGAGAGGCATAACACTAACACCGGCTCCAAGATCACATAAAGCAGTTTTAACATAATTTCTTTTAATGGAGCATGGTATAGTTGGTACTCCTCGATCTCCAAGTTTCTTAGGTATTCCACCCTTAAAAGAATAATTAGCAAGCATGATGGAAATTTCAGCTTTCAGTATCTTTCTTTTATTTGTGATGATATCCTTCATGTATTTAGCATAAGGGTTTACTTTAAGCATATCAGTTAAGCGCATACGTAAGAAGATAGGTCTAATCATTTCAGCAAAGCACTCAAAATCCTCATGATCCTTTTTCTTGGATGGTTTAGGAGGAAAAGGCATGGGTTTCTGAACCCATGGTTCGCTTTCTTTACCGTGCTTCCTAGCAACAAAGCCTCTCTTATCATGACGTTGATTCTTTGATTGTGGGTTATCAAGATCAACAGCAGGTTCAATCTCTACATCATTATTATTGCTAGTTTGAGCATCAACATGAACATTATCATTAACATTATCACTAGGTTCATGTTCATTACCAGATTGTGTTTCAGCATCAGAAATAGAAATATCATTGGGATTCTCAGGTGTGTCTACAACAGGTTCACTAGAAGCATGCAAAGTCCTATCATTTTTCTTTTTCTTCCTTTTTGAAGGACTAGGTGCATCTACATTATTTCTCTGAGAATCTTGCTCAATTCTCTTAGGGTGGCCTTCAGGATACAAAGGTTCCTGAGTCATTTGACCAGTTCTAGTAGCCACTCTAATAGCAAAATCATGTTTATTATTTAATTCATCGAGCAAATCACTTCGAGCTTTAAGTAGTTGTTCTGCTTGAGTGGTAACCATAGAAGCATATTTGCTAATGAGTTTAATTTCACCTTCAACTCTAGCCATATAATCACTCAAGCGTCCAATCATGTAAGCATTACTCTTTAATTCTCTACCAACATAAGCATTGAAATTTTCTTGTCTAGCCATAAAGTCATCAAATTCATCTAAACATTGGCTAGGAAACTTAGTAGACGGGATTTCAACCTTAATCATATCTATAGAGAGAATTTACCTTTACTACCTGTGTCAGGTTATCAAGACAAAGTGTTTCTTCAATAGGTGGTATATTAAGACAATGTATTTCTTCTACATGAGGTAAATTCTTAACATCTTCAGCTTTAATACCTTTTTCTTTCATAGATTTCTTTGCCTCTTGCATATCTTCAGGACTGAGAAATAGAACACCCCTATTCTTCGGAGTTGGCTCAGGAAGAGTCCAATTATTTTCATTAGTCAACATGTTATTCAATAGCAACTCTGCTTGATCGACTGTTCTTTCCCTTAAAACACAACCAGCACGACTATCCAAGTGGTCCTTGGAAGCATCAGTTAGTCCATTATAAAAGATATCAAGTATTTCATTTTTCTTAAGAGGATGATCAGGCAAAGCATTAAGTAACCAGAGAAGCCTCCCCCAAGCTTGTGGGAGACTCTCTTCTTCAATTTACAAAAAATATATATTTCCCTTAAGGCAGCTTGTTTCTTATGAGCAGGGAAATATTTAGCAGAGAAGTAATAAATCATATCCCGGGGACTACGCACACAACCAGGATCAAGAGAATTAAACCAAGTTTTAGAATCACCCTTTAATGAGAATGGAAATATCTTAAGGATATAGTAGTAGCGAGATTTCTTATCATTAGTGAATAGGGTGGCTATATCATTTAACTTAGTAAGATGTGCCACAACAGTTTCAGATTCATTGCCACAAAACGGATCAGATTCAACCGAAGTAATTATCTCAGGATCAACAGAGAATTCATAATCATTATCAGTAACAAAGATAGGTGGAGTAACAAAAGCAGGGTCATATTTCATTCTAGCATTTAGAGATTTTTGTTTCAGTTTAACTAATAACTTCTTTAGATCAGATCTATCATTGCAAGCAAGAATATCTCTAGTAGTTTCTTCATCCATAACATAACCCTCAGGAACAATAAGCAATTCATACTTAGGGGGAGAACCTTCATCATCACTATCTTCAGTAATTTAATTTTCAATAATTTCATTCTTTCTAGCCCTAGCAAGTTGTTCATCAAGAAATTCACCTAATGGCATAGTAGTTTCAAGCACAGAAGTAGTTTCATCATAAGTATCATGCATAGTAGAAGTGGCATCATAAATTACATGCGACATATCAGAATTAATAGCAGAAGCAGGTTTAGGTGTCGCAAGCTTACTCATAACAGAAGGCGAATCTAGTCTAGAGCTAGATGGCAGTTCCTTACCTCCCCTCGTAGTTGAGGGATAAATCTTAGTTCTTTCGTCTTTCAAGTTCCTCATAGAGACCAGTAGATATAAATCCCAAGTGACTCAAAGAATAGAGCTATGCTCCCCGGCAACGGCGCCAGAAAATAGTCTTGATAACCCACAAGTATAGGGGATCGCAACAATTTTTGAGGGTAGAGTATTCAACCCAAATTTATTGATTCAACACAAGGGGAGCCAAATAATATTCTCAAGTATTAGCAGTTGAGTTGTCAATTGAACCACACCTGGATAACTTAGTATCTGCAGCAAAGTATTTAGTAGCAAAGTAGTATGGAAGTAACGGTAACAGTAGCAAAACTAATGGTAGTAGTTTTGTAGTAATTGTAACAGTAGCAATGGTAAAGTAAATAAGCAAAGCACAATATGTGAAAAGCTCGTAGGCATTGGATCAGTGATGGATAATTATGTCGGATGCGATTCCTCATGTAATAGTTATAACATAGGGTGACACAGAACTAGCTCCAGTTCATCAATGTAATGTAGGCATGTATTCCGAATATAGTCATACGTGCTTCTGGAAAAGAACTTGCATGCCATCTTTTGTCCTACCCTCCCGTGGCAGCAGGGTCCTAATGGAAACTAAGGGATATTAAGGCCTCCTTTTAATAGAGTACCGGACCAAAGCGTTAACACATAGTGAATACATGAAATCCTTAAACTATGGTCATCACCGAGAAGTATCCCGATAATTGTCACTTCAGGGTTGTTGGATCATAACACATAATAGGTGACTATAGACGTGCAAGATAGGATCAAGAACTCACATATATTCATGAAAACATAATAGGTTCAGATCTGAAATCATGGCACTCGGGCCCTAGGGACAAGCATTAAGCATAGCAAAGTCATAGCAACATCAATCTCAGAACATAGTGGATACTAGGGAACAAACCCTAACAAAACTAACTTGATTACATGGTAAATCTCATCACACCCATCACCGTGCAGCAAGCCTACGATGGAATTACTCAAGCACGGCGGTGAGCATCATGAAATTGGTGATGGAGGATGGTTGATGACGACGGCGGCGACGAATCCCCCTCTCTGGAGCCCCGAACGGACTCCAGATCAGCCCTCCCGAGGGAGATTAGGGCTTGGCGGCGGCTCCGTATCGTAAAATGCGATGAAACTTTTTTCTCTCTTTTTTTCTCCACGAAAGAAAATATATGGAGTTGGAGTTGAGGTCGGTGGTTGTTCAGGGGGCCCTCGAGGCAGGGGGCGCGCCCAGGGGGGGGGGGGGGCGTGCCCCCACCCTCGTGGACAGGGTTTGGGCCTTCTGATGCTATTTCTTTTGCCAGTATTTTTTATTAATTCGGAAAAGTTGCTCCATGGATTTTTAGGTTAGTCCGAGAACTTCTATTTCTGCACAAAAATAACACCATGGCAGTTCTGCTGAAAACAACGTCAGTCCGGGTTAGTTCCATTCAAATCATGCAAGTTAGAGTCCAAAACAAGGGCAAAATGTTTGGAAAAATGGATACGACGGAAACGTATGATGACCCACAAGTGTAGGGGATCAATCGTAGTCCTTTCGATAAGTAAGATACTTGAACCCAACAAGGAGCAGAAGAATTGATAAGCGGTTTTCAGTAAGGTTTTCTCTGCAAGCACTGAAATTGTAGGTGATAGATAGTTTTGTGATAAGATAAATAGTAACGAGTAACAAGTAAATAAAGTAAATAAAGTGCACCAAGGTGGCCCAATCCTTTATGTAGCAAAGAATAAGCCTAGACAATTTCTAATAATGAGAAAGGAGCTCCCGAGGACACATGGGAATTATCGTCAAGCTAGTTTTCATCACGTTCATATGATTCGCGTTCTGTACTTTGATAATTTGGTATGTGGGTGGACCGGTGCTTGGGTACTGCCCTTACTTGGACAAGCAGCCCACTTATGATTAACACCTATTGCAAGCATCCGCAACTACAAAAGAAGTATTAAGGTAAACCTAACCACATCATTAAACATATGGATCCAAATCAGCCCCTAATGAAGCAACGCATAAACTAGGGTTTAAGCTTCTGTCACTCTAGCAACCCATCATCTACTTATTACTTTCCCATGCCTTCCTCTAGGCCCAAATAATGGTGAAGTGTCGTAGTCGACATTCACATAACACCACTAGAGGAAAAGACAACATACATCTCATCAAAATATCGAACAAATACCAAATTCACATGACTACTAATAGCAAGACTTCACCCATGTCCCCAGGAACAAATGTAACTACTCACAAAGCATATTCATGTTCATAATCAAAGGAGTAATAATATGCATAAAGGATCTGAACATATGATCTTCCACCAAGTAAACCAATTAGCATCAACTACAAGGAGTAATCAACACTACTAGCAACCCACATGTACCAATTTGTGGTTTTGATACAAGATTGGATACAAGAGATGAACTAGGGTTTTGAGAGGATATGGTGCTGGTGAAGATGTTGATGGAGATTGACCCTCTCTTGATGAGAGGATCATTGGTGATGACGTTGGTGATGATTTCCCCCTCCCGAAGGGTAGTGTCCCTGGCAGAACAGCTCCGCCAGAGTCCTAGATTGGTTCTGCCAAGGTTCCGCCTCGTGGCGGCAGAGTTTCGTCCCGTAAGCTTGCCCACCATTTTTTCCAGGGTAAAAGCCACCATATAGCAGAAGATGGACACCGGGGGCCCACCAGGGGGTCCAGGAGATAGGGGCGCACCCCGTCCACTCTCCTAGATGAGGTGTGGGCCCCCTGGTGTATTTCTTTCGCCCAAAAATTCATATTAATTCCAAAAAGATGTTTCATGGAGTTTCAGGACTTTTGGAGCTGTGTAGAATATGTTTCCAATGTTTGTTCCTTTTCCAGCTAGAATTCCAGCTGCCGGCATTCCCCCTCTTCATGGTAAACCTTGTAAAATAAGAGAGAATAGCCATAAGTATTGAGATATAATGTGTAATAACAGCCCATAATGCAATAAATATTGATATAAAAGCATGATGCAAAATGGACGTATCAACGTATCAACTCCCCCAAGCTTAAACCTTTGCTTGTCCTCAAGCAATTCAGTTGACAAACTGAAAGTGATAAAGAAAAACTTTTACAAACTCTGTTTGCTCTTGTTGTTTTAAATATATAAAGCCAACATTCAAGTTTTCAACAAATATTATGAACTAACCATATTCACAATAACACTTAGGTTCCATGTTTACTTATATCAATGGCATAATCAACTAGCGAGCAATAATAATAAAACTCAGATGACAACACTTTCTCAAAACAATCATAATATGATATAACAAGATGGTATCTCGCTAGTTCCATTCAAATCATGCAAGTTAGAGTCCAAAACAAGGGAAAAAGTGTTTGGAAAAGTAGATACGACGGAGACATATCAGTTAGCACAAATGATATCTCCTTCCCCCCCTTGATTTGATCTGTTCCGGTCTTTGTGCCGATGAAACTTGGTAGCTATAGGTGTCTTCAATCATCAGTATGCGTGACCACTATGCGTCTCATGTTCGAAAGGGTTACATCTATAAATATGCATGCATTTGCATATTTATAACCGTGATTCTTTCGAATTTTCCAACGTTATCCATGGACAGCCCAAGTATGTGTAGATTGGATTCGTTTTCCCATATGCTCTGCTCCGGATCCGATGAAGAATTTCGTCAGTGCCTCCTTGTTGTTCTCCGGGTACACATCCTCTATGTTTATTGTCGAGACGTGTATCAGGAGAACAGTGGGGAGGTGCTGCCAAAATTTTGCGTCAGATCCGGAGCAGAGCATGGGAAAACGAACCCAATCTACACATACTCGGGTGGGATTAGGACCTATATTTACCTATTAGCGTCTAGGTTGCATGGACGTAATAAAAGTGACAAACTCCATTAACTGATGAATATATACATGCTGATTAATTTATATATATATATATATATATTTCTTATGTGTCCAGTAGATAGGCAAGATGAGTGATCGTGCATGGATGTACACCGGTCACACTAATCAGAAAAACATGACAACTGAATGGTTAACAAAAACCAAGGGGTTTCTGAGAACGGCATTTGCAAATGGCCAAAGGACAACTTGGTGCCCCTGTGCAGGGTGCAACAATTGGCACAAGAGGACAAAGGATGAAATGGGAAAACACTTGCATAAGAGGGGTTTTACGCCAGATTATATGGCATGGACATTTCATGGCGAGTCTGACCAACGCGCCAGAGCTGAGGTGCTTCGCCGTGCACCGACGAGCATGGTACCAGGATGCAAGACATGGTGCAAGACTTTGATGATGCTCGGGATTGGGACGATGAGATGGAGGAATGTGCAAAGGCCTTCAATGAAATGTTGGAGTCTTCAAAACATCCTCTCCATGAGCACATTGAGCTTTGTTAGCTGGATGCCATCTCACAAATAATGGCTCTGAAGGCTCAATTCAACTTGGGGAGAGAATGCTATGACGCGACGATGACAGTATTTGGACGTTTTCTACCCAAAGGCCAAGTACTACCTGCAAACCTGTACCAGCCAGACAAAATCCTTCGTGCTCTTAAGATGCCCTATGAGAAGATACATGCCTGTGAGAATGGATGTGTCTTATTTAGGCTTCAGTATGAGGACTTGAACTATTGTCCCATTTACAAGTCATCTAGGTATGTTGTGGTAGACAATGGTGTGGGTGAGAAGACGCAGACCAAAATCCCCGTTAATGTTCTTTGATATATGCCAATTGTACCAAGACTTCAACATTTTTTCATGGTCGAATAGATGGCAAGACAAATGACATGGCACAAAACGGGCAAAAGAACCCAACTAGATGCAGATGGGAAGCTGATGATGGTGCACACATCAGACGGTGAAGCGTGGAAGCGCTTTGATGCATTACATGATGACAAAGTGGCAGATCTGAGGCATCCTCGAGTCGCCATCAGCACGGATGGGTTCAGTGTGTTTGGTATGACGGCAACCCAATACAGTTGTTGGCCCATATTTTTCATTCCACTCAATCCCCCCGGACAGATTATGCAAAGAAAAGAACATTTTCCTGACGTTGATAATTCCAGGGCCAAACTATCCGGGGAAGAATATGAATGTGTACATGCAACCGCTGAAGGACGAATTGCAAGAAGCCTGGGATAATGGGTTCAAGACATACAACGCCTTTAGCAAAAAGAACTTCATAATGCACGTGTGGTACATGTACTCGACGCATGACTTGCCGGAGTATGCACTATTCATTGGCTGGTGTGTGCATGGAAGGTTCCCATGCCCCACATGCAAGGGAGCTCTTCAGCTTCGTTGGCTTGAGGTCGGTCGCAAGTTTTCTTGCTTCGACATGCATAGACCGTTCCTGCATCCTCTCCATAAGTTCAAGAAAGACAAGCAGAACTTCATCAAAGGTAGAGTTGTGAAAGACTCTGCAGCACCTCCATTGACAGACCAAGTGATCCTGGATCAGTTAAATGCTCTCGAGCCAGATCCAGAGTGCCCAGGGTATTTCAAGGGGTATAATTCGCAACACGCCTGGACTCACAAGACATGCTTGTGGGATCTGCCTTACTTCAAAGACCTCCTTTGACCACACAACATCAACGTGATGCACAGTGAGAAGAATATCACCGAGGCACTTTTTGGTACATTGTTTGGCATAGATGGGAAGTCAAAGGATAATCCTAAGGCAAGAGTCGATCAGGAGGCGCTATGTCATAGACCATTACAAAACGTGCAACCATCAAAAGGAAAGAAGAACTGGACAAAGCCAAAGGCATGGTTCAATCTTGGAAGGCTAGATATGAGGGAAATTATCTTGTGGGTGAAAATGCAGTTGATGTTCCCCGACGGGTATGCACCGAATCTAAAGAGTGGAGCGAGTCTTGATAAATTGAAGATATTTGGTCTCAAGAGTCATGATTGGCACATATGGATTGAGCGGGTAATGCCGGTGATGTTGCGTGGATTCACCCCTGAGGATGAATGGTTAGTACTGGTAGAGCTGAGCTATTTCTTCCATGTTCTTTGTGCTAAAGAACTATCGCCTGACCTAGTAGAAGAAATGGAAGAGTTGGCGCTGGAGTTGATCTGCAAGTTAGAGAAGATATTTTCGTCGGGCATCTTTAATCCAATGCAGCACTTGATTTTGCATCTCCCAACCGAAGCAAGATGGTGGACGCCTATGCAGAATCATTGGTGCTACACAACTGAGAGGATACAAAAGACGCTTCGAGCAAAATGTAAAAATAAACATAGAAGTGAAGCATCGATGGCCAAGGCATTCATTATTGAGGAGGGGCAAACCTCGTGACAGCACACTACGAAGCCAAAAATCATCATTTGCATAATCTGAAGCCTCAGTACAATGCCGGTGACCCTAAAAAGGGTCGGTCCAACCTCAGCCTATTCAAAGAGGATCTAGCACCAGCCGGTGCTTCTAATTCCTTAACATTGGATCTCGAAGAATGGCAGACCATTTCGTTGTATATCTTCAACAACCTAACAGAAGTGTGGCCGTAAATCGATTAAGTTCTCGGTACATTGTTTCGCAACTTCTAATTCCTTTGAACTGCTCTTATTGCCGAATAAATTTGATACAGTCGATACATTGCCAAATTCTCGTATGGAGCGGTGATCCAAAAGGATTCCGTCGAAGAGTATGAGCTTCTGGCAAAGCATGGAGGCGGCTATCCCGGTTTCATCTCTTGGTTCAAACAAACGACAATTTCCATTAGACCATTTCATTTCTTCGTATAATTTGTGGCTAATGCAACAATCCCTTTTGTATTAAACTTGTAGGCTAATTCAGACCTTATTGACGCCGAATTGAGAAAAGTCGCTAATGGTTTTGACTATAAGGTCTGTTCATTTGACAAATACGACATCAACGGGTATCACTTTCGTACCTATGGCAAAGAGCTATCTATGGCCGACCGAAAGTCTACAAATTGTTGTGTCTCTGCTATCGGCGAAGGAGATATTGAGTATTATGGAAGAGTTGAAGCAATTTATGAACTTCAATTCTATGGTACAAACCCACGAAATGTCGTAGTCTTCAAATGTTATTGGTTCCAGCCGAAGGAGACTAGAAAGACTCATGAACATATAGGGCTAGTGGAAATCAATCAAAGCACCCATTTGGATGTTCCCGATGTCTATATATGGCTCAACAGGCAACCCAAGTTTTCTATCTACCGTGGGCCTATCAAAGTTATCCTAATCTCAAAGGTTGGGATGTCGTTTATGAAGTGTTGGCACGTGTTAGACCACCTCCCCCCAATGAAGATGATTATGAACCTCATATTAACCCAGACACATATGAAGGAGAATCCTTCCAAGAAACACGTCTTTCCAAAAAACATTTCACGAACTGCTTTACTTCACCCCAGAACACTGAAGTAGACAGCGACAATGAACCCGACTTCACCCCTCAGCCGGAACAAGAAGAGCCTGAACTAGAAGAGGTTAATGTTGCGGATGACCTGTCAATGCTTGAAAGATTACGTAGAGGTGGCCTTCCACATGATGATGTATTTATTAATGATGATGATGAGCATGTCATTACTGATAGTGATGATGATGATGCATTTATTGATCCCGAAGCATTTATTGAACCAAATTATTACTAGGTATTAAATTTTTTATGTCGTACTTGATTTGTATAGTTACTTGTATGATTTATATAGGTACTTGTATAATTTTCTTACTTTCTATTATTGTTTGTTATACATAGTGCCATGGTCTTGATATCCGTCCCCGTCGGTCCTCGCCCGCTTTATGATTCTGATGTGGTAAATCTTCTTTTATAACTATTTGTTGCATTTCGTCTTTATGACAATTATGGCCATCAAGTTGACATAGAGATATTTTAATCTAGGACGTATGGGAACCGGAATTTGCAACCGACCCTCTTGTCGAGAAGTTAAATTTAGTTGAAAAAGAAAATGACTATTTGAAAGAAAAAATTAAAAGAATTGAAGAGGAGAAGATGACATTGGAGTTGTATGTTGCCGATGTGGTCAATGATCACAAGATGAAGATGAATGCAATGCGCTTGAAGATGGATGCAGTGCGCTTGAAGATTAAGAAGATTAGAAAATATGCCATTGATAATGAGGCTTGGTATCATTATGTTGCTGGATCAATTGTTACCTTAGTTGCGATCTTCATCACATTTGTTGTGATGAGGGTAAGTTTTCTCTAGTGTTTTGCTTAACAAATGCATACTTAGCTTTCTTTCCTCAAAAATGTCATGATAATCTTTGATACCTCCAAAATGATATAGACTTACCTTATTTTCCTCGAAAATGACATAATAACCCTAGTAAGCTCCGAAATGACCTATTTACCTAGCTTATCTCTAAAATGACCTACACTTAGCATTTTTACCTAGATTAGCAGAAAAATGGCATTTTTATTTACCTTAGTTAGAAGAAGAAGAAGAAGATAAAAAAGAGGAGAGGGAAAAAGAAATAGAAGAAAAAAACTTGTTCTTCTTCCTTTTCTTCCTTTTCTTTCTCTTCTTCTTCTTCTTCTTCTTTTTCTAGCTAGTCTCTTCTTCTTCTTCTTCTCTAACTTGCTTCTTTCCCAATTTGTAGATTTGCTTTAGATGAGGAAATTTGCATTGATGGAGTCTACTCTTATCTTTATGCTTCCATCTTGTTTTGATTTTCTTTATATGAGGAAGCTTGCTATACCTATATATGTATGGATGGATGAAACCATTGTATGCTTGTTGTTGGATATGTTGGCTATGTATATGTGTTGGATCAAACCATTTGCTATGCATATGTGTTGGATGATCATATCCATATGGTAGGGATATGATTTGCTATGCGTATGTGTTCGGATGCTTGTCGAAAGTATTTTCATATGTGTATATATATATATATGTGTGTGTGTGTGAAATTCTGTCAAATTGAATGAAATCGAGAAAAAATAGAAAAAATAGGGGCTATACAGGCACTTTGCCGTCTGCTGGAAGACGGCAAAGAGCTTTGCCATCAGCCAGCAGACGACAAACATGCCATGTGTCAGCCACCTGTGCAACCTGGGGCAGTAGGCTGGCTATTTAGTAGCTCTACCGTCAGCCAGCTAATGGCAAAGAACATTGCATCTTTGCTGTCAACCAGCTGACGGCAAAGCTACCAAATAGGCTAGGCCCCAGGCGTTGCCACATGGCATGCTATGCCGTCAGCTGGCAGACGACAAATAATCAATGTTCTTTGCCGTCTACTGGCTGACGGCAAAGCACGCCATTAACCACTTAACGGACCTAAGCTGGCACGTGTGCCATCCAGCCTCTTTGCCGTCTGCCAGCGGATGGCAAAGCCCGTTTCATCCTTGCCGTCTGTCAGCAGATGGCAAGGAGGCCTTTGCCGTAGCCTGTTCATCCGGACGTGTTGCCGTCTACTGGCTGACGGCAAAGGTCTTTGTCGTCCGCCATGTGTGCCTTCACCGTCAGCCGTGGCGGAAAGCAAAGTTCCCGATTCCTGTAGTGATAACAACCAAAAGATCTCAATATCTTCCATGCTACATACATTATAGGCGGTTCCCAAACAGAATGGTAAAGTTTATACTCCTCCACCACCAACGAACATCAATCCATGGCTGGCTCGAAACAACGGGTGCCGCCTAACTAACAACAATCCTGGGGGAGTTTTGTTTGCATTTATTTTGATTTGATTTGAGCATGGGACTGGGCATCCCGGTTACCGGCCATTTTTTCGGGAATGATGAGCGGAGTCCACTCATCGTGAGAATAACCCACCTAGCATGGAAGATATAGACAACCCTAGTTGATACATGAGCTATCCGAGCATACAAAACAGAATTTCATTTGAAGGTTTAGAGTTTGGCACATACAAATTTACTTGGAACGGTAGGTAAATACCGCACATAGGAAGGTAGAGTGGACTCATATGGAATAACTTTGGGGTTTATGGAAGTGGATGCACGAGCAGTATTCCGGCTTAGTACAAGTGAAGGCTAGAAAGGGACTGGGAAGCGACCAACTAGAGAGCGACAACAGTTATGAACATGCATTAAGATTAACCAAGAATGAGTACAAGCATGAGTAGGATATAAATCACCATGAACATAAATATCGTGAAGGCTATGTTGATTTTGTTTCAACTACATGCGTGGACATGTGCCAAGTCAAGCCACTTGAATCATTCAAGGGAGGATGCCACCCTATCATACCACATCACAACCATTTTAATAGCATGTTGGCACGCAAGACAAACCATTATAAACTCCTAGCTAATTAAGCATGGCATGAGCAACTATAATCTCTAATTGTCACTGCAAACATGTTTCATTCATAATGGGCTGAATTAGGAATGATGAACTAATCATATTTACAAAAACAAGATAGGTCGAGTTCATACCAGCTTCTTTCATCTCAATCATTTCATCATATATCGTCATTATTGCCTTTCACTCACACGACCGAACGGCGTGGATAATAATAACAGTGCACATGCATTGGACTAAGCTGGAATCTGCAAGCATTTAATACATAGGAGAAGACAAGGTAATATGGGCTCTTGGTTAGATCAAAAATAATGCATATGAGAGCCACTCAACATTTTCATCGTGGTCTTCTCCTCTCGACCCCCAAAGAAAAGAAAAGAAATAAAACTATTTACATGGGAAAGCTGCCAACAAGCAAAACAAGAACAGGAAATCTTTTTGGGTTTTCTTTCAATTACTACTACTACAAGAATGGAAAGTAAACTAGCTAAAAGCTACAACTAATTTTTTTGGTTTTTCTTAAGGTTTTTCAAACACACAAGAAGAAAGCAAGAAAAGAAAATAAACTAGCATGGATAGTACAATGAAAAAGTATGAGCGCCGACAACTAGAATGAGTGTGTGAACATGAATGTAATGTCGGTGAGAAATACGTACTCCCCCAAGCTTAGGATTTTGTCCTAAGTTGGTCTATGCCCATGGATCGAAGCTACCCTCTCCGGTGTACTGAGGAGGGTCCTCAGGGTGCCACTAGTTAGTGAGCTCCTTCGGATCCCACTGATAAACAGACTGTCGATATGGATCAACTGGTGGCTCAGCCTCAGGCTCTGGAACTTGTGTCAGCTTCCAGTATGCATAAATGTTCTCGGGCAGGATGAGGTATGTGCCTGAAAGTATGTTAAACAAAGAGGGTGCAGGCAAGGTAATAGTCTCACAATGAGTTTTAGCAAATATCAAGTTATACTTAAGCATCTTCTTCTTATTTTTAACAATAAAGTCATGTGCTACCTACTCTTATAGTCTAGAAAAATAGCAGGCTGCAACTTTTCCTCTTTCTCATGATGCCTAATAGGTATCTCAAAGTGTTTAGCAAGGCATGAAGCAAAGATACCTCCAAAGATGGGGCCCTTTGTACGGTTCAGACTTAACCATTTAGCAACAATAACGCCTAAACTGAAGGTTGTATCATGAAATAAAGCATGTCGCAAAATAGCAAGGTCTAGAGCACTAAGGTTCCCACTATTCTTGTGACCAATTAAGCATCTACTAGCAAATATTGCAAAGTAACGTAGAACGGGAAAATGTATAATAGAAGTCTTTGCATCTGAAACTTTTCTTGTTTCCCCTACAACAATTTGATCAATAAATCCATCCACATCACTAGGATGTGGCTCCTCGATGCTGCCCACAAAGCGCAACTTGCAAACCAAACCAAAATCATAGAGTGACATCTACTTAACCTCATGGGTGATTTTCCCGCATGGAAATAAAATTTTTGCACGGAAATATTTTTGACTAGGAGATACTGTTCACACTGGTCGTGAAGGAAGTTGGTGAGGCCTGCATTCTCAGCCAAATAATAAAAGTCATCATAAATTCCGGCGGCTCTCAAGATCGCATCACAAAGACATTCGCACGGCCGAAGCTCCGCAGTGTGAGGAAGATTGTATTTGGGCTTTTATTCTCCTCATTCTGCTTATCCTTCGAGCTTCGGCTCGAGGAGCCCCTCAATAATGTCTTCATCATTTTCTTTCTCTGAAAAAATTCTGAAATTTTTAGTGACTCAAAATAAAAGTGAACAAAACTCAACAAAATTGATAGCAACTACTCCCACAAGTGCCTAGAGGCTATATCATGCATTAAAACTACTTTGGACCATATAAGTTTGACATGCAAGCTCAAGAACAGGGTCACCTCAATAGAAAAAAATTGCAATAAATAAAGCACTAGAACAAAAACTAATTGGACCATTGGAGGAGTCACATACTGAGGAACAATCTCCCAAAGCAGTTTTGTGAAAGGAGCTTTCAGCAAGGAGATCGAAGATGGCAGCAAAAGGAGCTAGAACACGGGTTTGAGCTGCGGGATGGTTTTTTCTGGAGGAACACGAAGTCTGTGGGTGCTGGAATAAGTGGAGGGGGACCACGTGCGGCCATGAGGTAGGGGGCGCGCCTAGGGGGGTGGGCACGCCCAGTGCCCTCCTGGCCAAATGGTGGGCCCCCTGGTGTGTTTTAAGTGCTAGAAATTCTTAAATATTCTACAAAAAACCATACTCCATTTTCAGGGCATTTGGAGAACTTTTATTTTCTGGGTATTTTTTATTGCATCGATAATTCAGAAAGCAGACAAAAAAAATACTAATTTTACTTTATTTAATCAAAATAACAGAAAGTAAAAGGAGGGTACAGAAGGTTGTGATTTCTAACTTCTTCCATCACATGCTCATCAAAAGGAATCCACTAACAAGGTTGATCAAGTCTTATTGACAAACTTCTTTCGAATAACATGAAACTAGACAATTTTCGAATAACACTAGGTTACCTCAATGGGGATATGCATGTCCCCGACAATAAGAATATCATATTTCTTTTTGGCAGTAGGAAGAGGGAATTCAAAACCTCCAATAGTAATCGTTGAGATTTTTCCAATAGAATTGATACTATGAACTTGAGGTTGTTTCTTCGAAAAGTGTACAATATGCTCATTACCATTAACATGAAAACTGACGTTGCCTTTGTTGCAATCAATAACAGCCCCTGCAGTATTCAAAAAGGGTCTACCAAGCATTATCGACATACTGTCGTCCTCGGGAATTTCAAGAATAACAAAGTCCATTAAAATAGTAATGTTTGCAACCACAACAGACACATCCTCACAAATATCGACAGGTATAGTAGTTGATTTATCGTCCATTTGCAAAGAGATTTCAGTAGGTGTCAACTTATTCAAATCAAGTCTATGATATAAAGAGAGAGGTATAACACTAACACCGGCTCCAAGATCACATAAAGCAGTTTTAACATAGTTTCTTTTAATGGAGCATGGTATAATTGGTACTCCTGGATCTCCAAGTTTCTTTGTTATTCCACCCTTAAAAGTATAATTAGCAAGCATAGTGGAAATTTCAGCTTTCGGTATCTTTCTTTTATTTGTAACAATATCTTTCATATACTTAGCATAAGGATTCATTTTGAGCATATCAGTCAAACGTATACACAAAATGATAGGTCTAATCATTTCAACAAAGTGATCAAAATCCTCATCATCCTTTTTCTTGGATGGCTTACGAGCAAAAGGCATGGGTTTCTGAACCCATGGTTCTCTTTCTTTACTGTGCTTCCTAGCAACGAATTCTCTCTTACCACAACGTTGATTCTTTGATTGTGGGTTATCAAGATCAACAACAGGTTCAATCTCTACATCATTTTATTGCTATATTGAGCATCAACATGAACATCATCATTAACATTATCACTAGGTTCATGTTCATTACCAGATTGTGTTTCAGCATCAGAAATAGAAATATCATTGGGATTCTCAGGTGTATCTATAATAGATTCACAACAAGCATGCAAAGACTATCATTTTTCTTTTTATTTTTCTTAGAAGGACTAGGTGCATCAATATTAGTTCTCTGAGAATCTTGCTCAACTCTCTTAGGGTGGCCCTCAGGATACAAAGGTTCCTGGGTCATTCTACCACCTCTACTGATAACTCTAACAACATTATCATTCTTCTTATTATTTAATTCATTCAGCAAATCATCTTCTGCTTTAAGTACTTGTTCTACCAAAGTGGTAACCATGGATGCATGTTTACTAATATGCTTAAGGTCACCTTTAACTCTAGATATGTAATCACTCAAGTGTTCAACCATATAAGCATTACGTTTCAATTGTCTACCAACATAAGCATTGAACTTTTCTTGTTTAACAATAAAATTATAAAACTCATCCAAGCATTGGCTAGCAGACTTATTACGAGGAATATCACCTTCATCAAATCTATAGAGAGAATTTACCTTTACTACCTGTGTCGGGTTATCAAGACCATGTATTTCTTCAATATGTGGTAAATTCTTAACATCTTCAGCTTTAATACCTTTTTCTTTCCTAGATTTCTTTGCCTCTTGCATATCTTCAGGATTGAGAAATAGAATACCCCTTTTCTTCGGAGTTGGCTTAGGAGTTGGTTCAAGAAGTGTCCAATCATTATCATTGCTCAATATATTGTTCAATAGCAATTCAGCTTGTTCAACAGTTCATTCCTTGAAAACACAACCATCAAAACTATCCAAGTGGTCTCTAGAAGCATCGGTTAGTACATTATAAAAGATCTCAAGTATTTCATTTTTCTTGAGAGGATGATCAAGCAAAGCATTAAGTAATCGGAGAAGCTTCCCCCAAGCTTGTGGGAGATGCTCTTATTTGATTTGCACAAAGTTATATATTTCCCTTAAGGCAGCTTGTTTCTTATGAGCAGGGAAATATTCTCCAGAGAAGTAATAAATCATATCCTGGGGACTACGCACACAACCAGGAGCAAGGGAATTAAACCATATTTTAGCATCACCCTTTAACGAGAAAGGAAACAATTTAAGGATTTAATAATAGCGAATTTTTTCCTCGTGAGTAAATAGGGTGCTACATCATTCAATTTAGTAAGATGTGCCACAACAGTTTCAGATTCATAGGCATAAAAAGGACCGGATTCAACCAAAGTAATTAACTCAGGATCAATAGAGAATTCATAATCCTTATTAGTAACACACATAGGTGAAGTGGCAAAAGCTGGGTCATATTTCATTCTAGCATTCAAAGACTTTTCTTTTAGCTTAGCTAACAGTTTCTTAAGATCATATCTATCATCGCAAGCAAGAAAATCGGTAGCAGTTTCTTCATCCATAACATAACCCTCAGGTACATCAGGCAATTCATATCTAGGGGGAGAATCTTCATCATCACTTTCATCAATATTATCAGTTTCAATAATTTCATTCTCTCTAAACCTAGCAAGTTGTTCATCAAGAAATTCACCTAATGGCACAGTATTATCAAGCAGAGAAATAGTATCATCATAAGCATCACGCATAGCAGAAGTGGCATCATCAATAACATGCAACATATCAGAATCAATAGCAGGTGCAGGTGTAGGTGTCACAAATTTACTCATAACAGAAGGTGAATCAAGTGCAGAGCTAGATGGCAGTTCCTTACCTCCCCTCGTAATTGAGGGAAAAATCTTGGTTCTTTCATCTTTCAAGTTCCTCATAGTGATCAATAGATACAAATCCCAAGTGACTCGAAGAATAGAGCTATGCTCCCCGGCAACAGTGCCAGAAAATAGTCTTGATAACCCACAAGTATATGGGATCACAACAGTTTTCGAGGGTAGAGTATTCAACCCAAATTTATTGATTCGACACAAGGGGAGCCAAAGAATATTCTCAAGTACTAGCAGCTGAGTTATCAATTCAACCACACCTGAAATACTTAATATCTGCAGCAAAGTATTTAGTAGCAAAGTAGTATGGAAATAATAGTAACGGTGGTGAAAGTAATAATAGTAGTTTTGTAGCAATCGTTACAGTGGCAACGGAAAAATAACTAAGCAAGGTTCAGTATGTGAAAAGCTCGTAGGGAATGGATCAATGATGGATAATTATGTCGGATGCAATTCATCATGCAACAGTCATAACATAGGGTGAAACAAAACTAGCTCCAGTTCACCAATGTAATGTAGGCTTGTATTCCGAATATAGTCATACATGCGTATGGAAAAGAACTTGCATGACATCTTTTGTCCTACCCTCCCAAGGAAGCAGGATCCTATTGGAAACTAAGGGATATTAAGGCCTCCTTTTAATAGAGTACTGGACCAAAGCATTAGCATTTAGTGAATACACGAACTCCTCAAACTACGCTCATCACCGGGAGTGGTCCCGATTATTGTCACTTCGGGTTTGCCGAATAATAACACATAGTAGGTGTGGAGGATATAGCTACTGAGTATAAACCGGCCAGGACGGTCCGGTTCACCCTTGATTATGTTAAAGCCCATGAAGATCCAGAAGATGGCGCTTTACTAAAGAAGCATGGAAGCCCGAAGCCCAAAGGCGAATTAGGGCCCATAGTGGTAAACCGCCATGACTATGTAAACTTGTATTATAAGTTAGGAAAGGAGAGATCGAGCCAGACACTTTGTATGAGTCGGCCTCGGGACTCTGTAAACCAGCCGGGCGTCAACCTGTGTATATAAAGGGGCGACCCGGCAGCGGTTTAGGGACAACAAACAACAACTCGAGACTCAGGCAAGCGTATTCCGCTCCCTGATCATCGAAACCCAATCAATCCCATCACAAACTAGACGTAGGCTTTTACCTTCATCGAAAGGGCCGAACTAGTATAACTCCCATGTCCCTTGTCCGGTTTAACCCCTTCAAGCTAACCCGTTGCGATGGCTCCACGACTAAGTCCCCTCACGAGGACATCTGACGTGATAATTCCACGACAGTTGGCGCCCACCGTGGGGCTGTCGCACGATGGTGTCGAGTTCTTGAAGGGATGCTCTGAAGGACTTAAGGGGTACGTGATTGGCCGGATGACCAAAAGTCGTCGCGGCAAGCTTTACATCAACGATGAAGGATGGGGCCCTGAGGCCGGCTCAATCGAGTACGGGTACCGGGTCCCCTTCGGCGGAATTCACGTCTTCATTGGCAAGATCGGCGAACCGGGCCCTGAGCCGGACATCTACACCGACCTCGTCGAGACGGCTCAGCGTGCGAGTCCAGCCCGGCTTACGCCCGCCGTGAATCGTGCGTTCGTAGGATGCGTCCATGGGATCGGATCTGAACCGGTGTCTGAAGGCGACACAGCGGTATATTCTGACGGCGAGTCATCCACTGGCGAAACCGAGTCCTTGTACCAGATTCATGACGGTATGCCCGAGGGATATTCTGATGGCAACAGTATTCCGGACCTCCCTGAAGCGCCGAGCCGGGTTGCCATTTACATGGCCGGCATGCAACCTGTGTTACAGTCTTCATCGACCGCCACAATGACTAACGGATCAGCGGCCGCGGCAGGTACCTCAGTGCGCCGGCCGGCGCAGGTTCTCTCCGGTTTAATGGACGCCTGGGCAACCTTGTTAACTGCGACGGTCACCTCAGATACGTAGAATCAGCACAATGCGGAAGTTGCGAGGCTGAAGGAGCAGATTACGCAGGCTAAGGCGGACCTGGTGGCTGAGGATAGTAGTATGGCTAAGGAACAGGCCGCTTTGAATGCTCAAGCACAGCAGATACAAGCATAGAATTATCGGCTCATGCTGGACCGGACCGCGTCAGAGGAAGTGTTACGAGGGAAGTATCGGTCGCGCCTGCCGCCGGTTTACAAAGGGTTAAATCTCTTTCAGACCCCAGGCGCTGGGCCGAGCAATCCGGAAGCCGCAGACCGAGCCGAAGCGCCGAGGATCGCCCCGGATCAGCCACGGGCAACAGAGCTACCCCGACGGACAGTTAACCCGCCATAGTATGTGCCTACACCATCGGGTCACTTTTCGAGCCCCCTGGATAACATGATTGCTGTGGCTTCACGCTTGGTAGCCATTCCAATGGAAGGAGAATCAATAGAGGCGGTTGAGACACGGCGGGCGAGAGATCTTCTTCAAACCGCCGTAGTGCAGCAACAGGCTTATTCATATAGCTGGGACAGGATCCATTCAACCCCCCATCTGAGCCCAAGTTATAGCAGGCAGATGGACGAACCAGAGGTGTCCAGCAGCGCGCGATGTCACAATGCTCAGGAGGTAGTGGACCATGGCAGGGCTTGAAGGGATGGCGCTTTGGATCGTTATCAACCCGCCCCGGTTCAGCCAACAGTATCGGTTGACAGAGGCACTGGGCTTGCTTTCAGTTCCTCGGGAGTACCGTGCCTTATTCTGGCTCTCCATCACGTGCGTCTGCCCAAGGATTTCAAGGGACCGCGCAAGGTGCCTAACTATACAGCGGATCAGCCGCCTGAGGCATGGGTCGAGACTTATGAGATGGCAATGGAGATGCTGGATGTGGATGAAGCAGCTTGTGCAAAGTACTTCACGATGATGTTGGAAGGACCAGCCCGCACTTGGTTGAAAAATCTACCAGCTAATTCCATCGAGTCATGGGATCAGTTGAAGGCCCGGTTTATAGCCAATTTTAAGGATACGTGCAAATAGCCCATGTCCATTATAGATCTGGATGCTTGCGTTCAGGGGGAGAACGAGTCCACAACTCATTGGGTGTGCCGGGTCTCAGAAGTTTTGCACTCGTCCGACCGGATTAACGCTGGCCAAGCGATTATCACGCTGGAACGTAATTGCTGGTTTAAGTCACTGAAGGAGAAGTTGGGACGGCTCAAGCGCCACTGCAATGACCTGGGAACCCTCATGGCAGCCTTGGTAAAATATGCTGATTCTGATAATACCAAGGATCTCGATTCTGATAATGAGAAACCGGAGAAGGGAAAGAGGAATGGTGGTGCGAAGGGACAACAGCACAACCAGGGAGGCCATGGGAATAATGGTAAGCGTAAAGCAGATTCAGATTTTGTGGCTAATGCTAATGTGCAGCGTCGTAGGGGTAAACCGCCCCAGCGTGGTGGGGCGATGAATCTGGTGCGCTTGTTGAATCAGCCCTGTCCAAAGCATGGAACCAAAGAAGTCCCTACAACACATCTCTGGAAGGATTGCAATATCATGAAGGAGTTCAAAAATTCTGATCTCTTCCGATATGATCAGGGCCCATCAGGCGGTTCAGGTCCTGGTTTTCACGGTGGCGGCGGTTCAAGCTCTGGGTTTCAGAATAATCATAGTAACCAGAACAACCAAGGTGGCAATAACCAACAGAGTGGTCAAGGGAATCAGCAACAGTCGGGTTACCAGAGTCACCCGAAGCAGCTGAATGGTGGACAATATCATGTATTCACCACCAGTCTGTGCAAGCATGATCTGAAGCTGCATAAAAGGGCAGTCAATGCGGTTGAACCGGCAGTTCCACGCTATCTGCGGTGGTCGAAACAACCTATCGTGTGGAGTAGGGAGGATCATCCGCCCCGGGTTGACATCCGAGTCAGCTAGCTCTGGTGGTGGCACCTCAGGTGGGAGGTTACAAGTTCACCAAAGTACTCATGGATGGAGGAAGCTGTATTAACATTCTGTATTATGAGACATTCCGTCGAATGGGGTTGACAGATAAGAATCTTAAACCGTCCAATACTGTGTTCCATGGCATGGTACCAGGAAAGTCAGCATATCCAGTGGGCAAGATTGCCTTGGAAGTTGTGTTTGGGGATGAACATGATTCCCGGTCTGAGACATTGACTTTTGAGGTGGTGACAATCCAGAGCCCGTATCACGCACTGTTCGGACGACAGGCTTATGCAAAATTCATGGCCAGGCCTTTTTATATTTACTTGCAGCTCAAGATGCCGGGTCACAAAGGAACCATCACGGTTCATGGAAGTCGAAAAATCGCTTTGGATTGCGAAGAGAGTGATACGGCTTACGCTGAGTCGGTTTGTGCTATAGAGGAGTTAAAGTTTTACAAGGAGAATGTTGATCCAGCTAATATGACCCCTCTGAAGAAGCCCACCACTGAGCATGACCCAACCCTACACTTCAAACCGGCTGACGAGACGAAGCTTGTTGACTTTGTACTTGGCGATTCATCCAAGCAGTTCAGCATCAGCACCAATCTGGATCCAAAATAGGAAAGCGCGCTCATCGAGTTCATCCGTGAGAACTGGGACATCTTTGCATGGAAGCCTTCTGACATGCGAGGTGTACCGGGGGAACTCGCTGAGCACACTCTTAATATTGATCCAAAGTTTAAACCGGTCAAGCAATTTCTTCGTCACTTTAATGAAGAGAGACGCAAGGCAATTGGGGAAGAGGTAGCCCGGCCGTTGGCTGCTGGGTTTATCGTTGAAGTGTTTCATCCTGAATGGTTGGCTAATCCGGTGCTGGTTCTTAAGAAAAACGGGACTTGGCATATGTGTGTGGACTACACGGACTTAAATAAGGCTTGCCCGGCCGATCCTTTTGCTCTCCCGCGTATTGATCAGAGCATTGATGCGATGGCGGGTTGTGAGCGCCTGAGTTTTTTGGATGCTTACTCAGGGTACCATCAGATCAAAATGGCAGTTAAGGACCAGGAGAATACAAGTTTCATCACTCCCTTTGGAGCCTTCTGCTATGTTTCTATGCCCTTTGGGCTCAAGAGTGCTCAGGCAACTTATCAGCGTTGTGTGCAAAATTGTCTTCACACGTAGATTGGGCGTAATGTTCATGCCTATGTGGATGACATTGTGGTGAAATCCAGGGAAAAGGAGACATTGATAGCTGATCTCAAGGAGACGTTTGACAACCTCCAGGTTTACAAGATGATGCTTAACCCGGATAAATGTGTCTTTGGTGTTCCGGCAGGCAAGCTGCTTGGTTTTCTTGTGTCTAACAGGGGCATTGAGGCTAATCCGGAAAAGATCAAGGCAATCACATCCTTGGCTAAACCTACATGTATCAATGATGTTCAGCATCTCGCAGGCCGGATTGTGGCCCTCAGCCGGTTTATCAGTCGTCTGGGTGAGAAGGCCATTCCCTTGTATCAGATGCTGAAGAAGACGGATGATTTCGTCTGGAGTGATGCGGCCAATGCGGCCTTTGAGGAGTTAAAACGACAGTTGATTGAACCACCAGTTCTCGCAGCCCCAGTTGATCATGATCCTTTACTATTATATGTGGCTGCTAATGCCTGAGCGGTCAGTGTGGCAATTGTGGTAGAGCATAAAGAGGCTGGGAAGGAGTATCCGGTTCAACGACCAGTATACTACATCAGTGAAGTTCTGATCGAATCAAAGCAACGCTATCCGCATTGGCAGAAGTTGGTGTATGGGGTTTTTATGGCCAGCCGAAAGCTGAAGCAATATTTTCAAGGTCACCCCATCACAGTGGTTAGTTCTGCTCCCTTGGGCAATATCATCCAAAACAGAGAAGCAACTGGCCGGATTGCAAAGTGGGCAATTGAGCTTGGTCCACATGGTTTGAAATATGTGCCTCGAACAGCCATCAAGTCTCAGGCTCTTGTGGACTTTATCAATGACTGGACCGAGTTACAAGCACCGGAAGAGAAGCCGGATAATACGTACTGGACTATTCATTTCAACGGATCACGGCAGTTGGAAGGCTCGGGGGCTGGAGTTGTCCTTACTTCCCCCCGAGGTGATAAAATTTGCTATGTCCTTCGCTTGATGTTTCCTTGTACTAACAATGCAGCTGAGTATGAAGCTCTACTTCATGGTCTCCGTGTGGCTAAAGAGATGAACTTAACTCGAGTTCGTTGTTTCGGAGATTCTGATCTGGTGGCTCAGCAAGTTTCTGGTACTTGGTATTCTAAGGATCCACTCATGGCGTCTTACAGGCGTTAGGTAGATATTGTGGCGTGTCACTTCAAAGGTTACCAGGTTGAGCATATTGATCGGCGAAAAAACAAAGCGGCAGACGCTTTGAGCCGACTCAGATCTCAGCGTAAACCGGTACCTCCTAACACCTTTTTAGATATCTTGCATAACCCGTCTGTTAATTTACCAACAGAAGAGGATCTGGCTGTTCCTGATCCAGAGGCGCAGCTGGTGGCTGCTTTACACGTCGTGCCGGATTGGACGGTTCCATATCTGGCATATATGAGCCGGGGTGAGCTACCAAATGATCAAGTCCTGGCCCGACTGATAGTCCGGCGCTCTAAGTCCATGGTTGTTCATAATGGCGAGTTGCACCGCTGTAGCGTTTCAGGCGTATTTCAGCGTTGTGTTTCTCCGGAGGAAGGCCAAGCGATCCTCTGGGAAATTCATGAAGGGGATTGTGGTCATCATGCCAGTTTAAAGTCCCTGGTTGCAAAAGCTTTTCGTCACGGGTTTTACTGGTTGACAGTTCATGCTGATGCGGAGGATCTGGTAAAGCGATGTGATGCTTGTCAATAAATTTCACGCAGAGCTCATGTTCCGGCTCAGGAGCTACAGATGATTCCCATCACTTGGCCTTTTTCTACTTGGGGGCTTGATATGGTGGGACCCTTTAAACGTTCCCGGGACAAGAAGACTCACCTGTTGGTGGCAGTTGATAAATTCACCAAGTGGGTTGAAGCGGAGCCTGTTAGCAACTGTGATGCAACTACGGCGGTTCAATTTCTCAAAAAGATTATTTTCCATTTTGGCTACCCACACAGCATTATCACGGATAATGGTACTAACCTCTCCAAAGGTGAGATGGAGGATTTCTATCAAAGAGAGCACATCCGGCTTGACCT
Organism: Triticum aestivum; assembly: GCF_018294505.1. NCBI lineage: Eukaryota > Viridiplantae > Streptophyta > Magnoliopsida > Poales > Poaceae > Triticum > Triticum aestivum. The sequence continues at coordinate 97,414,149 of NC_057804.1, forward strand.
AGCATCTGTGGCGCATCCTCAATCCAATGGTCAAGCAGAGCGAGCTAATCAAGAAATCTTAAAGGGTCTTAAACCCCGGCTCATGATTCCCTTGAAGCGGACGCCGGGTTGTTGGGTGGAAGAGTTACCTTCTGTGTTGTGGTGCATCAACACCACCCCCAATCAATCAACAGGATACACGCCTTTCTTTATGGTCTACGGGGCAGAGGAGGTTCTCCCTAGTGATATACGTCATGATTCGCCCCGGGTTGCTAATTACGTTGAAGCGGACAACGAGCAAGCCCGCCAAGAGGCACTGGATTTGCTAGATGAGAAGCGGGATATGGCTTTGGCACGCTCGGCGGTTTATCAACAAGACCTACGGCGTTATCACAGCCGCCGGGTTAGGACAAGAGCCTTTCAAGAAGGTGACTTGGTGCTCCGGCTTATCCAGGATTAGACCGACATACACAAATTATCCCCGCCTTGGGAAGGACCCTTTGTGGTCAGCAAGAATCTGCACAACGGATCGTACTACCTCATTGACGTTCGAGATGACTCATGCAAATCTGAGGAGGAGACCCGGCGGCCCTGGAACATAGCTCTCCTCCGGCCTTACTACACTTGAGCCACAGGCTCTTTTTTATGTACATATTTTGACAATGTATATATTATCATCAATCAATAAATCAGCATCCTTGCTTTCAAGCGAGGCCTCTTCTGTTTTTTCTCAAATATTCTTTTAGCTACATGGGGGTTTCAGCTGACAAAGCAGAGTACTACCCGTTAAACCGGCTATCACGCCACAAAGCTTGGGAGCTTCACACCCAAAGGGCCAAAGAGAGTTTCGATGCTATGCACAACTCAAACATAGGCACCCAATGAGCACAGCTCATCACACAGCTTGGGAGCTTCACACCCAAAGGGCCAAAGAGAGTTTTGATGCTATACACAACTCAAACATAGGCACCTAATGAGCACAACTCATCACGTTACTTGGGGGCTCCTTGGTCCAATACCAAGAAGTCTGAATGGACCCTTGTAGCTGGGTATCGACCCACGGCTTGGAAGCCTGGTACATTTACCTAAAAACCCGGGTTAACCTGCCTTCATCAAGTAAGACACTCCTATCTAGGTCATCCTGGCACGGCCCTCTGAACGTTCGACAGTTACTCTCCCTGAGACCCTGCACTTGTCAAAGTTAAAACGGTGATTGGTTAGTTGGAGGTCCATCTTAAAAGGCTTTGTTAAATTGTTCAACTCAGTGGCCTGGCAGCCCACAAAAAGCCTCGCATTTGGGCCTGGCAGCCCCCAAAAAGCCTCGACTACACGATTTTCATTTGAGTTTTGGCTGTATTTTATGTTAAACTGATTTTTCTTGCCTTGATGAGTCATCTTCTTTGCCCGGTATTCCTTAAACCGGCTTGGTTAGCAACTACACGTTGATAGACCTTCATTTTAAACCGGAGTTTCTTAACCCGGCTTGGCGTTGACTTCCTGTCAACAGACCGGATCATCTGGCGTGAATCATCACCCGGTATGACTTAATCTACGACATCAGAAAATGATGGAGATACAAATAATTCAGATTTGGGTTTTTTCACCCTTATCGCAATTCAAGTTGGCCAGCCAACTAACCAGGGATCTTATATTACCGGTATGTATAATTTCATATTTTTATGATTTGATTATCAATCCGGCCTATTTTGGGCATTATGACCCGTCCGGCGGTAAACCGCCAGGACCCTTTGTCTTTTTATGAATACAGGAATTGCATATTATGATACTTGGAACAAAATTGACATTGATATGGCGGATCCACGCAAAATATCTCTTGCACGATGGTAGCAGATCATCATAAGTTTTTTGCTATCCTATTACATGGCACTCCAAGGCCCAAAATATGGAGTTATTCATAGATTGTTCCTGATATATCAACCACCTTGACAGATTAAGCTTCATCACCGGGTTGACGTGAGGTAGATGGGTCATCTGGCGTCGGTTCAGCCTCCTCCTCATCCAATGACTGGAAGTCATTGGTGGTCCAGTCAATCCGGGTCAAGGCCTGAAAGACAACCTCTTCACTTATAAGCTCAGCCGGATCAACGTCAGGGGCGTAAGTGTGCTTACGGGTTGGTGGAATGAGGTTCTGCACTTCAGGAATCACAGCTTCAACCCGTTTGTTGTTTGCATCATAGAAAGATCGGTGAACCGTCAGGTTCACCTCTTCTGCTAGTTGACTCGCCAAAGGACGCATCTCCCTTGTTACCCGTTTGAGGGCGTCATTGTCAAATTCTTCGCCATTCTCTTGTGCACTGGGGAAGCCTTTGGATATATCAGCCGGATCAAGATCAACTATCCATGCCTTGGCTCGAGTCAGCGCCAGCAAAGCGCCTGCCCGAGCAGCGGATCGCTTCAGGTCTTCTATTTGTGCTGGCGTCATTGAGAGACGATCCAGGGTATCTTTGATAAGTGTTGGTGCCGCATTATCATATGGAGTTGCGCATATAACCCGTTGAGCGCCGGTATACAGCTGTTCAATCAGTGTATTTGCCGCTTTAAGCTTCTTCCGCATGTCAGAGCCTAGGTGAGCGATGTGACTCCCAGTATCGGTTCAAGAAATACATGTTAAAACGATGGAATTTCAAAGGGATACAACTTTTGGCAACTACTACTTACCAAATATGGCAGAGGTCATGGCATTGATTTGGCGCTTCAGTCCAGACAATTCTTCTGCCACCGGTTCAGGAGCCGCTTCAGCAGTCTCCGCCCGCTTCACCAGTCCGGCCTTCTCGGTGTCCCAGTTGGCCCGTTCATACTTAAACCATTCTTTCAGCTGCTCCATGGTGGTGAAGGCGGTTTTTAGCTCCCCCTTAGCCTTGGTGGATTCTGTTTGTTGGGTTTCAAGATTTGCTCGAAGATCAGCAATTTGCGAGATTTGTTGATTTATTTCACTCTGCAGTAGAAAGAGAGCATGTTAATATCTTTTCAAAGTCCCAAGCATATAACCAGTTATACACTCGGCACTTGGGGGCTAATGCGGATCATTTTTTTGCGGGTATTTGAAGTCCCAAGGATTAATACAAGTTTTAATCCTGGCACTTGGGGGGTAATGTGTGTTTGATCAGACAAAGAAAATTTCACAAGTTACCGCATGAAGTATATGAAGTCCCGATTTGACTTTTTCAAGACAAACCGGCCCTTGGGGCTACAATGCACTGAAGGTACAGAACAAGAAGCAATAATGTTTACCTCACAACGCTCCTTCATCAGATTTACTAAACCGGCTTCAAAGTCGCGGCTTGTATATAGCCGGTTCAGAAAGCCGGAATGAAGATCTTGAGAAGTGAGATCGGTGTAAGCAGACAAATCAGTCTTCCCTTTCCCTTTGTTCATGGCAGTAAATTCATCCTTAGCAGTGTGCTTTGACAGAACAACCGGATTACCAGGGGCGTTATATGTAGTGCCTGTAACAACAACATCATCATCCTTGCCCGGGCTGGAAGAATCAATATTCTGAACTGGACTTGGTACTTTCATGGAAGGGCTTGGCGGTTTGATAATTGGACTTGGCGGATCAACAATTGAGTCCCGTTGTTCCGTTGCTGGGCTTGGCGGAGCAGGAGGATGTGAAGTGTCAGCTTCTGCAGTCGGTTCAACTTCTGGCGGGTTAGCATTACCATCTTGATTCGGCCCAACAGAGCTGTCCATAGCAACTTCTGGGTGTTCATCCTAATGTTCGGGCGTCTTTTCCAGATCAACTTCAACAGTAGGGTCGCTGGTCTTGGCCTTCTTGCTTAATCGAGCTTTTGCGCTATAACATCAAAGGTTAGAGTATGGTAAACTGACAAATAAAGTTATAAATCAGGTAACACTTACCCAGCAACAACTTTGAGAGGAGGCAATTGGGTGGTTGATGAACCGCCAGACGAGCTGGAAGAAGCCTGGTAATTCGGGTCAGACGGATTGAGAGGGCATCGAAAGAAACCTTTTGAAGGATATTGTTTTTCAGGAGAGCAAATCATCTTTGGACGGCGTTTCCGGGAGGGTGTATCAGCTAAACCGGACGAAGTGATTTGGTGACCACTATGTTGGGTTGTGCGACGTTCTTCCGCTTGCCGTTTCTTCAAAGAAAATTTTGGATCCAAATGAGCAAGGGGGTGAGATTGTTTTACTTTCTGAATTGTACGGCGCATTCTTTGAACCGGCACAGGATCTGAGTCGGAAGAAAGAAGAATTACCTCAACATGATCTGCATGGCTGACTTCAGCGTCATCCTGAAGAGGGTCATTGTCAATAAGATATACGAAAAGGGAGCCAAGTGAGTCAAGTTCTACCTTAGCATCTGATTCTTCCTCCTCCGGCAGATCAGAAGATTCGGCGGTTTTCTTCTTTCCAGGCTTCTTGGTGGCCTTGGTTTTTACACGAGGAGCATGGTCCGGTTTAGTCCATTTCCAGAAAGAGCTGTTGGCCTGAGATTAAGGCAGAGAAAGGTTAGTAGACAGTCAATACGGAAGTAAATCAGTGAAGTATGTACATGAACTTACCGACGGTGGTTTATTGGAGACGCAAAACAGAGCCAAACCGGTTTGGCTACATGCAGAGACCGGCTCATCAAGCATCTTCTTTACACATTCGGTGATTTCAAGGTCGGTCATTACTACTTCATGATATCGTTGAGGGTCTTTTACATTGCCGGTGTATTCATGCATCAATCCGGGGCGGCGGCTCAAAGGCAAAATGCCCCAAGAAACCCAGCAGCGGACAAGATCAATGCCAGTTAAACCTTTGGCCATCAGAGCCCGGATCTTGGCGAGTTGAGGAGCGAAATTCTTCCATTCTGCGGCGGTTAAACGTGGAGGCAGTGGGTGGCCATTGCTAAGCCGATGAGGGCGGTAGCCCGGCAAGGGATTTTCTCCATCAGGAGCAGTGTTCCGGCAGTAAAACCAGATCTGGTTCCAATCTTTAGGGTGGCTATGATGTTTGGCATGGGGGAAATCAACTTCTTTCCTTTTTTTGAATTGACACGCCACCAAGCTCTGTGTTGGGGCCATCTAAGAACTCTGTGCGGCGGTTCAGATGAAAGAAATCCCGGAATAACTCCACGGTTGGTTCTTCTTGAAGATAGACTTCACAGAATACTTGAAAGTTGCATATATTTGATACGGAGTTCGGACCGATATCTTGCGGATAGAGTTGGAAGCTTGCGAGGACATCCCGGAATTTTTTTGATCTGGGCGGACTGAATCCCCGGTCTAAGTGTTGCATAAAAACAATCACCTCTCCTTCTTGAGGTTCAGGTGGACATTCCGATTCCGGAACTCGCTAGTGGAGAGCCCTCTTTGAGGCTAAGGCACTAGTGGTGACATAACCATTGATCTGGGTCTCTGTAATCTGGGATGGAACCCAGTTGCAAGCAGAAAATTGCTTCGACATTCGGGAAAGAGAAACTGAAAATAAAAGTGCCAGTTTAAGGTATCTAATTCCGTGTTAAACCGGAGAAGAATATTGTGGAAGTTCAGTTGGCGGTTTAAGAGAGGGCTAATGCTATATGGCGGATTGACTATTAAGGAGTTAAACCGCCTGTAGGCAGAATGGCCAGAATTCGAAATTTCTGCTAAGTATTGACAGAAACAGGTTTCACACAATGGTCAAATTTATTTGGATCTACCAACATCTGTAAAGCAGTTTTTATCTGAGTTCTAAAGGAGCTAAATAGGGCAGGGAAGGTCATGTACTCTACATAGGTAAAAGAACGATCTGCTAGCATTAAAAATGGACGAAGGGTACCTATCGCATGAGATCTACACTATTACTGGGTCAAAAACTGTCGTGGGAGACGGAAGAACAAAGAAAGATGAAGAACTGTGCGGAAGAACTCGGGAACCCTAGAAATAGATCTAAAGACGAAGGAGAAAGGAAGCTTACCACTGCAGATCTACTACGGAAGAAGGATGACAAAAGTCTGATCCGTTTCAGGTTGATGCAGCGGCCTTTGTTGATGCAGATCTCGAAGGTCACAGACGGCGGCGGAGCTCCAGAGCTTGGGCGTCGCGAGGAAGAAGAAGGCAAAAGGGGAAAAGAGAGAAGGGCCCTCGGGCCTTATTTATAGAGGAGAGAGTAAAACGGCAGGCGCGGGAATCAAGGAGCCGGAAACGGCGGGATATGTGCACCCGTCGCCTCGATTTTCAGGATAACCATTAAGTGAAGGAAATCTTTTTTAATTATTGTTTACAGAGATGATGTCATGATGGACCGTTGCTGCGTTTAGAGGATGACGTCACGGCAGTTTACAAAGTTTCAGGAGAAGACAATATGGCGGTTTACGAAAGTACAAGAAGATGCCTGCAAGGGATATTTGAAGTATTGAAGATTGACATGAACAAATTCAAATCAATCTGGGGCCTAATGTGGAGGATATAGCTACTGAGTATAAACCGGCCAGGAGGGTCCGGTTCACCCTTGATTATGTTAAAGCCCATGAAGATCCAGAAGTTGGCGCTTTACTAAAGAAGCATGGAAGCCCGAAGCCCAAAGGCGGATTAGGGCCCATAGTGGTAAACCGCCTTGACTATGTAAACTTGTATTATAAGTTAGGAAAGGAGAGACCAAGCCAAACACTTTGTATGAATCGGCCTCGGGACTCTGTAAACCGGCCGGGCGTCAACCTGTGTATATAAAGGGGTGACCCGGCGGCGGTTTAGGGACAACAGTCAACAACTCGAGACTCAGGCAAGCGTATTCCGCTCCCTGATCATCGAAACCCAATCAATCCCATCACAAACTAGATGTAGGCTTTTACCTTCATCGAAGGGGCCGAACTAGTATAACTCCCGTGTTCCTTGTCCGGTTTAACCCCTTCAAGCTAACCCGTTGCGATGGCTCCACGACTAAGTCCCCTCATGAGGACATCTGACGTGATAATTCCACGACAGTAGGTGACTATTGACTTGCAAGATAGGATCAAGAACTCACGTATATTCATGAAAACATAATAGGTTCAGATCTAAAATCATGGCCCTCGGCCCCTAGTGACAAGCATTAAGCATGGCAAAGTCATAGCAACATCAATCTTAGAACATAGTGGATACTAGGGATCAAACCCTAACAAAACTAACTCGATTACATGGTAAATCTCATCCAAATCATCATCGTCCAGCAAGCCTACGATGGGATTACTCCCGCACAGCAGTGAGCATCATGAAATTGGTGATGGAGGATGGTTGATGATGATGATGGTGACAGATTCCCCTCTCCGGAGCCCGAAACGGACTCTAGATCAGCCCTCCCGAGGAATATTAGGGCTTGGCGGCGGCTCCGTATCGTAAAATGCGATGAATCCTTCTGTCTGATTTTTTTTCTCCCGAACATGAATATATGGAGTTGGATTTGAGGTCGGTGGAGGTCCAGGGGGCCCACGAGGCAGGGGGCGCACCCTGCACCCTAGTGGACAGGGTGTGGGACCCCTTACGCTGATTCTTTTGCCAATATTTTTTATTAATTTGAAAACGTGTTTCCGTGGATTTTCAGGTCATTCCGAGAACTTTTATTTCTGCACAAAATAACACCATGGAATTCTACTGAAAACAACGCCAGTCCGAGTTAGTTCCATTCAAATCATGCAAGTTAGAGTCCAAAACAATGGAAAAGTGTTTGGAAAAGTAGATACGTTGGAGACGTATCAATATACTGTGCTAATGTCTGTGACATGCATCCATGTTGGCGGCGACCGCCCATGCCGCAGAGGTTTCTGAGCTCAATCAGAGGCTTCAATTGGTCGATGAGGAGCTCGACCGCGCCAACAAGTGGTTTGATGAATCGCAAGGTATGCGGAACTTATATATCAGAAGTGATATATGTATTGAGTCTTTTAACTTATTTGATTTTGTGATTATGATCACAATTGGCGCGGCCGAGGTTGAATCCATCAAGAGCGCGCTTGCCCAAGACCAAAAGGAGGCAGAGGTGAACAGGGCAGCCGCTGATAAAGTGGTGAAGGAACTGGAGGCGGAGCAAACTGCTCGTCGCAAACATGATGCTCGGGTGGGTGAAGTCGAGCAAGAGCTCAAGGACGCCATTATTAAGTCCGAGTCCTTGGAGCAGAAGACTTTGGACCAAGCATCTGAACTTGCCAAGGCTCTCTAGGATATCAAGGAGGCTTAGGTTGAGTCCCAGAGCGCTCACCAGGAGATCCAGCAGGCAAGGCAGATAGTGGCTGGTAAGGCCTTTCTTCTGCATAGTAAATTTGGAAGTAGGAGGTATATCTTGCTGACCCGAGTTTGGTGTTCTCCAGGTGCGTTTACGGATCTTCCGAGGAGTGTTTCCGACGCCGTGCAGTTCTTCCGAGCCGAGGAGGGGAGCTTGACCGAGAAGCTGTTCTGGTCATAGTATCTTGTGCTAGAGTATCCGACGCCCCTCAGCGATTAGCTGAAGCAGCTAACCGAGCTGCACAGGGTGGCCGGCTTGGAAATGAACGATTTGATAGTCCAGCTTTGGCCAGTCGAGCCCATGCCCAACAGCTACTTTAGCCTTGTGAAGCGGTTCATTAACGCGCGTCCTCGAATTGACGCCTTAAAGCGGTCCGCCTACATAGAATGTGCCCTGATGGCCTTCGCCCGCGTGAAGATGCAATGGGCGAAGCTGACGGCCACCGAAGTGCCGACAACAGGGCCGCCAGAGAACAAAGATCATCGGAAGCCGGAGAGATACTTTGTAGAGGTCCTAGAAGGGGCCCGAATAGTAGAGGGCCAATGTTCCAAGGATGTCTTGTTTGAGTAAATGTAATCGGGTGGCAGAAACCATGTTATGAATCCGCTCTATGATTGCACCTTTTGTGTTAATTTTATCCTACTGTGTGGCCGTTTATTATTTGTGTTTCTGAAGGTTGCAAGTCATTGGCTTCTGCTCCCATGTAAATAGTACAGGGGTGTTCGTAAACGCATGGCCGCACTTTATCCAATGTCTTGCTCCGTAGAGGAGGCGCCCGCGAGGTGAACTAGGCAATCCGACTATTTGGCTTTATTACCTTCACTTAGCCATAGGAGTCCATTGGTGGGGTTAAGTATTAACCCCAGTTGCATTGAGTGGCAATCCGGATTACGGTGCCTTTGCAACATGGCTGGTCGAGTCCCAGCCCCTCGTGTGACATGCTAAGAATCATGAATGATCTGTAGTATAATACTAAGTCACCGGATTGCTGACCAGCTATCGCTTGTCATGACGGTCAGTTTTCGGCTTTCTCTACTGAGGTACTTGACCGGACGAGCCGGAAATACAATCACAGTAGTTCTCCCTTTACTACCTTAGCCAAACTAGCGGAATGTAAGGTGGTAAGCACAGGAGCCGAGCAACCCAACTATAGACCAAAGACATGAATCAGAGCCGATGCATATAATGCAATATCCAGGATGCCGAAGAGTTCCCTATAGGAGTTCGGACTTTTAGAACATGCAGGGCCGAAGACAGCCCCCGGCGCGACGGCCGGGCTAGAGCACGCACGTCGAACGGAAGTAAGTGGGGAACACAAATGATAATATAATATGCAAACCAAACAAAAAGTGGTGATCATTTGCTTCCTTTATATCTTTGTGAATACATCAAGGCGTGTTGAGACAAATAGCGCCATGAATATGGAGGTAATGTTACATGCCAGAAAATTTGCATAAGGGAAAGGTTTACATAGGGCCTTAACATAATGGTTTGAAGATCCCAATGGTGCCCTGCCGCACGTCTGTGCCATTTCTCCTCAGTAGTGAGTCCTTCGAGAGGAGATGTAAGATGGTTTCTTGTAAAGGAGAAGAAGAGGGGCCAAAGAGGGAGCCCTCATGCAACCATACAGTTTTTAGGTTTTCAAAAGAACCTGCAGTGAAAGAGAAAGGAAAAAGAAAAAAGGTATGTGAGGTCCGAATAGGGTCAAGCCATACTATGGACCTTTCCTGCAGTGTGCCTCCGATATTGCCCAAGGTATTTTAAGTGCCTAGTCATGTACGTGCGGTACATATGCCGCGGCCTTATAGGGCAATCGATGGAGGCGGAGTTGCTATTCAAGGTTCGCGTTCGCCGAGCTATCTGCATGAGGTGCGGGCCGGACTTTTTTAACAATGTCATTGGTCTTAATGGCCGATGAATTGTTCGGCTTGATGAGGCCACCATATACCTCGGCTGCTAGGGCCGCGGTGTGCTCTTTGGTTCGGAGGGAGCGCTCCATGTTTCCATTGACTATAATGACGCCCCGTGGTCCGGGCATTTGAAGCTTCAAATAAGCATAGTGCGGGACCGCATTGAAATGGGCAAAAGCGATTCGTCCGAGTAGTGTGTGATAGCCACTGCAGAAAGGGACAATATGAAAGATCATTTCTTCACTACAGAAATTGTCAGGAGAGCCGAATACTACTTCCAGTGTTAATGAGGCTGAGGGAGTCCCGGATTAGGGGGTGTCCGGATAGCCGGACTACCATCATCGGGCGAACTATCATCGGCCGGACTATCATCATCATCAACCGGACTCCAAGACTATGAAGATACAAGATTGAAGACTTCGTCCCGTGTCCGGATGGGACTTTCCTTGGCGTGGAAGGCAAGCTTGGCGATACGGATACGTAGATCTCCTGCTATTGTAACCGACTCTATGTAACCCTAGCCCTCTCCGGTGTCTATATAAACCGGATGGCTCTAGTCCGTAGGACGCAACAACAACAACCATTAAAATCATACCATAGGCTAGCTTCTAGGGTTTAGCCTCCTTGATCTCGCGGTAGATCCACTCTTGTAAACATCCACAATATCAATATCAATCAAGCACGACGTAGGGTTTTACCTCCATCAAGAGGGCCCGAACCTGGGTAAAACATTGTGTCCCTTGTGTCCTGTTACCATCCGCCTAGACGCACAGTTCGGGACCTCCTACCCGAGATCCGCCGGTTTTGACACCGACATTGGTGCTTTCATTCAGAGTTCCTCTGTGCCGTCACCAATAGGAAGGATGCCTCTTCCCGTCTTCAAGGACGGCATATTCGCCGATGGAGCCTTGGCCGCCGGCCAAACTATCCGGCTAGGAGGTTTTCTTATTACCGCCTGTCCGCCCACCGCTTCAACGATGACCTCTCGTGTCATCGAGAGCAATCTTCACGTCAACTCGGAATTCGCCGAGCAGTTAGATACAACAGAGCTCTCGTCTGTAAACAAACTCTTGGATCAGATCGCCGCCCTGGGAGTCGCTACAGACTACAATCGGATCGGGCTTAAAACCGATCTGAGAGAGATTAACTCTCCCCAGGTTACCCACCACGTCACGGTGGTAGAGGAACATCGCGACGATCCTTCTCCCATATTGAAACTAGTCGTGTCCGGGCTACCAAACCCTCCATGCCGGATTTCCGCGGAGAAGCGGATTCTGATCAAGCACTAAACATAAAGTCAGGCATCGGACCGGACTCGTTGGACAATGTTCCACTTTCCAAGCTTCCAAATTCAGAAACTTCTCGGCCCTTGAGCCTCGAGATGGGCAGGGTCCCGGACTCAATCAGGCCCGCCCGTCTAGATATATGCGATCTATCTCTAATCCGGCAAGAGCCAGCCGAAACAGTACATCATTACAGGGCCAGGTTCCTCCTAGTCATGGACCGGATAAAGGACTGCCGAGAGGAAAACACAATCTCGATCTTTTGCAACAATTGCACGGACAGGGGAATCTTGAACGCCGTCAGCCATCGTGAAATCACGCGTTTCGCCGACTTGGCATCCATAGTGCGAAAGTACTGTGCCATAGAAAGTTTCCGGAAAACCGAAGATAGGTTTTGGGATAATCCGGCCCCGAACATAGCCCCAGTCCGCAACAAAAGGGTGCATTACACTCAGCCACCAAGTACAAGAACCAAAAATCGGAAGCCCCTTAAAGGGAACGGAACCGTACTGGAGGGATGGCTCAGCAAACCATGTACAATTCACGGTACCAAGGGCGCCACCCCAACACATAGCCTTCGTACATGTTGGATATTACGGCAGGTGGCCAAAAGTGGCGAGGAGCTTCTAGCCCCGCGAAACCACACCAACAATACCGGTACGGTATCAACCGTCTTCGAGACTTTCGCATCAAACAATATGCGGAAACGAACGATCCACAGCCTTGCCGAAGTCTACCAAGTAGCAACAACAAATCCTTGGAGCGACGCGGCCATCACCTTCAACGCCAGCGACGAACCTAAATTCCGAACAGCCCGAGCACCAGCCGCATTGGTCCTCAGTCCAATAGTGGACGACTTTCGACTTACCAAGGTACTCATGGATGGCGGCAGCGGATTGAACCTCATTTACGAGGAAACTCTTCAAAAAATGGAAATAGACTGGAGCCGCATTGAGCAAAGCAGCACAACCTTCAGAGGAATAATCCCTAGCCGGGAAGCTCGCTGCACCGGAAAAATCACACTCGATGTGGTGTTTGGCTCGCCGGACAATTACAGGTCCGAAGAAATCACGTTCCAAGTGGCCCCGCTCAGCAGCGGATACCACGCTATATTAGGACGAGAGGCATTCACAATTTTCCAAGCCGTACCCCATTACGGGTACATGAAGCTCAAAATGCCTGGGCCCGGCGGGATAATCACTCTCGTTAGTCATCCGGACATAGCGCTCCGCGCTGAAAACAAAACAGCCGCATTAGCCCTGGAGGCACTATCTGAAGCCCTAGCGGCAGAGGAACTCACCGCGCTGCGCGCTATGGTGCACAGAGACGACGTGATACTCGATAAGAGATCCAAGTCTACCTCCTTTAAACCAGCGGACAAAATTATAAAATTCCAGGTCCACCCAACGGACCCGACAAAGACGGCCTCCATCGGGGCACAGTTGAACCCTGATGTAGACGCCGCACTGCGAGAATTCCTTCGGGAAAATTGGGACATTTTCGCCTGGCATCCTTCAGATATTCCAGGAATCCCTCGCAGGCTGGCAGAGCATAGCCTAAACATCCTAAAAGGGTTCAAGCTAGTCAAACAGGCTCTTCGACGATTTTCCGAACCCAAAATACAGGCAATGGGAGAAGAACTAGCCAAACTATTGGAAGTCAGATTCATCAGAGATATCAAACATCCGGATTGGCTAGCAAACCTGGTATTGATACCAAAGAAGGATAGATCCTGGCGCCTATGTGTCGATTTCAAAGACCTAAATAAGGCCTGCCCAAAGGATCCCTTCCCCCCCCCCCGCATCGACCAAATCATCGATGCCACTGCAAGGCACGATTCATTGTGCTTCCTGGACGCATACTCCGGCTATCATCAAATCAAGATGGCAGAAGCGGATCAAGCCGCAACAGCGTTCATTACTCCATATGGACCAATCTGCTTCAACATGATGCCCTTCGGACTTAAAAACGCTGGCGCAACATATCAGCGCATGATTCAGACATGTCTGGCTACCCAGATCGGCAAAACAGTAGAGGCATATGTACACGACGTAGTCGTCAAAACCAAACATGTCGAAACTCTAGTAGACGACTTGAGGGTCACATTCGACAACCTCGGAGCATATGACATCAAGCTGAATCTGGAAAAATGCGTTTTCGGCGTACCAGCCAGAAAGCTCTTGGGCTTCATTGTATCTGGTAGAGGAATTGAAGCAAATCCGGCCAAGATCCGAGCCCTATCACAGTTGGATATTCCAAAAAACCTCAAACAGATACAGAAATTGACTGGATGCATGGCGGCTCTCAGCCGCTTTATCTCCCTCCTAGGAGAAAAGGCATTGCCCCTCTATCAGGCACACCGAACACTTCGAGTGGACGGATGCTGCCACTGCCGGACTCGAAGAAATAAAGGCCATATTGGCAACGAATCCGGTCCTGGCTGCACCCAACCTGGGCGAACCTATGTTGTTATACATCACGGCAACACATCAAGTAGTAAGTGCGGTGCTCGTCGTAGAACGAGAGACAGAAGGGCATAAATTCCCTCTTCAAAAACCAGTGTACTACGTATCCACTGTTTTAACCCCCTGCAAGTCCCGTTACCCGCACTATCAAAAGATAGCGTATGCGGTGTTCATGGCATCCCGGAAGATCCGACACTACTTTCAAGAGTGTTCGATAACAGTGGCCTCCGAAGTACCCCTAAATGAAATTATAAATAACCGCAATGCAACGGGCAGGATTGCAAAATGGGCCATTGAGCTCTTACCATTCGACATAACTTACAAACCCCGGCGAGCTATAAAGTCGCAAGTTTTGGCTAACTTTGTCGCTGAGTGGACTGAAGCCGAACTCCCTAAAGAGTATGGCGCATACTCCAATTGGATTATGCATTTCGACGGCTCCAAAATGTTGGCTGGATTGGGGGCTGGCATCGTACTAACGTCCCCAACCGGGGACAGAGTCCAATACGTACTCCAGATAATGTACACGGACTCCAACAACGCAGCCGAATACGAGGCCCTCTTACATGGCCTCCGGATGGCAATCTCCATGGGCATCCAACGCCTAGAGGTGCGCGGGGACTCAAACCTCGCAATATCCCAAGTAAATGGAGACTTTGACGCCAAGGACCCAAAAATGGCAGCCTATCGCAACGCCGTCCTTAAAATGTCAGCTCGGTTCGAAGGACTTGAATTCCACCACGTAGCCAGAGATAATAACCAAGCGACCGACGTATTGGCACGCATCGGCGCAAAACATGACGCTGTCCCTCCAAATATCTTCCTGGAACGGCTGTTCAAGCCATCCGTACTATGGGAAGAGGAGTCCAGAAATAACAAACCGGAGGCAGCGGCAGAACAATCTGACATAACCGGCAATCCAGCCGACGAAACAACACCCTCAGCTCACGACATAATGGCAGTAATCGCCCCATGGACAGAGCCGTTCCTAGCCTACTTGCTTAGGCAGGAACTCCCCGAAGACCATAATGAGGCCCGCTGTGTAGTCCGGCGATCTAAAGCCTACAAGGTCCATGAGGGAGAACTCTATAAGAAAAGCACAACCGGAGTCCTTCAAAGGTGTATCTCCGAAGAGGAAGGGCGAGGCCTTCTGGCTGAAATTCACGCCGGACTAGGCGGACACCACGCCGCAGCCCGAGCCCTTGTAGGAAAGGCATTCCGTACAGGATTTTATTGGCCGACGGCCCGGGCAGATGCTCAGGACTTAGTCCGAAGATGCGTCGGTTGTCAGCTCTTTTCTAATCAGAGCCACATGCCACCCACCGCCCTCAAAACTATACCCATTACCTGGCCGTTCGCGGTCTGGGGGCTTGACATGGTTGGACCACTTAAAGGGGGAACCCACAAGCAAAGGTACCTATTGGTCATGGTGGATAAATTCACCAAATGGATAGAGGCCAAGCCAGTTAAAACGGCAGAGTCCGGACCAGTGATAGACTTTATATCTGGGGTAGTACACCGTTATGGTGTCCCCCACAGCATCATCACCGATAACGGCACGAACTTCACGGCCGATGAGGTTAAATTATGGTGCAAAAATATGGCCATCAAGGTCGATTATGCTTCAGTCTATCATCCTCAAACCAACTGTCAAGTGGAACGAGCAAATGGTCTAATAATGAGCGGCATCAAACCCAGACTAGTGCGGTCCCTTACGAAATCTGACACGCACTGGGTAGAGGAGCTCGACTCCGTACTCTGGGGGCTGCGGACAACGCCTAACCGTACTACCGGATCCACACCATTTCTTATGGTATACGGCGCAGAAGCAGTTTTGCCCTGCGACATAATTCATGACTCACCTCGAGTGCGCATGTACGAAGAAAGAGAAGCCGAGTTGGATCGGCAGGACAGCTTGGACGCATTGGAGGAAGAACGCGACGTCGCCAAGGCTCGTTCTGCATTTTATCAGCAGCAGGCTCGAAGATACCAAAGCAGAGAAGTACGGGCCAAGACTTACAACGTTGGCGAACTGGTTCTATGCCTGCCGGACAAGAAAAAGGACAAGCTCAAGCCCAAATGGGAAGGCCCCTTCATCATCGATAAAGTCTTGACCGGCGGAGCGTACCGTCTACGAAATGCGACGGATAACCGACTCAAGCCGAACCCATGGAATGCAGCCCGCCTCCGAAGATTCTATGCCTAGCGCCGGACTAAGAGTTCGTCCCTTTCCCCCCGTCCAAATTTTTTTTACTTCAGCTGCCTTTTGTTTATCTTTTTCTTCTCAACCCTATTCATCAAAGCCTTAAAAGGCCTACTTGCGCATTGTTCGCGCGCAATTGATGTGCTATCCGCACTCATTATACCTGGGGGCTTCTTTACCAGAAGCTTAATTATAAGGGCTTCATGCCCAGCACATGTGTCAAGCCTCCACATGTACCTTTTATTCACCATTATATGCATCGATATGACTTAAGTTTTGGCCAAGCTGGGTTGCCTGGCTCCTGTGCTTACCCCTACGTTCCCGATTGTTCGGCTAGGAGGTAAAGGGAGCACCTCTGCGATTGTTACTGGCGGGTCAGCCGGATGTGTACCTCAGACTGGGTGAAGCCGAAAGCTAGCGTTCTTAAGGGAATATTCGGTCAGTGACTTAAAAGATGGTTTATTATCCACTTATTTATCTGCCCCCAGATGTTTTTCTGCTTTTTTTCGTAGTCCGGACATGCACTTTAGGGCATGCCACCCCCAGAGGAAAGGAACCCTTAACGGAACTATTCTCCTTGGAAGATGTTTCTTACTACCCATGTAATATAACATAACTAGTTGGGCACTTGTCTGATAAAGCACTAATGACCCCTACGCCTGGTCTCCATGCATACCCCGGTTGTTTCATAACCGAGAAGGTATTCGGACACACTCCGGACTCTAGGGTCCCGAGGTCAAAGCGAAAAGGTCGGCAAAGACAAACGATCTACAATCCGGCTAGAAGGCATTTTATATGTCATTTTATAATACATTGTCAAATCGACTGATTGTATTCTTCCTCAATCCCGTCTAACAGGTTGTCTAATTTACAGTCCTGTTGGGAAAATTTAGCGGCCAACTCTACTTGGCCGTATACTAAACTCATAGGGATCTCCTTCCCATCGGGCCCCACAGGTACGACTTCGGCCATGTGGTTGGGATCCGCCTTCTTGTACCGCGTCTTTACCATGGCCCAGGCCTCCCTGGCACCTTGGCGGCAGGCCGAAATCTTCCATAAATGGAAGCGCTGCCGCACTCCCTGAAGCTTCTCCGCAAGCTCCCCAAGACCCTCGGGTAAGGAGAAGGCTGGCCATAAAGCCTGGATGACGCCGCTCATTGCCTGCCGAACTCGTTCGATCAGTTGTAACAATTCGGGAAGTTGATCACCCGTTGATACGGGCATCTCCTCCGCAGGGCGACCTGTGAGCATACCTGCAGACATATTCTGTCAAATCGACTTCCTCGCCAAACTCTTCTTTTCAAAGGAGTTCGCTCAAGCACTTACTATAGATGCCGCGACGAAGCCGCTGATTCTCCTTAACGGAGCCCGACAGCTCGGCCCGAACGCCTTTCAGCTCTTCTCCAAGCTGGGCATGGGCATCCTGGAGCTTGTTCCTTTCATGCTGCACCTTATGCAGCACCCTCTCGCCGGCCTTCAGTTGGCGCAGAAGTTCTTGCCTGTCCGGATCTTGTCCGGCAGCACCTGCAACGTCATTTTTTAGACTTGCGCAAAGGCCAAACGCTACTTATCTTTCTAAAATAATGCGTTACCAGGAGAGGTCCCTGTGTTTCCTCCTGCGCCAGAGAGTGCGACCTCAAGTTGGGCCTTGCACTCCTGCAGCCCTGAGACAGTTGGGTATTCTTCTCGGTAAGATCCTACGTTTCATATGATCCTTAAATCAGTTAATATAACTACTTTAAGTCTCGGGGGCTACTGGCATATACAACTATTAAATTCTCTTACCCGTATGTCTTTTACATACTGCTCTGTGGCTCTGGTAAAACCATCTTGAGCAGCACGAAGGTGCGCGTCCCCCGCGTTAAAGGCATTCAACGCCTCGGGGGAGAAGCACGCGTCACGAAATACTGTCCGGCGGCGCCTGTGATTCATGGCACTCTCCACCTCAGACTTGGTGGTGGACAGTCTGTCGGCATCCTCCGTCGGAGGAACGTCCGGCTCGCGCCTTGCGCACGCCTACCCCTCCAGACCAGGTGCTGGAGTCTGGCTGGTAGAGGTTGGATTGGCAACCTCCACGCCCGCAATCTGGCGGGCGCTTTTTTCCCTACAAAAGTCATGAGCACTCAAACGCTTCCTAGGAACGTTGCTCTAAATAATGAATTGTGAGCTACACCTTTGCAGCGACGTTTCAGTTCGCGTCGCGCTCCTCTTCCGCCTACTGGTCCGTACTGGCCTTTGTTGGTCAGCCACCGCGGGCTCGGCTTCTCGCCCTAGGGGCGCCTCCTACACGGCGCCATCATATACGATGGTCAGAAATAAGCAAGGAAGGAATGACGGTGTCAGGACTTCGGTCGCAATCACCTAGGAAGCCGGATATAGTCCGGGATAGTCCGCCGTGATGGCGACTAGGGCATTGTCCATGCCGAGCTGGTGGAACACCCCATCGATTAGCTCCACCTTTATGTCCGGATCCTCTTCGGAGGCCGGATCCCGGGATCTCTCTGGATCCTCGGGTTGTGGAGCTGGACTTAGCATGTCCTCCACGATCCGGCGCAGTTCCTGCGTCGAAAGAAGAACACAATATAAGAAACTTAAGTTTCAAAGAGCATGGGTCGGGCACGCAGAGTGTTCGCTTACCCATGGCCGGGGATTATGCATGGAGAACCCATTTAACGGGTTCGTCCGAAGGAAATCCTCCTTCTCCCCCTTATACAGGCCAGCCAGGATCGTCACCAGGTCTTCGACCGAATCTGGCCCTTTATGTAACGCCCGGGTAATCAAGCTACAGTAATCCAACGATAATCATGCCACGTCACCCCGGTTACTATTGATAATCTACCGTTAGTCCAAAACCGAGTCAAATTCAAACATTAAAATAAAGTTAAATTATAAAAGTTTTCAAAATATTAAACTAAAATGTTCGGGCTGTGCCAAAAATGGCATAGGTAATTATAGTGCAGCAAACATATTTTATAGAATGTCTAAATGATTGAAAATGAAATAGAACAGAACATAAAATAAATAAGAGAAAGAAAACACACAAAAAAACAGAAAACAAAACCAAAAAAAAGAAAAAGAAAAGGAGAACCCCCCCCTTGCCCCCTGGGCTTCGGCCCAGCAGGCCACAAGCCCCCCCCCCCACTGGGCCCCTTGGCCCAGTCGGCTCAGCCGACCACGCCGGCCCACCCCGCACCTCCCCAGGCCTATTAGGCCACCCCACCCCCCCCACTAACCCTAACCCCCACCCAAAACCCCCCACTCCCCCCCCACGCCGCCACTCCCTCTTCCCCCCTCCCGATCCAATCTGGATCGGGGCGAAGACCCCCACTTCCCCTCGCTACTCGCTCCCCTCCTCTCAGAGCGCCCGCGCCCGGAGATAGTCGCCGCCCGCCGGCGCCGAGCACCAACCTCCGGCCTCCTCCTCGCGTTTTCCTTCCGCCGCGCCTTCGTCCTTCTCCACGGCGTCGCCTCGCTGGACGCCCACCGCCACTCCGTTGCCGAGCCCCGAAGTCACCCCGACGCCCGTCGCCACCACCACGTCGCCGTCCCCGTCCTCCTCCTCGACCCCCACTGCCCTGTGCCCTACGTTGCTCGGTGAGGCCCCCAGCCTCTTCTCTTTCCCTCGTCACCGAACGCACGCGCTCCGCCGAACCCCCCGCGACCGAGCTCGCGCTCGCCCTACCCGAAGTTGCGCCTGCTGTAGCCCGCGCGCGCCTTCACCTCCCCCTGCACCTGCTCGCCGGCCAACGTCGTCAACCGCGGCCCCGCACCAGCCTGCCCGTCGTCGTCGCCCGGTCCGGTTCCCACCTCCAGCCGCGTCTGGTGCCGCTTAGCCGCCTCCCGCTGCCGCTCCGGCCATCCCGAGCTGCTCTCTGGCCGCGTACTTGCGGCCCTGGCCATGCCCCCTGTCGCCGGCCGGCGCCTTGCGCCCCTCCGTGGCCTCGCCGTGGCCACGAACCACCACCGCATCCTGCTCCGGCCGGCGCCCCATGGCCCCGTGCCCCGGCGGCCTCGTCCCGCCCTGCGGGCGAGTGCTCGCTCGGGTGCGCCCGCACCCGCTGGACCAAACCTGCCAAGGCCCCTGGGGCCTATGACAGATGGGCCCCACGGCCCCAAAACGTTAAAAAAAAGAGAATATCAAAATAAATAAATAATAATAATAATCATAAAATTAATTAATTAATTAATTAATTAAGGAATTAATTAAGTTAATTAATTATAATTAGGTTAACCCAATCACTAATTAACCTAATTAACTGTTAGTTAACTAAAACAGTGTATGACATGCGGGACCCACACGTCAGATTGACCCAGTCAACTCCCTGTTGACTGCTGACGTCATGCTGACGTCATGATGACGTCAGCATACACTATTCTGGATAATGTTTGAATTAAATAGTTAAATAAATTCTAAAAATTAATAAAATCTTTAGAAAATCATATCTTTTAATCCGTAACTCGGATTAAAATATTTTCAACATGAAAGTTGCTCAGAACGACGAGACAAATCCGGATACGCAGTCCGTTCGTCCGCCACCCCTAACCTATCGAACTCGCAACTTTCCCCGTCCGGCTCCTCTGCCCGAAAACACGAAACACCGGGAATACTTTCCCGGATGTTTCCCCCCTTCACCGGTATCACCTACTACCGCGTTAGGGCACACCGAACACCGCGTATTACCTTGATATATTTTGTGGTGGTTTGTTTGCTCCGTATTCATTATTTCTTCCCCCTCTTCTCTCCGGTAGACTACGAGACCGACACTGCTGCTGACCAGTTCGACTACGGAGTTGACGACCCCTCTCTCTTGCCAGAGCAACCAGGCAAGCCCCCCCCTTGATCACCAGATATCGCCTACTCTTCTCTATACTGCTTGCATTAGAGTAGTGTAGCATGTTACTGCTTTCCGTTAATCCTATTCTGATGCATAGCCTCTCATTGCTGCTACAGTCATTGATACCTTACCCGCAATCCTAAATGCTTAGTATAGGATGCTAGTGTTCCATCAGTGGCCCTACACTCTTGTCCGTCTGCCATGCTATACTACTGGGCTGTGATCACTTCGGGAGGTGATCACGGGCATATACTATATACTTTACACTGTTACATTACTGTGATACTGTTCGGAGTTGGGGGCTGAAAGGGCAGGTGGCTCCATCCCGGTAGAGGTGGGCCTGGGTTCCCGACGGCCCCCGACTGTTACTTTGTGGCGGAGCGACAGGGCAGGTTGAGACCACCTAGGAGACAGGTGGGCCTGGCCTTGTTCGGCATTCGCGGATACTTAACACGCTTAACGAGATCTTGGTATTTGATCTGAGTCTGGCTACGAGCCTATACGCACTAACCATCTACGCGGGAGTAGTTATGGGTATCCCGACGTCGTGGTATCAGCCGAAGCACTTCAGACGTCAGCGACGGAGCGGCGCGCGCCGAATTGGACTGGAACGCCACTAGGCTAGGTCTGCTTTCGGCCGCCCACGCAACGTGCAGGTGTGCTCAGGGCGATGGGCCCAGACCCCTGCGCGCTTAGGTTTAGACCGGCGTGCTGGCCTCTCTGTTTTGCCTAGGTGGGGCTGCGACGTGTTGATCTTCCGCGGCCGGGCATGACCCAGGAAAGTGTGTCCGGCCAAATGGGATCAAGCGTGTTGGGTTATGTGGTGCACCCCTGCAGGGAAGTTAATCTATTCGAATAGCCGTGATCTTCGGTAACAGGACGACTTGGAGTTGTACCTTGACCTTATGACAACTAGAACCGGATACTTAATAAAACACACCCTTCCAAGTTCCACAGACAACCGGTGATCGCTTTTCTCAGGGCGACGAGGAGGGATCGCCGGGTAGGATTATGCTATGCGATGCTACTAGAGATGCTACCTGGATATGCTACTTGGAGATGCTACTTGGAGGACTTCAATCTACTCTCTTCTACATGCTGCAAGACGGAGGCTGCTAGAAGCGTAGTCTTCGACAGGATTAGCTATCCCCCTCTTATTCTGGCATTCTGCAGTTCAGTCCACTGATATGGCCTCCTTACACATATACCCATGCATATGTAGTGTAGTTCCTTGCTTGCGAGTACTTTGGATGAGTACTCACGGTTGCTTTCTCCCCCCTTTTTCCCCTTTCCTTTCTTTCTGGTTGTCGCAACCAGATGCTGGAGTCCAGGAGCCAGGAGCCAGCGTCGACGATGACTACTACGTTGGAGGTGCCTACTACTACGTGCAGGCTGACGACGACGACCAGGAGTAGTTAGGAGGATCCCAGGCAGGAGGCCTGCGCCTCTTTCGATCTGTATCTCAGTTTGTGCTAGCCATCTTAGGGTAACTTGTTTAACTTATGTCTGTACTCAGATATGGTTGCTTCCGCTGACTCGTCTATGATCGAGCACTTGTATTCGAGCCCTCGAGGCCCCTGGCTTGTATTATGATGCTTGTATGACTTATTTTATTTGTAGAGTTGTGTTGTGATATCTTCCCGTGAGTCCCTGATCTTGATCGTACACATTTGCGTGCATGATTAGTGTATGATTAAACCGGGGGCGTCACAAGTTGGTATCAGAGCCGACTGCCTGTAGGAATCCCCTTTCCAACTCCTTGGCCGAAGTCGAGTCTAGTCGTTGAAAAACTTTTACTAACATGGCTGTGTGGCCCATGGGCCCACGTCACCATCGGGAGGTATTAGGATCTTTTATTCCTCGACCTTTACTCTGGGATTCTGAACCCTCTTCTATTCGGGTTAAAAGATTTTTACTAAAAACTAACTTTAGGTTCTCGAAAATACTTTCTCCCGGAGAGCCCCTTCAGTCCGGATGATCACCGACTGCACCAGAAGATTTCGGAGATACTCTTTGATATTCTCTCGAGACTTTGTGCCCATCACTTTTGCTATTCCCGACCACCGTTAAATCCGTATGGAAAACTACTTACACTTGCCATTCATACGATCATCCCCCATTGATCTGTTATTACAAGATACCCCAAAGTTTTCTCTATTGTTCCGAGAATACTTTGTGCCTACTGCCTAGCAGTTCTTTGCCACATGAATACCCCTTCAAATAATTTCTCGTACTTATCGAGTATCCACTCATCCCCAGTTGTTCATGAGTTTCACAAAAGTCTTCAAAATACTATTCGATCTTCCGAAAATCCTCTGGAGCCTTTGGCTCTTGAAATTCTTGCTTGCTCGCATTATGGTTAATCCCATAAGTCTCGTAGTCTTAATGACATTCCTTGTCATTATCATTTTGAGTCTGTTGACTCAATATGTTTGCGAATGCACGCAAGCATCATTGATCCTTATAAATTACTTCTCCGGCTAAGCTGCCATTCTTTTAACTGGAATTGGTTCTCGACCAATCCAATTGTCATTGATTGTACCCTAAGGCTATTCAACTTATCCATCCTTGATCAGAGCATTGCTCCTGATCCCTTGAATTAAAAATCATAATTCCTTTGCTATTTAAACGTTGAATTATTCAGATGTCCTATAAACCAATGCATTTGCATTCCTTCTTCCTCTGATTGGGTATCGATACTCACATCAGCTCCATTGTGGATCGCCATATCCACTGTTGGATTATTGTCCGACAGTGTCCTTCATAACTAATCACCTTGTGAGTTCTTTCTCCGATACATTATGCCTTTGGTAAATTGTATCCTCTCCTTTTGCCAACCATGCTCTGCTTTTAAGCTGGTGATATCTACTCTTGAAGATTGTGGTATATGTTTCCACGATACCCTAACGGGTTGATCCAATGCCTTCCTTTATATGTGTGAACTCGGAAGTTTTCACGAGTCATACTCATCTGGTATTTCACCAGGTAAAACTTTCAACACTAATGCCTTTATCAAAGCGAATAGTGAATGGAAGGTTATACATTGAAGAAGTGGGAGTCGACCTTGAACCTTGCGTTCATGCCCAGGGACACGATGTATAACTTATCATGGAAGCTGCTCGTAAAAATAATTATTCCTTTGGTATAAGTTCATCTTATATCTGGGATCTGGCCTTTTGCAATCGTGGTTCCGACCATGTTCTCCTTTAAATAACATTTCTCGTGCAAGTTTAAGCACTTGTCTTCTACGGGGTAATACCCCAGTCCAACCTCTACTTTGATTTGCCGTCGAGTATTACCCCCTGGTATCTCAAGATTATCACGGAACTGCATAACTTCTTATGAGTTCTTCATCAAGTGCTACATTCTCATTGATTCCAATTTTTCATGGGCTCTAAGTTATTAAACACTCAAAGACACCGATAACTGAACCGAGTCCACACTACGGTTCAACAACTCTTAGTAATCTTCTTTAAGTACGAGTTTGAACTCAATCACGTCATTCCGAGCCTACTCGACTATATCATTATCGTGCCAAATTTTAACTGTGCTACCTGGTCCTTCTTTCCGGAGCACAATTTCGATGATGGGCTAAGCTTACGTCGATCTTCCTTGTCTTATCGTCTCACCTCAAACAACAAACTTGATTTCAAGTTTGTGACGTACCCATGGTTCCAATAACCTTTCGCTTCATCATTCGTTTGACTTGATGTCATCGCCGACCGATTACATCTCCATGAAACCTCTCGACAGAAATTGTCATGATCATCGTCAACATTTCGAGCTCCTTAAGGATATCAATTGAATTCCTGATGAGAAATACCATCCTTGCCCTCGATGATTTGTGTTATCATCGACCACTCGATTGCCTTCCGTTCAACACAAACTTGTTCGTGTTTTGTGTTATACCTTGAGATCCTTGCTATCCAGCATTTGTTCTCCTTTACCTTGGAGTATTGCCATCTTTTATGTCAAGAATGTTGTGAGAATTTCACCACCTCTTAAGAATTCTTGGTATCGTGATACTTCTCACCATCACCATTCTTTCTTGGTCCTCGTGTTGATTCCAACCGGGGTACCAACAAGTGAACGGTGTTGTTTGGATTCTGCACTTCTAGCAACCCTATTGCTTTGAAGTTAATGGTCGGTCGTTCGTTCTTAAACTATTGATTATTGAATCACCATTCAAACATTGGTCGTGCAACCCAACCCATATTTTGGGCGCACCTTTCAACCAATGTTTAATTGTGTATGTTTTCCGTGAGCATACTTCCTTATATCATTTGATCTGACAAATGTTATCTCCTTGTTCACTTAATTGTGGAAATCCATCTTTTGGAAATCTCGATGAATTGCCGTTGAGTTCACCAGACACCTCTTTGTCCTCTCCTTGGATTAATGATGAACTCTTGTTAACGGAAATCACTTCATAGTTCATTTCCCGAGAACCTTACATTGTCATCTCGTCAATTGTGTTGCACCTTTTCTTCTCAGGCTTACTAAGTCGGAGGTATCCTGGCACTAATCAGATCTGAATCTAGGTCAGATATGATGGTTGGAACATATTTCCAAGAGTTACAACAATGGTCCTTATGTGACCCGGTAAGGTGATGTCATGCCTAGCACACCTGGCTGGAGGCCCAATTGTTATAGTTTCCCTTTTCAGCCAGGCTATCCTTTCTTCCATGAGGAAATTGTAAGACTTATTCTATAAGTTCTTCCTGATGGACCCTTTTTGTTTCCAAAGTCTGAACTTGCTTGAAGACCATGTAATGCTATCTCGAAGCATGTTTGTGGTACTCCGATTGTCAACAAGGACATTTGAAGCCAATGCTAAATGTTTCCTGCTAAATTATCCAAACACCGCTGTATGGGTAATGTCATGAAGTTTCTCTCCCCGTTTCTAAAGGGTTTTCTACATTATATCCTGTCATGGATATCTTACTCTGCTTGTCCTTGGGAAGGATATACCCTTGAAATATGTGTTTAAACACATTTTCCTTTCCATTGTTCTGCTTAAACCTGACAATCACTTTTCCTTTCCATTGGGATTGTTTAAACCTTCTTGTGATCTATATGATGTAAGCAGTAGTTTTCTCCTACTTAGGTAAACACCTCGGTGTACAATTCTGTCAGTAAGACCTTGTTTCTATTGTTGATGACATTCCGGTAACCACCGATGGATGAGAACTTTGCCTATTGGTCCGCCTCGTTCAACGAGCAGGAGAATGGTTCTCTTCGTCCCTCGCCCTTGGTATCGATGTTGTTGCCGACATAACTGACAGACTAGCCTCTGACATGCCTTGCTATCGTGACCATGCAAGATGTCACCCCTCCTACTTTTATCCCACATGGTGGGCCCATAACCCACAGTTCCACGGGATCGAAACCTGACTCTCCTATACAACACCTATTCCCAAGGTTGTTCCTCACGCTCGACTTCGTATGTAATTCACGGACCACCTGTCTAGTGATCTATTCTGTTATGAGGCGCAATACCTATTCTCGTTGCCCTGAAACCCTTTCACCTTCTGATTAGGCATCGAACGATTGCCTATCCGTTTGAAACTTCTCATGGTACCCCCTTACTTTACTCTCGATATTTTCTTAAGTTTTAGTTCGAGAGTTACTTTCCGCCACCTTCCCCGATGTTAACTACCAGATAGTCAACCTTGCAAAGGTCCGTTCTCCCGGAATATACCCACCCTTTATTCTTTCGTAAGTACGATTGAGTTCTCGAAGAAAGGAAGCCGACTTCATCATGATGACTGAAGCCTAGGGATGAAGACATCAATGTTATGGATCGACCTCTTCGAGAAGAGCAACCAACACCGAGAAGATCCGTTAGAATCTCGTAACCTATTCTTCCCCTTACTCCCCTCTTAAATCTCGGGACGAGATTTCTTGTAGTGGAGGAGTTTTGTAACGCCCGGGTAATCAAGCTACAGTAATCCAACGATAATCATGCCACGTCACCCCGGTTACTATTGATAATCTACCGTTAGTCCAAAACCGAGTCAAATTCAAACATTAAAATAAAGTTAAATTATAAAAGTTTTCAAAATATTAAACTAAAATGTTCGGGCTGTGCCAAAAATGGCATAGGTAATTATAGTGCAGCAAACATATTTTATAGAATGTCTAAATGATTGAAATTGAAATAGAACAGAACATAAAATAAATAAGAGAAAGAAAACACACAAAAAAACAGAAAACAAAACCAAAAAAAAGAAAAAGAAAAGGAGAACCCCCCCCTTGCCCCCTGGGCTTCGGCCCAGCAGGCCACAAGCCCCCCCCACTGGGCCCCTTGCCCAGTCGGCTCAGCCGACCACGCCGGCCCACCCCGCACCTCCCCAGGCCTATTAGGCCACCCCACCCCCCCCCACTAACCCTAACCCCCACCCAAAACCCCCCACTCCCCCCCCCACGCCGCCACTCCCTCTTCCCCCCTCCCGATCCAATCTGGATCGGGGCGAAGACCCCCACTTCCCCTCGCTACTCGCTCCCCTCCTCTCAGAGCGCCCGCGCCCGGAGATAGTCGCCGCCCGCCGGCGCCGAGCACCAACCTCCGGCCTCCTCCTCGCGTTTTCCTTCCGCCGCGCCTTCGTCCTTCTCCACGGCATCGCCTCGCTGGACGCCCACCGCCACTCCGTTGCCGAGCCCCGAAGTCACCCCGACGCCCGTCGCCACCACCACGTCGCCGTCCCCGTCCTCCTCCTCGACCCCCACTGCCCTGTGCCCTACGTTGCTCGGTGAGGCCCCCAGCCTCTTCTCTTTCCCTCGTCACCGAACGCACGCGCTCCGCCGAACCCCCCGCGACCGAGCTCGCGCTCGCCCTACCCGAAGTTGCGCCTGCTGTAGCCCGCGCGCGCCTTCACCTCCCCCTGCACCTGCTCGCCGGCCAACGTCGTCAACCGCGGCCCCGCACCAGCCTGCCCGTCGCCGTCGCCCGGTCCGGTTCCCACCTCCGGCCGCGTCCGGTGCCGCTTAGCCGCCTCCCGCTGCCGCTCCGGCCATCCCGAGCTGCTCTCTGGCCGCGTACTTGCGGCCCTGGCCATGCCCCCTGTCGCCGGCCGGCGCCTTGCGCCCCTCCGTGGCCTCGCCGTGGCCACGAACCACCACCGCATCCTGCTCCGGCCGGCGCCCCATGGCCCCGTGCCCCGGCGGCCTCGTCCCGCCCTGCGGGCGAGTGCTCGCTCGGGTGCGCCCGCACCCGCTGGACCAAACCTGCCAAGGCCCCTGGGGCCTATGACAGATGGGCCCCACGGCCCCAAAACGTTAAAAAAAGAGAATATCAAAATAAATAAATAATAATAATAATCATAAAATTAATTAATTAATTAATTAATTAAGGAATTAATTAAGTTAATTAATTATAATTAGGTTAACCTAATCACTAATTAACCTAATTAACTGTTAGTTAACTAAAACAGTGTATGACATGCGGGACCCACACGTTAGATTGACCCAGTCAACTCCCTGTTGACTGCTGACGTCATGCTGACGTCATGATGACGTCAGCATACACTATTCTGGATAATGTTTAGAATTAAATAGTTAAATAAATTCTAAAAATTAATAAAATCTTTAGAAAATCATATCTTTTAATCCGTAACTCGGATTAAAATATTTTCAACATGAAAGTTGCTCAGAACGATGAGACAAATCCGGATACGCAGTCCGTTCGTCCGCCACACACCCCTAACCTATCGAACTCGCAACTTTCCCCCTCTGGCTCCTCTGCCCGAAAACACGAAACACCGGGAATACTTTCCCGGATGTTTCCCCCCTTCACCGGTATCACCTACTACCGCGTTAGGGCACACCGAACACCGCGTATTGCCTTGATATATTTTGTGGTGCTTTGTTTGCTCCGTATTCATTATTTCTTCCCCCTCTTCTCTCCGGTAGACTACGAGACCGACGCTGCTGCTGACCAGTTCGACTACGGAGTTGACGACCCCTCTCTCTTGCCAGAGCAACCAGGCAAGCCCCCCCTTGATCACCAGATATCGCCTACTCTTCTCTATACTGCTTGCATTAGAGTAGCGTAGCATGTTACTGCTTTCCGTTAATCCTATTCTGATGCATAGCCTGTCATTGCTGCTACAGTCATTGATACCTTACCCGCAATCCTAAATGCTTAGTATAGGATGCTAGTGTTCCATCAGTGGCCCTACACTCTTGTCCGTCTGCCATGCTATACTACTAGGCTGTGATCACTTCGGGAGGTGATCACGGGCATATACTATATACTTTACACTGTTGCATTACCTGTGATACTGTTCGGAGTTGGGGGCTGAAAGGACAGGTGGCTCCATCCCGGTAGAGGTGGGCCTGGGTTCCCGACGGCCCCCGACTTTTACTTTGTGGCGGAGCGGCAGGGCAGGTTGAGACCACCTAGGAGACAGGTGGGCCTGGCCTTGTTCGGCATTCGCGGATACTTAACACGCTTAACGAGATCTTGGTATTTGATCTGAGTCTGGCTACGAGCCTATACGCACTAACCATCTACGCGGGAGTAGTTATGGGTATCTCGATGTCGTGGTATCAGCCGAAGCACTTCAGACGTCAGCGACGGAGCGGCGTGCGCCGAATTGGACTGGAATGCCACTAGGCTAGGTCTGCTTTCGGCCGCGTACGCAACATGCAGGTGTGCTATGGGCGATGGGCCCAGACCCCTGTGCGCTTAGGTTTAGACCGGCGTGCTGGCCTCTCTGTTTTGCCTAGGTGGGGCTGTGACGTGTTGACCTTCTGCGGCCGGGCATGACCCAGGAAAGTGTGTCCGGCCAAATGGGATCAAGCGTGTTGGGTTATGTGGTGCACCCCTGCAGGGAAGTTAATCTATTCAAATAGCCGTGATCTTCGGTAACAGGACGACTTGGAGTTGTACCTTGACCTTATGACAACTAGAACCGGATACTTAATAAAACACAACCTTCCAAGTTCCACAGACAACCCGGTGATCGCTTTTCTACAGGGCGACGAGGAGAGGATCGCCGGGTAGGATTATGCTATGCGATGCTACTGGAGATGCTACTGGAATGCTACTTGGAGATGCTACTTGGAGGACTTCAATCTACTCTCTTCTACATGCTGCAAGACGGAGGCTGCCAGAAGCGTAGTCTTCGACAGGATTAGCTATCCCCCTCTTATTCTGGCATTCTGCAGTTCAGTCCACTGATATGGCCTCCTTACACATATACCCATGCATATGTAGTGTAGTTCCTTGCTTGCGAGTACTTTGGATGAGTACTCACGGTTGCTTTCTCCCCCCTTTTTCCCCTTTCCTTTCTTTCTGGTTGTCGCAACCAGATGCTGGAGTCCAGGAGCCAGACGCCACCGTCGACGACGACCCTACTACACCGGAGGTGCCTACTACTACGTGCAGCCGCTGACGACGACCAGGAGTAGTTAGGAGGATCCCAGGCAGGAGGCCTGCGCCTCTTTCGATCTGTATCCCAGTTTGTGCTAGCCATCTTAGGCAACTTGTTTAACTTATGTCTGTACTCAGATATGGTTGCTTCCGCTGACTCGTCTATGATCGAGCACTTGTATTCGAGCCCTCGAGGCCCCTGGCTTGTATTATGATGCTTGTATGACTTATTTTATTTGTAGAGTTGTGTTGTGATATCTTCCCGTGAGTCCCTGATCTTGATCGTACACATTTGCGTGCATGATTAGTGTACGATTAAACCGGGGGCGTCACACTTTACGGCCATGAAGGGTGGCATCGTCCTCCCCGTTAAAATCCCACATGTGGTGGCCCCTGTATTGTAGTGGCTGCACCCCCCGCATAATGCATGTTGCCATGACTCCAATCATGGTCAACCCGGAATGGGCCAGTAACCTTATTCGGCCCATCAAATAATGGACGCTCTCGTCTTCCTCCAGTTAGGGGCTCCGCGAACGCCAACTAAGGCGTTTCTTCAGAGGAGCATTGCTGAACTCCGGGAGGCTGATCCGAACAGGGTCCGGCAGCGGAGCGTCTTCTATATAAAACCATCCTGAAGGCCAGTCTTCGGACGCCTTCTTAGGGGTTCCGGATGGATATCCGGTCCCGGCAATACGCCATATTTCGGCGCCGCCCACTTGATATATGGACCCCTCGTGAGAGCGGGGTACAAGGCAGAACAACCTCTTCCACAACGCGAAATGGGGCTCGACGCCCAGGAATAGCTCGCAAAGAGCTACGTAACCCACAATGTGCAGGATTGAGGCGGGCGTGAGGTGATGAAGCTGGAGTCCATAGAACTCCAGGAGCCCGCAGAGGAATGGATGTACAGGAAATCCGAGCCCCCTTATCAGATAGGGTACGAAGCAAACCCGCTCCCCTTTGTTGGGACTTGGGGTAACCTCCGCTTGCTTCCCACCTTTGTAGGTGGCCAGCCCGGCTCGAACCGGAACCATAAAGGCCGGAGGGAGATATCCCCCCGCTTGGAGCTTCACCAGCTCGTTGTGCGGAACAGAGCATCTCCTCCAATCTCCTGGCAAAGGGCTGGGAGCGCGAGAAGAGGAGCCGCGTTGACGGTCCATGATGGAATGGATTCTTGGTCGAAAGCGCTCCGATGAGTATTTGCGGGAGGAAGATGGCGACTTGGATCTGGATTCTTGCCTCCCTTATAGGCAGATTATTCGCACAACTAGGGGGTAAAACATAAAAGACACCCTGGCTTTTCACATTCGCACGATGCGTGGAGGAAGGCCATTATTGGGCGTGGAAGCCAAGACACGCAACATTAATGAGGAAGCCGGACACTGTTCGGCAGGTACGTAGAACTTGAAGGAGAACCCGCCTTGCAACACCGAAGACTACACACACGCTGGACTTATCGTCATTGAATCCTGGTTCGGGGGCTACTGAGGGAGTACCGGATTAGGGGGTGTCCAGATAGCCGGACTACCATCATCGGCCGAACTATCATCGGTCGGACTATCATCATCATCAACCGGACTCCAAGACTATGAAGATACAAGATTGAAGACTTCGTCCCGTGTCCGGATGGGACTTTCCTTGGCGTGGAAGGCAAGCTTGGCGATACGGATACGTAGATCTCCTGCTATCGTAACCGACTCTATGTAACCCTAGCCCTCTCCGGTGTCTATATAAACCGGATGGCTCGGACGCAACAACAACAACCATTACAATCATACCATAGGCTAGTTTCTAGGGTTTAGCCTCCTTGATCTCGCGGTAGATCCACTCTTGTAAACATCCACAATATCAATATCAATCAAGCAGGACGTAGGGTTTTACCTCCATCAAGAGGGACCAAACCGAGGTAAAACATCGTGTCCCTTGTCTCCTGTTACCATCCGCCTAGACGCACAGTTCGGGACCCCCTACCCGAGATCCGCCGGTTTTGACACCGACAGAGGCCGTACAACAGGCCTCCATGCCGGTCATCAGTCCTTTAAAGGTAGTGTTGCTTGGCTTGATTCTTGACGGGTCGATGCCCATTTTGCGGACATTATCGTGATAGATCAAGTTAAGACTGCTGCTACCGTCCATAAGGACTCTAGTGAGATGATATCCGTCGATGATAGGATCAAGTACTAGGGCGGCCGAACCACCGTGACAGATAATGGTTGGGTGATCCCTGTGATCAAATGTGATCGGACAGGCTGTCCATGGATGGAACTTTGGGGCAACATGCTCTATGGCATAGACGTCCCTTTGTGCATGCTTGCACTCCCTTTTGGGAATGTGAGTGACATAGATCATATTCACTGTTTTTTGCTACGGGGGAAAACTGCTTCTGACCCTCGATGTTCGGATGACGGTGCTCGTCGTCCTCCTTGTTTAGAGGTTCCTTCCCCTTGTGTTCGGTATTTAACTTACCGGCCTGTTTAAAAACCCAACAATTTTTATTGGTGTGGTTAGCAGGCTTGTCGGGGGTGCCATGAATCTGACAGGGCCACTCGAGGATTTTGTCCAAGTTGGATGGACCGTCCCTATTGCCTTTGAAATGTTTCTTCCACTGACCAGATTTAGAACCATTGAATCCAGCATTGACTATCGTGTCTTTGGTGTCGTCGTTGTTATTCCGGCGTTTGTTTTTGTTGCAGCGTGGCCTGCCATTGCCGTCCCTGGCCTCAGAGGTGCCGGGATCGCTGAAACTGTTTCTTGTACGAGCTAGCCAGCTATCTTCACCAGTGCAAAAGCGGGTCATAAGTGTTGTCAAGGCTGGCATGGTTTTCGTCTTTCCTGCCTGAGGTTTTGGGCAAGCCATTCATCATGGACGCTGTGTTTAAAGCCCGCTAAGGCTTCGGCGTTTGGACAGTCCATGATTTGGTTCTTTTTAATGAGGAACCGATTCCAAAGTTTGCGGGCTGACTCTTCGGGTTCTGGATTATGTGAATGAGGTCGTCATCATCCGGAGGCCGGACATAAGTGTTTTAGGATCGAAAGTATGTCTAGAGGGGTGTTGATTAGACTACTTG
Organism: Triticum aestivum; assembly: GCF_018294505.1. Taxonomy (NCBI): domain Eukaryota; kingdom Viridiplantae; phylum Streptophyta; class Magnoliopsida; order Poales; family Poaceae; genus Triticum; species Triticum aestivum. Next base: position 97,447,476 of record NC_057804.1, read on the forward strand.
ACCAAATAAAAACTTAACATTTTCCCAATTTTACTTCTTGGCAGATTTTAGCAACTTAGCACAAGTCAAGCAATCTCAATACAATTCAAGCAAGCATGCAGACAGTATATGGGCAGCGGAAAGTAAAGCATGCAACTTGCAAGAAAGTAAATGGGGGGAGTTCGGAGGGAGCAAACTCAATGTTGACACGGAGATTTTTGGCGTGGTTCAGATAGGTGGTGCTATCGTGCATCCACGTTGATGGAGACTTCAACCCACAGAGGGTAACGGCTGTGCGTGTCCATGGAGGGCTGCACCCACAAAGGGTCCACAAAGAGGCAACCTTGTCTATCCCATCATGGCCATCGCCCATGAAGGACTTGCCTCACTAGGGTAGATCTTCACGAAGTAGGCGATCTCCTTGCCCTTACAAACTCCTTGGTTCAACTCTGCAATCTTGACGGAGGCTCCCAAGTGACACCTAAGCAATCTACGAGTCACCACTCTCCAAAAGGTAATAGATGATGTGTTGTTGATGAACTCCTTGCTCTTGTGCTTCAAATGATAGTCTCCCCAACACTCAACTCTCTCTCATAGATTTATCTATGGTGGAAAGATGATTTGAGTCGAAAACAACTTGGGGAAGGCTACAGATCAAGATTCATATGGTAGGATTAGAATATCTTGGTGTCAACACATGAGTAGGTGGTTCTCTCTGCGAAAATGAGTACAGGAATTGTAGGTACGTTCTGATGGCTCTCCTCACGAATGAAGAGTGGGTGGAGGGGTATATATAGCCTCCACACAAAATCTAACCGTTACACACAGATTCCCAAACTTGGTGGGACCGAATCAGCAAACTCGGTTAGACCGATCCAAGTAAAAATGCGAACGTTAGGATTTTTGGTGGGACCGATATAATCATCTCGGTGAGACCGATATGCTAGGGTTAGGGCATAATGTAATCTCGGTGTGACCGATTGCATAAAATCGGTGGGACCGATTTCAGCAATAGGTACACAGAGGGTTGGTCAGGCAAACTCGGTGGGACCGATTCGCTCACTTCGGTGGGACCGAAGTGTTACGAAAAGGAAACATGGAGTTTGCAATGCAGACTCGGTGGGACTGATTTTCTCATTTCGGTGAGACCGAAATGTTACAAAAAGGAAACAGAGAGTTTGCAATCCCATCTCGGTGAGACCGAGATCCCTAACGGTGAGACCGAAGTAACTAGGGTTTGTGGTAGTGGCTATGTCAAATGAAACTCGGTGGCGCCGGATAGATCAAATCGGCGGGTCCGAATTTGACTTTTAGGTTTAGGACATATGTGGAAATGAGAAAGTGGTCGAGGGTTTTGGAGCATATCACTAAGCAATTTGAGTAAGCAAGCCATTAAGCAACACCTCATCTCCTTTTAATAGTATTGGCTTTCCTATGGACTCAATGTGATCTTGGATCACTAAAATGAAAATGTAGAGTCTTGAGCTTGTTGCCAATATATGTCCTTTGCATTTTGAGGGGTCCACATCTCTAGTCCATGCCATGCCAATCATTGAACTTTCTGAAATGATCATCTTGAAATAGCATTAGTTCAATGAACTATATGTTGTTAAGAATTACCAAAACCACACAGGGATTAGTTGCACTCTCAATCTCCCCCTTTTTGGTAATTGATGACAACATATAGATCAAAGGTTCGACAAATGATAATAAGAATGAAGTACATTGTCGCTTTGAGAAGTATGTGATAAGCAAGAGCTCCCCCTAAATTGGTGCACTATCTAAAATTTGCTTTGGACTGCAATGCACAATCTGTTAGGATCATGGGTTACTCTTCCATGTCACATACATCTTGGTGGAGCGCTCAAAATGATAATAAATAAGAACAAGCACTCGTCACCAAGGCAAAGTAAATGATCATATAAGAGGTAGATAAAGTCATCATTCAAGCATAAGAATAAAGTGTGATATGATCAAGCACATGATCATATAAAGTATCTCACACACACAGACATAATGTATCTCACAAGCCAACAAAGCAAATCGAATAAGTAGCAAAAAGAGGCAAATCTCTCTCTCTCCGAAGCCTATGATCTATACACTTTCTCCCCCTTTGGCAACAAGTTACCAAAAAGCTCGCAAATGCATAGTGCTATGAGTCTCTCTAGGCTTCATCTTCTGAAGGAGGTGTTGAGATGACTCTAAGGATGAATGCATCTGTAGATGATGTTGGAGCTGGAGGGGTTGCCACTGGAGGGGCAACAGGAGCTGTGGGAGTTGTGTCTGCAGGTGCTGATGTTGTAGCTCTAGTGTCTGTCACTGGCACTACTGCAGACCTCTGTGCCCTAGGCATTCTGTGGAACACCTGTGTAGTACCTTTGCCCTTCCTCCCCTATGCCTCTTCCTGGAGTTCTTCAACAACTGTCTGTATCTCAATCACTTTCAAGTATAGATCATAGAACTTTATCTCAATGATCCTCTCCAAGCTCTCCTGGTTTTGAGTTAGGGTAGCTAGTCCTTTATCAATCCTCAAGGTTGCTTGAATCAGAAATCCAAGATGATCTTGCTTTGACTTGAGAAAGACTTCTGAAGCTTCTGCTGCACTTGGCATCTTTGCTGCTTTTTCTGCTCTGGCTTTCTCCTTCTTCCGATGAGCTGCAACTAAAGTGGGATCTTCAGCATCCCTGACAACTGTGTTGTCCTCAAAGTCAGGCAGCAAAGGAAGATGTTCTTTGTCCAAAAGATACACTCCTTGCTTCATCTTGGAATTGATTAGCTCTTCGATGTCTGGAGCATACCCAGATGATCTCTTCTGGTCAGCTGTTGTCCTTTTGATCGTCTTAACAATGAAGCTCAAGACCTTGAACTTCTGTGGCACAACATCAAACAACTGCAGGAAGTTGATGGAATGGCCTCTGATCATCCCGTGATCTCTAGATTTGGGCAACAGAGTGTGCCTCAAGATGGTGTTTATGGTGGCCAAACCAGACAACAAGTAGTAGACTGACCCAAACTTATGTGTCTCCAATGCCTTATCTAGAATTTCCTTATACATATTGGCCATGGTGTTATGATCTTCTTCTTCTCAGCATACACATCTATGTCATTTTCTTCTTCTTTAGGTGCATTTATGAGTCTAGCCCACTCATCAACTGTTGATTGGTGCCTATGACCTTCTGTCATCCACACAATCGTTCCATCTGGATAGAAGTGAGCTGTTGAATAGAATTGCGTAATGAGTTCATCATTCCACTTGGTGAGCTTCTAACCAATAATGTCATCAACACCATTTGCTTTGAAGCTTTCATGCACTCTTGGGAAATGATCAGCATTTGCATCACTGTATTTCCAGTCGACGCATCTCATATCACTAACTATGGGTTTCTTGTCAAGCAAGACTGTCTCATAAAATTCCTATTGCTTTTTGGTGTGGAACCTCTAGTCCACTGCAGTCCTCCTCCTCATAGAATATGGATCTGCTTGTCTCCATTTTTTGAGACCAACATCCTTTCTTTCCTTCATATTTTCAGCAACTGGGTGACTGTCATTGTGGTCTAGAATCTTGGGTTTGAGATTCCTAAGCACTTGGGCTTCAGCTTCTTCTGCAGCTTCAGGCACTGGGGCCTTGTTCTTCTCTGTTGCAAGTATGTTCCTGGTGCTTCTCTTTGGAGCTTGAGCTGGAGCTTTGGGGGCTGTCTTGGGCTTTGAAGGAGCTGCCCCAGACTTGATGGCATCCCCCATCAGTTTCTTTGACTTAGTAGGAGGTGCTTGAGCCGTAACCTTTTCTTCCTCTTCCTCCTCACTGGCAGAATCCTTGCTCATAGACGGATTTCCAATCACTCTAGCTGTAGTTTTTCTGACCCTCTTCTTACCTTCTTCACCTGATCTTGGCTCAAGTGTGAAAACCATAGTTTCCTGAGTGGAGGTTCTAGCCTTTGACATAGGAACTCTCTGGGCAGGTGCCTTCCTGTGCATACCAGGTTTTGTTGCAGTAGCAGTTCCATATTCCTTTTTCAGCACTTTCTTCTTGGAGCTTACTTCCTCCTCAGCAGCCACATAGTCCTCATCCTCTGAGTCTGAGGTTCTCTTCTTCCTTGTCCTTGTAGCTGCCTTGGGAAAATTGCTTGGAGTGCTCCTGCTGCCATCATCAGAGCTACTAGAGGGACTAGTGCCCTCACTCATGTTCACTTGCTCTTCTGATTTGTTCTGGCTATCACTCTGGTCAGAAATTCTGCACAACAATCTGAGAACTGTCCCTGTGAATAGATGTAGATGAGGTAGAGTAGATGAGCATCACAAAGTGCAGAGTTTTTGCAAAAAGAATGAGTCAAAAACTTAGTTTTAGTTTTCTACAAGCATTTCGGAGCTACCGATTTGTAAAACTCGGTGACACCGAAGCAACTTTGGAGTCTAAACATGTGGAATCGGTCAGACCAAGACACAGTTTGGTGACTCCGAGTTTGCTAGGGTTTCACAAAGTCCTGGTATCGGTCACACTGATTTACAATTTTCAGTCAGACCGAAAATCACTTGTGCTTTAGCCTAAGCCAAATCGGTGGAACCAATTCCTACAATTCGGTCGGTCCGAGATGAGTCTGGCGGAAACCTAACCCTAAATTTTCAATTCAAATCTAGTCTAATGGAGGTTATCTGTGGATGGATCAATTTCATACGTGGTAAAGAACATGGCATTGACCTTGTGCTCAGAATCGGAGTTAAAAAGAATGCACAAGGGTTCGAACTCATACCCTAGTTCGGTGGTGAGTTTGCTACGGCGGCGGAGACTAGTGGTGGGAGATGTGCTGGCGACGAGGTGACGATCCGGAGACCCGAGAGGCAGAGCAGGACACGCGCGGGCGAAGAGGTTTTGAAGTGATTTCCAAAATCTGGCTCGTCAGTTATATATCCTGACACTACCGGTGTGACCGAGTGGAACAACTCGGTGGCACCGAGACGTAGAAATGCAAGCGGTTACTTCAACTCGGTGAGACCGAAATGTTCTAATTGGTTTCACCGAGATTGAAAACTTGATCAACCCAGTGAACTCGGTGTGACCGAAATGGAGGAATCGGTCAGACCAAAATACATAGAGAGGTTTTGGAAGGTTTTAGTCAATGACAAAATGGGACTCCGAGTGCTCCTCACACAAAGGGTTTGAATTTGAATTAGATTAAACTTTGTGATGTAGCATGAATAGAGTTTGAGAAGAGAAAAGCATAGATAGCTAGAGGGAGTTCTTAGGCATTCTTGTCCATCCATTTGGCAAAAAGAAGAAACTTCAACCAATCAAAGCAACAAATGGATGTCCTTGAATGAGAAAAGTATGCAACCAACATGCTCACATAATATAATAGCAAATGAATTATGTGGCAAAGCATGCACAATCACTCTAGCATCTATCAAGCAATTGGCGATGATTAGGTCATCTATATATGAGTATATTGACTTAGGAGTCAAATGAGAACATTTGATCATAGGTCATACTCATCGTTTAAGCACAAGTGGGTTTACCACTTTTACATAAAGCATTATTGTGGTCACACCATTAGAGTTGCTTTAGCTAAATTCTTAGAGTAAAGATCCCCCTAGATGTGATATCCCCCCAAAGAGGGATCAAATAACCTTGGGTTTAGTCGATGATGACTTCATGTAGATGTTGAAGATGTGGATGCTCATTGTTGATGTAGATCTTTTGAAGCAATCCATTAAAGTGAGTTGCACTTTCAATACCTGCATGGGTTAGTCCCACAAGGAACAAACAAGGATATCCATAGACATAGAGTGAAGCACACACATGATGATATCCATGAAAGCATTAGGTTACCTTGTCCCTTGTCTTACCAACAAGCGGGTTTGTGACTCCTTGAACTAGTGCAAGATGTGGCAGTTGTTTGCACTTTTCCTTTGATACGTCTCCATCGTATCTACTTTTCCAAACACTTTTGCCCTTGTTTTGGACTCTAACTTGCATGATTTGAATGGAACTAACCCAGACTACGTTTCCAAACACTTTTGCCATGGTGTTATTTTTGTGCAGAAATAAAAGTTATCAGAATCACCTGAAAATTCACAGAGAATATTTTTGGAATTATTAAAAATACTGGCGAAAGAATCAAGGCCAGGGGGCCCACACCCTGTCCACGAGGGTGGGGGCGCGCCCCCCTTCCTCGTGGCCCCCTGGAGCTCCACCAACCTCAACTCCAACTCCATATATTCATGTTCGGGGAGAAAAAAATTAGAGAGAAGGATTCATCGCGTTTTACGATATGGAGCCACCGCCAAGCCCTAATCTCTCTCGGGAGGGCTGATCTGGAGTCCGTTCGGGGCTCCGGAGAGGGGAATCCGTCACTGTCGTCATCATCAACCATCCTCCATCACCAATTTCATGATGCTCACCGACGTGCATGAGTAATTCCATCGCAGGCTTGCTAGACGGTGATGGGTTGGATGAGATTTACCATGTAATCGAGTTAGTTTTGTTAGGGTTTGATCCCTAGTATCCACTATGTTCTGAGATTGATGTTGCTATGACTTTGCTATGCTTAATGCTTTTCACTAGGGCCCGAGTGCCATGATTTCAGATCTGAACCTATTATGTTTTCATGAATATATATCAGTTCTTGATCCTATCTTGCAAGTAAATAGTCACCTATCATGTCTTATGATCTGACAACCCCGAAGTGACAATAATCGGGACCACTCTCGGTGATGACCGTAGTTTGGGGAGTTCATGTATTCACTAAGTGTTAATGCTTTGGTCTGGTACTCTATTGAAAGGAGGCCTTAATTCCCTTAGTTTCCAATAGGACCCCGCTGCCACGGGAGGGTAACACAAAAGATGTCATACAAGTTCTTTTCCATAAGCACGTATGACTATATTCGGAATACATGCCTACATTACATTGATGAACTGGAGCTAGTATTGTGTCACGCTATGTTATAACTATTGCATGAGGAATCGCATCCGACATAATTATACACCACTGATCCAATGCCTACGAGCTTTTCACATATTTCTCTTTGCTTAGTTACTTTACCGTTGCCATTGTTACAATTACTACGCAACTGCTACTATTACTTTTGCCATTGTTACCGTTACTTCCATACTACTTTGCTACTAAATACTTTGCTGTAGAAATTAAGTTATCCAAGTGTGGTTGAATTAACAACTCAACTGCTAATACTTGAGAATATTCCTTGGCTCCCCTTGTGTCGAATCAATAAATTTGGGTTGAATACTCTACCCTTGAAAACTGTAGCGATCCCCTATACTTGTGGGTTATGTGACGCCCCCGATTCAATCGTACACTAATCATGCACGCAAACGTGTACGATCAAGATCAGGGACTCACGGGAAGATATCACAACACAACTCTAAAACATAAATAAGTCATACAAGCATCATAATACAAGCCAGGGGCCTCGAGGGCTCGGATACAAGTGCTCGATCATAGACGAGTCAGCGGAAGCAACAATATCTGAGTACAGACATAAGTTAAACAAGTTGTCATAAGATGGCTAGCACAAACTGGGATACAGATCGAAAGAGGCACAGGCCTCCTGCCTGGGATCCTCCTAAACTACTCCTGGTCGTCGTCAGCGGGCTGCACGTAGTAGTAGGCACCTCCAGGTAGTAAGAATCGTCGTCGAAGGTGGAGCCTGGCTCCTGGACTCCAGCATCTGGTTGCGACAACCAGAAAGAAAGGAAAGGGGGAAAAGGGGGGGAGAAGGCAACCGTGAGTACACATCCAAAGTACTCGCAAGCAAGGAACTACACTACATATGCATGGGTATATGTGTAAGGAGGCCATATCAGTGGACTGAACTGCAGAATGCCAGAATAAGAGGGGGATAGCTAGTCCTATCGAAGACTACGCTTCTGGCAGCCTCCGTCTTGCAGCATGTAGAAGAGAGTAGATTGAAGTCCTGCAAGTAGCATCTCCAAGTAGCATCTCCAGTAGCATCGCATAGCATAATCCTACCCGGCGATCCTCTCCTCGTCGCCCTGTTAGAGAGCGATCACCGGGTTGTATCTGGCACTTGGAAGGGTGTGTTTTATTAAGTATCCGGTTCTAGTTGTCATAAGATCAAGGTACAACTCCAAGTCGTCCTGTTACCGAAGATCACGGCTATTCGAATAGATTAACTTCCCTGCAAGGGTGCACCACATAACCCAACACGCTCGATCCCATTTGGCCACACGCACTTTCCTGGGTCATGCCCGGCCTCGAAAGATCAACACGTCGCAGCCCCACCTAGGCACAACAGAGAGGTCAGCACGCCGGTCTAAATCCTATGCGCGCAGGGGTCTGGGCCCATCGCCCATTGCACACCTGCACGTTGCGTACGCGGACGGTGAGCAGACCTAGCAACCTCCATTACAAAGGAAGTAGTGTTAACGCAGTCCAACCCGGCGCGCGCCGCTCAGTCACTGACGTCACGAAGGCTTCAGCTCATACCACGACGTCGAGTGCCCATATCTTTCCCGCGTAGTTGGTTAGTGCGTATTGGCCAGTAGCCAGACTCAGATCAAATACCAAGATCTCGTTAAGTGTGTTAAGTATCCGCGAACGCCGAACAGGGCCAGGCCCACCTGTTTCCTAGGTGGTCTCAACCTGCCCTGTCGCTCCGCCACAAAGTAACAGTGGGGGGCCGCCGGGAACCCAGGCCCACCTCTACCAGGATGGAGCCACCTGTCCTTTCAGCCCCCTCATCAGAATCACTTGCGGGTACTCATCAAGCTAACCCGACTTTGGTTACCATCTGTACAGTATGTATGTATGTATAGTATATACCCGTGATCACCTGCCGAGTGATCACGGCCCAATAGTATAGCAAGGCAGACTGACAAGAATGTAGGGCCAATGATATTAAACTAGCATCCTATACTAAGTATTTAGGATTGCAGGTAAGGTATCAACAGATGTAGCAACAATGTCAGGCTATGTATCAGAATAGGATTAACGGAAAGCAGTAACATGCTACACTACTCTAATGCAAGCAGTATAGAAGAGAATAGGCGATATCTGGTGATCAGGGGGGGGGGCTTGCCTGGTTGCTCTGGCAAGAAGGAGGGGTCGTCAACTCCGTAGTCGAACTGGGCAGCAGCAGCGTCGGTTTCGTAGTCTACCGGAGAGAAGAGGGGGAAGAAACAATGAATACAATGCAAACAGATGCATATCGATGCATGACATGACAAGTAATGATGCTAGGTGTGCCCAATCGCGGTAGTAGGTGATACCGACGAAGGGGGAAAACATCCGGGAAAGTATTCCCGGTGTTTTACATTTTTGGACACATGAACCGGAGGGGGAAAGTTGCGTGTTCGGTATGCTAGGGGTGTGTGGCGGACGAACGGGCTTCGTATCCGAATTCATCTCGTCGTTCTGAGCAACTTTCATGTAGAAAGTATTTTCATCTGAGTTATGGATTAAAAGATATGATTTTCCAAAGATTTAAATCATTTTCTGATTTTAATTATTTATTTAATTCTATCATTATCCAAAACAGTGAATGATGATGCAGGCATGACATCAGAGTGATGTCAGCAGGTCAACTGGTCGGTTGACAAGTTAAACAGACAGGTGGGTCTAGTGGGACCCACATGTCATTGTCAGAGGCATTAACAGAGGATTTAAACTAACAAAATGGGTTAATTAGCAGGTGGGGCCCGGTAGTCAGTGAGAGGTTAGTGTTTAATTAAATAATTTAATTAATTAGCAAATTATCTATTTATTTTTATTTGTTATTAAGGTGGGGCCCATAGGTCAGTGAGACAGGGGCGGCCCAGTCAGCAGTTGACTCAGTCAACTGGTCAACAGGGGGACCTGGACCCACCAGTCAGTGGCACGGGACGGTGCCACGTGGGTGCCAGCTCGGCACCGGCCGGAGACGCGCCGGAGCTAACTCCGGCGACCATTCCGACGGCCGAGCGAACGGGAGAGTGGCGGAATTCGTCCACAGGTGGTCGTTTCACACGCGAGAGGGCGCGTTCGAACGAGCGGAGCTAGCCGCGTCGAACCGTGGTGGTTATGTGGCCGGAGGTGGCCGGAAACGAGGCCGACGACGAGCTACGGCGGCGGCGCGTATGGGACCTCGACGGAAACGGCGCTACGGAGCTCGACGGAGCGTGTGCGCGTGTTCGTTGTGCTCCTGGGGGCTCCAGGAGCACGGTGCTGTGCTTAGGCGAGCATGACAGTGGCTATGGCGACGGCCATGAGCTCATCGGCGGCGAGGTGTTCGGGCGCGGCAAAAGCAGCGGCTGCGGCTACGGGGAAAGGCCGGAGAGAGGGGGAGGCGATGCGGCTGCTCACCGTGAGCCTGTAGGTGTGCGTTAGCGGGCCCGGGGAGGACCAACGGCGGCGAATCAGCGCTGGAGACGAAGACGGCCGCAGGAGGAAGAAGGGGTCGCCGGGCTCACGGTGGTGGCTCCCTTCTCGCTCCAGTTGGTGCAGAGGGTGTAGCCGAGGACGGCGCGTCTCGTGGACGTGCTGGCGAGGCGCGGGGTGGCCGGTGGCCGCGGCTACGGCACATCCATGGCGACGGCGGCGTCGGTTGAGGAGGGGAGGGGATCTGGAGAGCATGGGAGAGAGCGACGAGGGGGAGAGGGGGCAAGTGGGCGAGTGGGGAGGGAGCCCGAGGCGTCGGGGCTGCCCTTATCCTCTCCACGGCGCCTGTAGCGGCATGGCCAGTGTGGTGGTTCGGCGGCGACGTGCACGCGTGGTCGCTCACACAGTGGAGGGGAAGGCGACCTAGTGGGGGGGTGTCGGCCACATGGCCTGTTGGGCTGCCAGGTGGGCTGAGGCCCATGGGGGGCGCGGTGACCAGCTGGGCCAGTCGGCCCAGTTGAGGGGGGCCTTTTTTTTCCTATTTTGTTTTGTTTTTACTTTTTATTTACTTTACCTTTTCTATTTTAGTTGTGTTTCCTATTATTTTAGGTTTAGTAAAATATACTCTTAGTATCTAAATTAGTATTTCAACCTAGTCCATAGTCACAAGAAGTCTAGTCCTCAAATAAATTAGTTTGACATTTTATTTATTACAAGAGGTATTTAAAAAATTGTTTTTGCTGTTGTTTTATTAATCTTATAGTATTTAAACATTTTATAAAGGTGTGGCTTCTCCACCATAATTACCTATACAATATTTGGTTCACTCTGAACATTTTAGTTTTAAAACTTGAAAACTTTTATTTTTTTGATTGATTTTGAATTTGATTTCGAATCGGTTTCGATCTAACGCGAGGTTAGCAATAGTAACCGAGGTGACGTGGCATCATTAACGCGGGATTACTGTAGACTAATTATCCGGGCGTCACAGGTTATCAAGACTATTTTCTGGCGCCGTTGCCGGGGAGCATAGCTCTATGCTTTGAGTCACTTGGGATTTATATCTGATGATCGCTATGAGGAACTTGAAAGATGAAAGAACTAAGATTTTTCCCTCAACTACGAGGGGAGGTAAGGAACTGCCATCTAGCTCTGCACTTGATTCTCCTTCTGTTTTGGGTAAGCTTGCAACACCTAAACCTGCTTCTGCTATTAATTCTGATATGTCGCATGTTATTGATGATGCCACTTCTACTATGCATGATACTTATGATGAAACTACTTCTGTGCTTCAAACTACTATACCATTAGGTGAATTTCTCTATGAACAACTTGCTAGGGCTAGAGAGAATGAAACTATTGAAACTGATAATACTGATGAAAGTGATGATGAAGATTATCCCCCTAGATATGAATTGCCTGTTGTGCCTGAGGGTTATGTTATGGATGTAGAAACTTCTAGATATTTTCTTGCTTGCAATGATAGATCTGATCTTAACAAATTATTAGCTAAGCTGAAAGAAAAGTCTCTGAATGCTGAAATGAAATGTGACCCTGGTTTTGCTACTTCACCTATCTGTGTTACTGATAAGGATTATGATTTCTCTGTCGATCCTGAGATAATTACTTTGGTTGAATCTGATCCTTTTTATGGCTATGAATCTGAAACTGTTGTGGCACACCTTACTAAATTGAATGGTATAGCCACCCTATTCACTAATGATGAGAAAATTCGTTACTACTATATCCTTAAATTATTTCCGTTCTCATTAAAGGGTGATGCTAAAACATGGTTTAACTCTCTTGATCCTGGTTGTGTGCGTAGTCCCCAGGATATGATTTATTACTTCTCTGCTAAATATTTCCCTGCTCATAAGAAACAAGCTGCTTTAAGGGAGATATATAATTTTGTGCAAATCAAAGAAGAGAGTCTCCCACAAGCTTGGGGGAGGCTTCTCCGATTACTTAATGCTTTGTCTGATCATCCTCTTAAGAAAAATGAAATACTTGACATCTTTTATAATGGACTAACTGATGTTTCTAGAGACCACCTAGATAGTTGTGTTGGTTGTGTTTTTAGGGAAAGAACTATTGATCAAGCTGAATTGTTATTGAATAACATGATGACTAATGAAAATAATTGGAAACTTCCTGAACCAACTCCTAAGCCAAATCCGAAGAAAAGAGGTGTTCTATTTCTCAGTCCAGAAGATATGCAAGAGGCAAAGAAATCTATGAAAGAAAAAGGTATTAAAGCTGAAGATGTTAAGAATCTACCTCCTGTTGAAGAAGTACATGTCCTTAATATACCACATATTGAAGAAATGCATGGTCTTGATAACCTGACACATGTAGTAAAGGTAAATTCTCTCTATAGATATGATAAAGTTGAAATCCAGTCTACTAAGTTTGCTAGCCAATGCTTGGATGAGTTTGATGACTTTATGACTAAACAAGAAAACTTCAATGCTTATGTTAGTAGACAATTGAAACAAAATGCTTATATGATTGGACACTTGAGTGATTTTATGTCTAGAGTTAAAGGTGAACTTAAACTTATTAGTAAACATGCTTCCATGGTTACCACTCAAGTAGAACAAGTGCTTAAAGCTCAAAATGATTTTATCAATGAATTAAATAATAAGAAAAATGGTAATGATGTTAGAGTTATGACTAGAGGTGGTAAAGTGACTCAGGAACCTTTGTATCCTGAGGGACACCCTAAGAGAATTGAGCAACATTCTCAGAGAAATAATGTTAATGCACCTAGTCCTTCTAAAAAGAAGAAGAAAAATGATAGGACTTTACATGCTTCTAGTGAACCTGTTGTAGACACACCTGAGAATCCCAATCATATTTTATTTCTGATGATGAAACTCAATCTGGCGATGAACGTGAACCTAGTGATAATGTTAATGATGATGTTCATGTTGATGCTCAACCTAGAAATAATAATGATGTAGAGATTGAACCTGCTGTTGATATAGATAACCCACAATCAAAGAATCAATGTTATGATAAGAGAGACTTCATTACTAGGAAGCACGGTAAAGAAAGAGAACCATGGGTTCAGAAACCCATGCCTTTTCCTCCTAAACCATCCAAGAAAAAGGATGATGAGCATTTTGAGCACTTTGCTGAAATGATTAGACCTATCTTTTTGCGTATGCGTTTATCTTTTTGCGTATGCGTTTGACTGATATGCTTAAAATGAATCCTTATGCTAAGTACATGAAAGATATTGTTACAAATAAAAGAAAGATACTGGAAGCTGAAATTTCCACCATGCTTGCTAATTATACTTTTAAGGGTGGAATACCTAAGAAACTTGGAGATCGAGGAGTACCAACTATACCATGCTCCATTAAACAAACTATGTTAAAACTGATTTATGTGATCTTGGAGCCGGTGTTAGTGTTATGCCTCTCTATTTATATTGTAGACTTGAATTGAATAAGTTGACACCTACTGAAATATCTTTGCAAATGGCCGATAAATCAACCGCTATACCTGTCGGTATTTGTGAGGATGTGCCTGTTGTGGTTGCAAAGGTTACTATCTTAACGGACTTTGTTATTCTTGATATTCCCGAGGACGATAGTATGTCGATTATCCTTGGTAGACCCTTTTTGAATACTGCAGGGGCTGTTATTGATTGCAACAAAGGCAATGTCACTTTTCATGTTAATGGTAATGAGCATACGGTACACTTTCCGAGGAAACAACCTCAAGTTCACAGTATCAATTCTATTGGAAAAATTCCATCGATTACTATTGGAGGTTTTGAATTTCCTCTTCCCATTGTCAAGAAGAAATATGATATTCTTATTGTTGGGGATGTACATATCCCCGTTGAGGTAACCTAGTGCATTTCGAATTTTCTCCGGTTCCATGTGATTCGGAATGAGTTTGTTAACAAGACTTGATCAACCTTGTTAGTGGATTCCTTTTGATGAGTATGAGAGGTGAAGTTAGAAAGCACAACCTTCTGCACCCTCCTTTTACTTTCTGTTATTTAGATTAAATAAAGCAAAAATAGTATTTTTTCTGTTTGTTTTCTGATTTATCCGTGCAATAAAAAATACCCCAAAAATAAAAGTTCTCCAAATGCCCTGAAAATGAAATATGTTTTTTCTAGATTATTTCAGCATATGTGGCACTGAGAACGCATCAGAGGGGGCAAGCACCTACCCACGAGGGTCCAGGGTGCGCCCACCCCCTGGGGCGCGCCCCCTGCCTCGTGGGACCCTAGTGGCCCCCTCCACTTATTCCTGCACCCACACTCTTCTTCTTCCTCCCAAAAAAATCACCAACCAGCTCAAGCACGAGTTCTAGCTCATCTTGCTGCCATTTTCGATCTCCTTGCTCAAAAATCCATTCACAAAACTGCTTTGGGGATTGTTCCTTGGTATGTGACTCCTCCAATGGTCCAATTAGTTTTAGTTCTAGTGCTTTATTCATTGCAAATTTTTGCTGCTAAGGTGACCCTGTTCTTGAGCTTGCATGTCAAATTTATATGGTCCCAAGTAGTTCTAATGGATGATATAGTCTCTAGGCACTTGTGGGAGTAGTTGTTATCAATTTTGTTGAGTTTGGTTCACTTTTATTTTGAGTTACTAAAATTTTCAGAAAATTTTCAGAGGAAGAAATATGTTGAGGAAAATGTACCAACGTGGTTCTTCAAGGAAGCAAGGACCCAGGCCCGCAATACGTGAGCAGGACGATGAACTACCGAGGGAAGCTCAAGTGCGGCCTTGTGAGTGGCCGTCAGAGGAGTTTATGGTCCAAGCAGGCATCAAGGATGAATTTGAAGCATATGTGCGTAATGCTGAACTCGAGGGCTTCATGCTAGATAAGTGCCCTCAATATTACCGCTTAATTGATTCCTTTCTGAGAAGGTTTAAATTTACATCTTCACGCAATTCTCACAATGTCCTATTTGACCTTTACGATAAATCATATACCATGGACTTAGAAGATTTTAATACTTCTTGTAAACTCCCGCAATGGGGTAGTGCTAGTGAACCTCGCAAATCTGAATTAAAAGATTTTCTTGCTAATATCACTGTGGGGGAATCTAGAGATGTCGGGGAGGCTGATCCACCAACACCTATGGGGACAGGGCCCCTTTCGGTTCGGTGAGGGCGGAGGCCGCACAAAGAGCGGATCGAGGCGGTACACGCGAGCGGTTTTACCCAGCTTCGGGCCGCACGGATGCGTAAAACCCTACTGCTGCTTGTTTGTGTGTATTGAATTCTTGCTCAGGAGCGATGGACGCTGCCAGACTGAGCGTGGGAGTGTTTCTGGTGTTTTGAATGAGCCGAACCGGCCGAACCCCTTCTACGTTGCGCCTGGGCCTCCTTTTATACTTTCAAGGGGTCACCGACAGGTGGCAACGTAGACTAGAAGGCTAAAAATGGAAAAGGATGCGGTAGGTGCAGCTACCGCTACTGTGGATACAGTGCATCCTACCTAACTCTGACGGCAGGGGACAAGGTCATTGAATGCCTGTCTGAGTTGCCTAAACAGTGCAAAAAGTGACCGTTAGGAGTGCCACCGTTTGCCACGATGGCCTTCTCTTCATCTGCGCTTGCCACCGCGCACCCCTAGCTGCACGGCCTCCTGCCACGTGTGCTTGGGAGAGTCCTAGAGCGACACGTTAGCAGGTGTGCTGGAGCGCGGGCACGAAGTGGGGGTTTCCCGCGGCAAGCTCCTTGCCGCGGTCGTTGTCTTGTCGTGTTTGGGAGCTTGTCGCTCACCGGGCCTTGCCGGGACGCAGGGCGCGTCGCGGCAAGCTTTCTTGGTATGCCTTGAGTGGCCTTCCCGGCAAGCTCCTCTTGCCGGGGTCTTGTCTCTTCCCGGCAAGCTCCTCTTGCCGGGGCCTGGTTGGCCTTCCCGGCAAGCTCCTCTTGCCGGGGCCTTGGTTTGAGTACTTTGTTCTTGAATGGTCTTCAAGGGAACCACGGAGGGTCTTGGCGGTCACCCGGCAAGCCTTGCCGCGGGATGCTGCGACTGCCCGTGCACAAGTTCGGGGTACTAGGGTACCCCTACTCTAGTACACCGACAGGAGCCCCCGGGCCTGGGCCATACACGGTGCCGAGCGCTGTTGGGCCAAGCCCAAAACAGTGCACGGGCACGCGCGGCCTAGGTCACGCCGCATATCTCTCCGCTCCCACCGCACACGCCCAGAACGGCACGCGTCAAACGCGGCGTCGTGGGTTACGCGGGCGGCGTGCGCAAGGCTAAGCCCCTCGAGCATGCGTCAGGCCACGATGATGGGGATGGTTCACGCCCTCCTCCCTAAATGGAGGTAGGCGTGGGGGCGTGGTGCATTTACTGGACGGGGCCGGTGCGTGGTTTTCGGGACGTCCACTCCCCGTGATCACGGGGCGGAGCGAGGCCGCCTCATCCTTCGCCTTGGTTCTGCATCTCCGCCACGCGGCTCCCATGCGCTTGGGGTCGCGGACGGTGGAAGTGGGAAACTAGGCCGTCGCGAGCAGAGGCAGCGGGTTGGCCTCGACTCCCTGCTCTTCGCGTGCCTTGATTCACTGAGCGGGGCGGCCGAGCCCCCACCTCGCTCCTTTATAAAGAGCGGGAGGGGAGCATAGAAACCCGCACTCTCTCATCTCCTCCTTTCTTCAGCTTCAGCTCCCCTTTCTCTCATTCGCCATGGAGAAAGGGAACCCGGGCCCTTCATCGGTGGCGGCGAGGGTCGCCGCCAGACAGCGCATCTCTCCCTCTCCCGCGCCCGTGGTGGCAGAGCCAACCATAAGGGGAAGAGGGAGGGGGCGAGGTCGCGGACGAGGTCGAGGACGAGGTCGAGGCGCTCGGGGAAGAGGCGGGCGGGGCGGCGCGCCAGCTTCGCCTCCGCCGGCGGCTCCTCCCCCCACGGCGGTCCATATAGGGGACGACCCTTGCGAGTTCTTCGTCAAGCTGCGCCGGGCGCCTCGTCGTCGCCTCCGGCTTCCAGCTCCGTTTGCGAGCGCGATGGAGTTGGACCCGCCCGAGACACTGAGACTGCACATGAGGGGCTGTGGGATCAGCGGCACGCGAGTCCGCGTTGTATTCCCAGCCCCTAATGTGATGTATCTTGATCGAGGGTGGAAGACGTTCGCCCGTATCCACAGCCTGATGGAGGGGTTTACCCTCCATTTTAAGTTGATGGAGGGCGATCTCCTCTCCGTCAAGGTCTTCGGGTGCTTCGGCACTCGGGCGAAGTGCTGCGTGGACAGCTCCTCCGACAGCGAAGGCTCCTCCTCGAGCGAGAGTGACGAGGAGGAGAGCGACAGCGACGATGAGGGTAGCGGGCGGCGGGGTGGCGGGTCCGACTAGGCGTCGGGCGCCGCTTCGCGCGGCACCGGCGACCCCATCATCCGTGTCGCCGGCTCCTTGAACTCCCCGGGGTCGTCTCCTTGGGCGGCTGGCGTAGGGAGGCTGCGGAAGGGGAAGAGGGCTGGCGACAAGGCCGTCAGGTCGGAGTACGAGGGCGTGGTGCCCTCGACAGCGTGCTGACGTCCTGCCGCCCCGTCTTCGAGCCCCGCTTCCAGCGCCGCCATCGCCGTCCAGCCTTCGGACGGCCCCCGGGATGTTCTCTTGGTGTCTTCTGGCACCCGTAGCTCGCCTAGGCGCTCCTTTTGCCCTTTTCGCCTCCTTGACCTGCCTCCTGAAGAGAGGGACAGGAAAGGGATTACGGGCATCTTATCTTTTTAATTTGTAAGCCTTCGGGCCTTAGCTGTATCTAAAACTTGTAATCCTCTCTTTCATGTTTTTCATCCTCTATGGACTGTACCTGAGTGGGATGTTTTTTAATGAAAAGGGGATGCTTGCCGGGTTATTTGTCTCGCGAGTTGAACCCACGCCAAGGAGCAAATCCTTGGTATCCCTCGGACAGACATTTCATCTCCCGGCAACAGGCCCTGCCGCCTTCCCACGTCGCTCGACCTTTCTCACGCCTTTGACGGAGGCGGGAACGAGGTGGGTGCGGTCTCCTCGTTTCATCCCTTTGCTGCCGCGACTACGACCAAACTTGGCCCCGGGAACGAGCCCCAGGGCCTAGAGTTGAGGGAGCACGGCAGTTTTCGGGAAGAAACGCGGTTTCGCATTCCCCAGTCCATAAGAGGATGCATGATGAGGGATGAAAGACTTATCTGATATTGCAGCCCCCGGCAACTCTGGTTTGCCGTGGACGATTCTTGGCACTCGCAGCCCCCAGCGATACTGGCTTGCCGGGGCCCAGGTGCCGTCCGTTTTCTTCTTCTCTTGTCGTTGCCAGTCATGTCATAAGAACACTTTATTAGAGGCGCGACAAGTTATTTTTGTAATATAACTCTATTTTAGGCAAAAAATTGCTGTGTTACTTCCTTTACTCGACTCTTGGCTTTGTATGGTTCTGCCCTACGCTTTCTAGGGAAACTTGCCGGCGCAGGTACCCTTGCCGCGAGCGCCGAGTGCGGAACTTCAGCAGCCTGCTGGCGGGGTCGCTACCGACAAGCAACCTTGTCGCAACTAGTTGCAGCTCACTTAAGTTGTTGAGCGGACTCGAAACAAAGTAAGGGCGCTAGCGGCTCACTTAAGTTGCTGAGCGGACTCGAAGCAAAGTAAGGGCGCTAGCAGCTCACTTAAGCTGTTGAGCGGACTCGAAACAAAGTAAAGGCGCAACTAGCTACGAGTTGGTTCCTCCGCGCACAGGTTTTCCATACAAAGCACGGTCGTTCAAGGAAAATAACTCAAAAACTTAAAAAACTGATTGCTCAAGCTTTAGCAACTTAGCTTTTTTGTCGTCTGCTTCCCGGCAAGGAGAAACTTTCTTGAACGGCCTGGTCCACACCATTATCTTCTCCTCCCCCCCCCCGGTAAACCTTGTGGGCGAGGGAACCTTCCTTCTTTTGAGAAAGAAACAGAGAAATAAAGTAATGATATGGAGCCTTGGGCTCGCTATCGCTTACCGGGTCTAGTGCTGCACAAAGTGTTAGATAACATATGCGAAAAAGGATTATAGCATAAAAAACTGACAAGATGTGCGGGGCGCATGAACTTTACTGGTGCACGGGGTCTGCGCCCGGCTTTGTACAAAGGATTACATGCAACAGCGGCAAGACTTGTACAAAAGGTGGTTGCCGGAAAAGCTTCCGGCAACCGCGCCTTACGGGTAAAACTTACGAAGATGTTCTATGTTCCAGGAGTTGCTCACCGGAATGCCATCTTCGGTCTCAAGGCGGACAGCGCCGGGCCTAGTGACTCGTTTCACCCGATAAGGGCCTTCCCACTTCGGCGTCAACTTGTTGGAATTCTTGGCGGACTGAACACGCCGAAGAACAAGGTCGCCTTCCTCGAAGCTTCTGGCTTTAACTTTGCGGCTATGGTAGCGACGCAAAGCTTGCTGGTAGCGAGCGGCTCGCACAGCAGCCTGAAGACGGTCTTCCTCAAGGAGCAGCGCGTTATCATGTCGCAGCTGCTCTTGCTCGAGCTCATCATAAGCGAGCACTCGAGGTGACCCGTAAACGAGTTCCGTGGGGAGAACTACCTTTGCTCCATAGACTAGAGCAAAGGGTGTCTGGCCAGTGGCTCGATTTGGCGTCGTCCTGATCGACCAAAGAACCACCGGCAGCTCCTCGATCCAGTTTCTTCCGCACTTGTGCAGCCTGTCGAAAGTTCTGGTCTTGAGGCCTCGCAGCACTTCAGCGTTTGCCCTCTCCGCTTGACCGTTGCTTCTCGGGTGAGCAACAGAAGCGAAGCAGATCTTGGCGCCAAGATCTTGGACATACTGCATGAAGGTGCGGCTCGTAAACTGCGTGCCGTTGTCGGTGATGATCCTGTTAGGAACCCCGAAACGGCAAACAATCGACCTGAAGAACTTGACTGCTGACTGTGCTGTCACCTTCCTCACTGGTTCCACTTCCGGCCACTTTGTGAACTTGTCGATTGCAACGTACAAGAACTCAAAGCCCCCGACAGCTCGGGGGAAGGGGCCGAGGATGTCGAGCCCCCAGACCGAAAATGGCCAGGATAAAGGGATCGTCTGGAGAGCTTGAGCTGGCTGGTGTATCTGCTTGGAATGGAACTGGCATGCTTCACACTTGGTTACTTGTGCAGTTGCATCCTGGAGGGCTGTCGGCCAGAAGAAGCCTTGTCAAAATGCTTTGCCGACAAGTGCTCTTGCGCCAATGTGGTGACCACATATGCCCCCATGTATCTCTGCCAATAGCTGTTGTCCATCTTCCCGGCGAATGCACTTCAATTTCACACCGTTGAGTCTTATTCTGTACAGTGTGTTGTCGACAAACTTGTACATACTTGACTGCCGGGCTACTCTTTCCGCTTCTTCTTGCTCTTCGGGAAGCTCTCCTGTCTGAAGGAAACGGACAATCTGCTGCGCCCATGCTGGAGCTTGTGGCTCGACAGCAAGGACTAAAGGCATATCTGTTGCTGCGGGAACATCCGCTTCTACGGCAAGAACCTGCGGTTCGGCCGGAGCGTGATATTCCCCGGCAAGCTTGCCGGAGCAAAACTTGTCGGGAGCGTTTGCTTCAACGGAACAAACCAAGAGGTTCGCCGGAGCAGACTGCTCCTCAGCACTCTTGGCGTCGATCTTGGGGACCTTCTTGGCGGCGGCTTCGGGAAGCTCTGCTGGAAAGTAGTCACCAGAAACCAACTTCCTCTTCTTATTCTGTCCAGTTGATGGTGTCACGGATGGTTGAGTCAGCTTGAGCACAAAGATCCCTGGTTCCACAGGCAACTTTAGTGCAGCGCACTTTGACAGGCCATCAGCAATGTCGTTCTGAGCTTGTGGAACGTGTTCCATTTGCAGGACGTCAAAGTGTGCTTCTAGCTTCCTTACTTCATCAACATAAGCTTCCATCAATGGACTCTGGTAGTTCTTGTTCACTTGGCGGACGACAAGCTGCGAGTCACCCCTTACAATGAGTTTCTTGATCCCAAGGTCAGCTACGATTCTGAGGCCGGCAAGCAAATCCTCATACTCTGCGGTATTGTTCGTTGCTTGCTCCTTGGGAAAGTGCATCTGGACTACGTACTTGAGGTGATCTCCGGTGGGTGCGATAAGCAGCACGCCAGCACCGGCGCCTTGCAGCGAGAAGGCACCATCAAAGTACATCAACCACTCTTTGCTTGTCTCCTTGACGGGGATGCTCGTCTCTGGAATTTCTTCGTCTGGGGTTGGCGTCCACTCTGCTATGAACTCTGCCAATGCCCTACTTTGGATCGTTGCAGTGCTCTCAAACTTGAGGCCAAAGCTTGACAGTTCCAATGCCCACTCGACAATCCTGCCTGTTGCTTCTGGATTCTGCAGTATCCTCTTCAGTGGAAAGCGAGTGACAACTGTGATCTCGTGTGCCTGGAAGTAATGGCGCAGCTTTCTCGAGGCCATGAGAAGGCCGAAAAGCAATTTTTGCACACCAGAGTACCTCGACCTAGCCCCCTGGAGAAGGGAGCTGACAAAATAAACTGGGCGCTGCACCATCTTCTTCTGCACCTCCTTGCACGTCTGCGTAGACTCAACTTTGTCGGGCCCAGAGCTTGTCGGAGAAGCCCCCTGCTTGTCGCTGGATTCACTTGCCATGGTTGCTGGCTCATCGTCCGCCTCCCTCTCTGCTACTAACGCAACACTAACCACTTGATTGGTTGCTGCCAGATATAGCAGCAACTTCTCTTGTGGCTTAGGTGCGACAAGTATTGGAGTGGAGGACAGGTATCTCTTCAAGTCCTGTAGCGCGGCCTCCGCTTCCGGAGTCCATTTCATTGGACCTGCCTTTTTCAATATTTTGAAGAATGGCAGGGCGCGCTCAGCAGACTTAGAGATAAACCTGCTGAGAGCAGCCACGCAACCGGCAAGCCTTTGCACATCCTTGACGCGCTTCGGTGCTTCAATCTGCTTGATGGCCTTGATCTTGTCGGGGTTGGCTTCAATTCCCCGCTGAGACACAAAGAACCCGAGAAGCTTGCCGGAAGGGACTCCAAACACGCACTTCTCGGGGTTGAGCTTGAGGTTGATCTTGCACAGATTTGCAAAAGTTTCTTCTAAATCTGCCCAAGAGGAGATGGAATTGTCCGGCAAGTGCATGAGCCAGGACCTGACGTTGGGCTTGAGTACCAGCAGGAAGTAGTTGGCAAGGATCTTGTCGTCCCGTCCCCCGGCAGCCTGCACCGCGATGGTGTAGATGCTGAGAAACTCCGACGGATGCGTCTTGCCGTCGTACTTCTCTGGTACGTCTGGTTTGAAATTCTTTGTGCT
This sequence comes from Triticum aestivum, assembly GCF_018294505.1. NCBI lineage: Eukaryota > Viridiplantae > Streptophyta > Magnoliopsida > Poales > Poaceae > Triticum > Triticum aestivum. The sequence goes on from NC_057804.1 coordinate 97,470,033, forward strand.
GGGCCACTGGACTTGCCGCAGCTCACGGGTGAACGCAGGACAACCTACCACGTACGGCAGATCGCCTGGTTCCCCTGGCGCATGCATGTCAACAGAGGGCCCAGCGCGCTTGTCGGATTGACGTCACACTTCTCTTCGGTGCTCGATGCGGGTTCGAGCGTCTTCTTGTTATCGTTCATGGAGAACTTGGCGCTGGTCGCGACGAGCTTGTGGGTTCGACGACGCGGTGGATCCGCTGTCGGGGTGGACCCGGCGAGTCAGCGATTTTGGCCTTCGTAGTGGAGAGTGCATGGAAGCCGCACCTCCCCCAGTCTTGTTGCCATCGGCTTGCGTCCGGCTGTCCTGCCGCAGCAGCGAGGTGCTTGGTTGCCGCGCAGTTTCGCTGTTGGCGAAGCCGATGAGGCTCTGGATAGTGGCCCTCCATTCGTCGGTCTTGTCCGCCGTCGGAGGATAGTCTAGGAGCAGTTGAGCTCACGCCAAGGCTTCTGCTGGGGTGGTGGGCGGCGGAGGTGAATGGTGCGAGGAGTGGGGCGTGCTCGGACTCCTAACCACGTTAGAAGGAGCAGTGCCCCGTCCAGGCGACCGTACTTCGCTCGAGCCAGCATGTTGACGTGCGTGTTGGTCTTGAGTGCCACAAGAACCACCAGCTTGATCTTGGCCCAGCGGACGTATGGCGCTGCGAACGCCATGACGCTGCTGGTCCCGCGCCTCCTGAGAGGGACGCGGTGCGCGCATGGACGCTGAGGTCTGTGCCGCCTTGTCCTTGGACTTGGCCGCACTGAGGATTCCCTCGTCAACGCCCATTCTTCCGCCGGCGTCCACTCCACCACCCGTTTGCTTCGGGGGCGGTGAAAGCGACGCAGACGGAACAGCTGCCTCCGAATCCTTCTTCTTCGGTGGCATGTCGATGAAGACGATGAAGATTTAGCTCGCGTGCACGCCGGATCGGGTTCGCACAATCTCGGTGCCCCCTACCTGGCGCGCCAAAGATGTCGGGGAGGCTGATCCACCAACACCTATGGGGACAGGGCCCCTTTCGGTTTGGTGAGGGCGGAAGCCGCACAAAGAGCGGATCGAGGCGGTACACGCGAGCGGTTTTACCCAGCTTCGGGCCGCACGGATGCGTAAAACCCTACTGCTGCTTGTTTGTGTGTATTGAATTCTTGCTCAGGAGCGATGGACGCTACCAGACTGAGCGTGGGAGTGTTTCTGGTGTTTTGAATGTGCCGAACCGGCCGAACCCCTTCTACGTTGCGCCTGGGCCTCCTTTTATACTTTCAAGGGGTCACCGACAGGTGGCAACGTAGACTAGAAGGGTAAAAATGGAAAAAGGATGCGGTAGGTGCAGCTACCGCTACTGTGGATACAGTGCATCCTACCTAACTCTGACGGCAGGGGACAAGGTCATTGAATGCCTGTCTGAGTCGCCTAAACAGTGCAAAAAGTGACAGTTAGGAGTGCCACCGTTTGCCACGATGGCCTTCTCTTCATCTCCGCTTGCCACCGCGCACCCCTAGCTGCACGGCCTCCTGCCACGTGTGCTTGGGAGAGTCCTGGAGCGACACGTTAGTAGGTGTGCTGGAGCGCGGGCACGAAGTGGGGGTTTCCCGCGGCAAGCTCCTTGCCGCGGTCGTCGTCTTGTCGTGTTTGGGAGCTTGTCGCTCACCGGGCCTTGCCGGGACGCAGGGCACGTCGCGGCAAGCTTTCTTGGTATGCCTTGAGTGGCCTTCCCGGCTAGCTCCTCTTGTCGGGGTCTTGTCTCTTCCCGGCAATCTCCTCTTGCCGGGGCCTTGGTTGGCCTTCCCGGCAAGCTCCTCTTGCCGGTGCCTTGGTTGGCCTTCCCGGCAAGCTCCTCTTGCCGGGGCCTTGGTTTGAGTACTTTGTTCTTGAATGGTCTTCAAGGGAACCACAGAGGGTCTTGGAGGTCACCCGCCAAGCCTTGCCGCGGGATGCTGCGACTGCCCGTGCACAAGTTCGGGGTACTAGGGTACCCCTACTCTAGTACACCGACAAGAGAAATAGCACAAGCTACCATAGGGAGCATTCATTTTCCTGCTATATATTATTTTGCTCTCTTTATAGGTAGATGCATAAATGGCAAGGACGAGGCATGTCACATGTGTGCTCCAGATCTTAGTGTTCTCAAGAGTGTTGTGCTAGGAGATAAACAATATAACTTGGGGGCCATTGTTGCACGTAGGTTGCATAATAATAGTTTAATTGGAGACTCGTTTGGTGGAATTTATGCAACCCGTGTGGCTAATTTTCTTGAGATACCCATACAAGAAAATGATATGGAGTTGCCTCTTGCTTATCTAGATTATAATGCCATGGTTAGCCATCATTTTCTAGAGAGGAATGAACAGTTTTTTCAGTACCAACTAATCTTTGACAGATGGTGTACTGTCCATGTTGCTCTCCCTGCTCCTACTTTCTTTGACTTTCAGGCAAAAAGGAGATATATTATAACCATGGAGGAGGCAAACGAATACGAGAGGAGGATGGAGGCAGCTCGCCTCCAAGCTGCAGCTCGTGAGGCAGTAGCTGCTGCATCTCAGTATGACCCCGCTACAACTTTGATCCATGGGCATAGACCAACTTAGGCCAAAAGCCTAAGCTTGGGGGAGTACGTATTTCACCGATATTACATTCATGTTCACATAGTCATTCTAGTTGTCGGTGCTCATACTTTTTCATTGTACTATCCATGCTAGTTTATTTTCTTTTCTAGCCTTCTTCTTGTGTGTTTGAATAACCTTAAGAAAAACCCAAAAAAGTTAGTTATAGATTTTAGCTAGTTTACTTTCCATGCCTGTAGTAGTAGTAACTAAAAGAAAACCAAAAAGATTTCTCGTTCTTCTTTTGCTTGTTGGGGGCTTTCCTGTGTAAATAGTTTTATTTCTTTTCTTTGGGGGTCGAGAGGAGAAGACCATGATGAAAATGATGAGTGGCTCTCATATGCATTATCGTTGATCTAACCAAGAGCCCATATTACCTTGTCTTCTCCCTTGAATTGAATGCTTGCAGATTCCAGCTTAGTCCAATGCACATGCACTATTATTATTATCTACACCATTCGGTCATGCAAGTGAACGGCAATAATGGCGATATATGACGAAATGATCGAGATGAGAGAAGCTGGTATGAACTCGACCTATCTTGTTTTTGTAAATATGATTAGTTCATCATTCCTGATTCAGCCTATTATGAATAAACATGTTTGCAATGACAATTAGAGATTATAGTTGCTTATGCCATGCTTAATTAGCTAGGAGTTTATAATGGTTTACCTTGCGTGCCGACATGCTATTAAAATGGTTGTGATGTGGTATGATGTGGTGGTATCCTTGATACGTCTCCAACGTATCTATAATTTTTGATTGCTCCATGCTACTTTATCTACTGTTTTAGGCAATATTGGGCTTTCTTATCCACTTCTATATTATTTTTGGGACTAACCTATTAACCGGAGGCCCAGCCCAGAGTTGTTGTTTTATGCCTATTTCAGTGTTTCGAGGAAAAGGAATATCAGATGGAGTCAAAACGGAACGAAATCAACTGGAGAAGTTATTTTTGGAACGAAAGCAACCTGATAGACTTGAAGTGCACGTCAGGGGAGTCCCAGGCTTCCCACGAGGGTGGGGGCGCGCCCACCCCCCTAGGGCGCGACCCCTGCCTCGTGAGCACCCCGGAGGTCCATCGACGTACTCCTTTCACCCATATATACCTACGTACCCTAAAACTTCCAGAACAGAAGATAGATCGGGAGTTCCGCCACGGCAAGCCTCTGTAGCCACCAAAAACCTCTCGGGAGCCCTTCCCGGCACCCTGCCGGAGGGGGGATCCTTCACCGGTGGCCATCTTCATCATCCCGGCGCTATCCATGACGAGGAGGGAGTAGTTCACCCTCGGGGCTGAGGGTATGTACCAGTAGCTATGTGTTTGATCTCTCTCTCTCTCTCGTGTTCCCTCTATGGCACGATCTTGATGTATCCCGAGCTTTGCTATTGTAGTTGGATCTTATGATGTTTCTCCCCCTCTACTCTCTTGTGATGAGTTGAGTTTCCCCTTTGAAGTTATTTTATCGGATTGAGTCTTTTATAAGAACACTTGATATATGTCTTGCGTGGGATAACCGTGGTGACAATGGGTTATTCTATTGATCCACTTGATGTATGTTTTGGTGATCAACTTGCGGGTTTCGTGACATTGGGAACCTATGCATAGGGGTTGGCACACGTTCTTGACTCTCCGATAGTAGCTTTGGGGCACTCTTTGAAGTACTTTTATGTTGGTTGGATGAATCTAAGATTGTGTGACGCATATCGTATAATCATGCCCACGGATACTTGAGGTGACAATGGAGTATCTAGGTGACATTAGGGTTTTGGTTTATTTGTGTCTTAAGGTGTTATTCTAGTATGAACTCTATGATGGATTGAGCGGAAAGAATAGCTTTATGTTATTTTACTACGAACTCTTGAATAGATAGAATAGAAAGGATAACTTTGAGGTGGTTTCGTACCCTACCATAATCTCTTCGTTTGTTCTCCGCTATTAGTGGCTTTGGAGTGACTCTTTGTTGCATGTTAAGGGCTTGTTATATGATCTATCTATGTTATTATTGTTGAGAGAACTTGCACTAGTGAAAGTATGAACCCTAGGCCTTGTTTCCTATCATTGCAATACCGTTTACACTCACTTTTACCACTTGTTACCTTGCTGTTTTTATATTTTCAGATTACAAAAACCTATATCTACTATCTATTTTGCATTTGTATCTTTATCTCTTTGCCGAACTAGTGCACCTATACAAATTGCCATTGTATTGGGTGTGTTGGGGACACAAGAGACTCTTTGTTATTTGGTTGCAGGGTTGTTTGAGAGAGACCATCTTCATCCTACGCCTCCTACGGATTGATAAACCTTAGGTCATCCACTTGAGGGAAATTTGCTACTGTCCTACAAACCTGTGCACTTGCAAGCCCAACAACGTCTACAAGAAGAAGGTTGTGTAGTAGACATCAAGCTCTTTTCTGGCGCCGTTGTCGGGGAGGTTAGCGCTTGAAGGTATATATTTAGATCTTGCAATCGAATCTTTTTGTTTCTTGTTTTATCACTAGTTTAGTTTATAAAAGAAAACTACCAACAAAATGGAATTGAGTTTGTCTCATACGCTTCATATTTTTAATATCTTTCGTGAGTATGATGGAAAGGAAAATTGTGCTCAAGTAGTAGAAGAAGAATTACATAGAATTCTTGGCATAAAATATGTGAATGATGAGCATGATTGCAATGTCGTTAGTATGAATTCTTTGAATATCCATGATGCTAATGATATGCAAATCCACAAGCTTGGGGAATCTATGTTTGATTGAGATGATATTTTTTGTCCCCCAAGCTTTGATGAGCAAATTTACTATGATGAAAGCATGCCTCCTATCTATGATGATTATTGTGATAACACGTATGCTTAAAATAACAATGATAACCATGAAACTTTTCATCTTGATCTTAATTTTCAATCATATGATAGTTATTTTGTTGAATTTGCTCCCACTACTATTCCGAATGAGAAGAATTTTGCTTATGTGGAGAGTATTAAAAATTCTATGCAAGTAGATCATGAAAAGAATGCTTTAGGTGCTGGTTATATTGTTGAATTCATTCATGATGCTAATGAAAATTATTATGGGGGAGGAATATATGCTTGTAGGAATTGCAATAATATCAAGTTTCCTCTCTATGTGCTTAAAATCTTGAAGTTATGCTTGTTTTACCTTCCTATGCAAGTTGATTCTTGTTCCCATAAGTTTGCTCACAAAATCCCTATGCATAGGAAGTGGGTTAGACGTAAATGTGCTAGTCATATGCTTCATGATGCTCCCGTTATGTTTCAATTCTTATCTTTTATGTGAGCATCATTGTCATCATCATGCCTAGCTAGAAAGGCATTAAAGAAAAGCGCTTGTTGGGAGACAACCCAATATTTATCCTTACTGTTTTTGTGTGTCCACATGATTATGCTACTGTATTAATCATGTTTTATAGCTTTTGTTTTAATAAAGTGCCAAGTAGAACCTTTGGGAAGACTTGGGTGAAGTTTATGTGATCTTGCTGTGAAAAACAGAAACTTTAGCGCTCACGAGATTAGCTGCCATTTTTTACTGGAGAGTGCTTTTAGGTTGATTCTTTTTGAATATGATTAATAGACAAATTTCTCAGGTCCATAAATTTATTTCATAATTTTTGGGGTTCCATAAGTATACGTTTGATACAGATTACTACAGACTGGACTGTTTTTGACAGATTGTGTTTTCATTGTGTTGTTTTCTTATTTTGATGAATCTATGAGTAGTATCGGAGGGTATGAACCATAGATAAGTTGGAGTCCAGTAGATATTACACCAATATGAATTTAGAATGATTTCATTACAGTACCTAAGTGGTGGTTTTATTTTCTTATACTAACGGAGCTTACGAGTTTTGTGTTGAGTTTTGTGTGGTTGAAGTTTTCAAGTTTTGGGTAAAGATTCGATGGACTATGGAATAAGGAGTGGTAAGAGCCGAAGCTTGGGGATGCCCAAGGCACCCCAAGGTAATATTCAAGGACAACCAAGAGCCTAAGCTTGGGGATGCCCCGGATGGCATCCCCTCTTTCGTCTTCGTTCATCGGTAACTTTACTTGGAGCTATATTTTTATTCACCACATGATATGTGTTTTTCTTGGAGCGTCATTTTATTTTGTTAGTGTTTGGTTGCTGTTATTTAGATTAATTTTTTGCATCTTTAGTTTCAATAAAAAAGTCAAGGATAGCCTTTGCCATGCTTATTTTGCTAGTATACATGTTGCTGTTTGAAAACAGAAAGTTTACCGCTGTTGCAAAAATTCCCTAGAAAACTCAGAGAATGGTATTATGTTGCATATTGAGCTCTGATAAATTTATTACAGTGGGAATTTTAGTTCATAATTTTTGGAGTCAGGGAAGTATTGATACTCTTGCATTCTTTACAGACTTTATTGTTTTGGCATATTGCTGTTATGGTTGCATTGTTTGCATATGTTTGCTTGTTTAATGATTCTATTTGAGGATATGAGCATTAAATATACAGAGGCATTTAGTATGCAATGTTGAATAATAATTTTAGTGATTTGTTACAGTAGAAAATGATAAGGTTTTGCATTGGTTTATACTAACCTATCTCACGAGTTCTTGTTGAGTTTGTTGTGAATGCAGCTTTTGATAAGAAGAGAAACCATGATATGAGAGGAATTAAGGAGACACAAAAGTTCAAGCTTGGGGAACCCAAGGCACCCCAAGATAATATTTCAAGAAGTCTCAAGCATCTAAGCTTGGGGATGCCCCGGTAGGCATCCCACCTTTCTTCTTCAACAACTATCGGTTAGTATCGGTTGAGCCTAACTTTTTGCTTGTTCACATGAGTTGTGCTATCCTTGCAATGTAGTTTTCTTTAGCTTTGCTTGCTGTTTGAATAAAGTATCAAGATCTGAAATTATTAATTGGGACAGTGTCACGCCCAATATGCGACCCTATCCAAAAGGAACTCGAAGGTCCCACCAAGGATAGACCCGCATATTGAAACGCATTTGCAAGGTGGATATCATTACATCAGCATTACATAATAGATGGGGATACATACAAGAGGCAAACAATGCCACACGAATACAACATCACAATACATAAGAGCATCATCCGACTATGGATGAAACACAAACTGAAACTCAAACGACATCCACCCTGCTAGCCCAGGCTGCCGACCTGGAACCTATCCCCTGATCGAAGAAGCAGAAGAAGAACTCAACGCAAGCAAGCATCGCTCTCGCGTCATGATCATCACATAACCTGTACCTGCAACTGTTGTTGTAGTAATCTGTGAGCCACGAGGACTCAGCAATCCCATTACCATGGGTATCAAGACTATCAAAGCTTAATGGGAAGGGAAGGGGTAAAGTGGTGAGGCTGCAGCAGCGACTAAGCATATATGGTGGCTAACATACGCAAATAAGAGCGAGAAGAGAGCAAGCGGAACGGTCGTGAAACTAGCAATGATTAAGAAGTGATCCTGAACTCCTACTTACGTCAAACATAACCCAAAAACCGTGTTCACTTCCCGGACTCCGCCGAAAAGAGACCATCACGGCTACACACGCGGTTGATGCGTTTTAATTCGGATCTTGTGTCAAGTTATCTACAATCGGACATTAACAAATTCCAATCTGCCTATAACCGCAGGCACGACTTTCGAAAGATTATACCCTACAGGGGTGTCCCAACTTAGCCCAAGATAAGCTCTCGCGATCAACGAAGGATATACCTTCTCCCAGGAAGACCCGATCAGACTCGGAATCCCGGTTTACAAGACATTTCGACAATGGTAAAACAAGACCAGCAAAGCCGCCCGATGCGCCGACAATCCCGATAGGAGCTGCACATATCTTGTTCTCAGGGCAACACCGGATAAGTCAAGCTATGAGTAAAACCAGCCCTCGAGTTGCCCCGAGGTGGCCCCGCAGGCTTCTCGGTTCGGACCAACACTTAGACAAGCACTAGCCTGGGGGGCTAAAATAAAGATGACCCTCGAGAGAGCGACTCCCCAGGGAAAAGTAGGTGGTGGTGAGGCAAATGGGAAAACCAATGTTGGGCCTTGCTGGAGGAGTTTTATTTAAAGCAAACTGTCAAGGGGGTCCCATAAATCACCCAACCGCATAAGGAACGCAAAATCTGGGAACATAACACCGGTATGACGGAAACTAGGGCGGCAAGAGTGGAACAAAGCACCAGCCATAAGGCCGAGTCTTCCACCCTTTACCAAGTATCCTAACAAAATCCTGTCCATCATGGGGCAATCTTCAACTTCACCTGCAACTAACAACGCTATAAGAGGGGCTGAGCAAATGCGGTAACATAGCCAAACAATGGTTTGCTAGGAAGGGTGTCAAAGGTTCGAGGTTCATGGCAATTTGGGAGGCTTGAAGAGCAAATGATAGGTAGCGCAGCAAAGCGATAGAACGAAGCAACTAGCATAGCAATGATAGTAGTGAGATCCAGGGTAGCGGCCATCTTGGCTGAAATCCCGCTAGGAAGAAGAACAAGTCCATGAAGAAGATGAAACCACGAAGACGAACCAAGCGTAGACGAACGAATCCTCACGATCGCAACGAAACGGGAACTATCGAGAAGAAGCACACACCATAGTAAACACACCACACATGAACATGACATGATGCACAAACACGTATGATGCATGGCAAGGCTACATGAAGCTACTCATGGCAAAAGATGATTCAAACAAAAGCAACACATCAAGACAAGTTTAAATGAGGCCGGAAACAACTTATAACAATTCCGGTAAGTCCTCATATGCAAATTTTGGAATTGGTCTAGATCTGATTAAACCTTATGTGCAAGTTGTTAAGCAGCAAGTTAAGATGCACCAAGATGATCTACACGAGATTCTAGTCAAGTTACATATAAGGTTCATTTAATTCGGAGCTACGGCCTAGAAGATATATGAGCAAAACAAGTTAAACATGGCATTGATGCAAAATGCATACAAACATCAAGCAAATACCTCAAAACAAGGATGAGATAATATGAAACTACATGCAATTCTAAGCAAGTTTCATATAGAGCACACTCAAAACGGAGCAACGGTTCAACACACACACTATACAAGATATGGCAACAATCTGTCCAAAACAGCAACTAGGCATATTGCAAGCACCAAAACAACATGCTACAACACCTTAACATGAGAACAAAAGGCATGTACATGATGTACAGGTAAAGCATAACAAAACATAAACACTGAGCTATCTCCAGAAATCACTAGAACATGCTGAAACACACATGGCAAGATTGCAAATAATAACAGTTCATACTTTGCAGAAAATAACATCAGGTTGCAATGTTCAGAGCTATCAAACAACATGTTACAGGAACTTATCATGGCAAACAAAGGCATGGCATGAATATACTAATTGCATAGAACAAAAGTCCCTTACTGAGCATGAGCCAAAAAGGATCAGAAAATATGATGGCACCCATGTAAACATGGCAAGTTATAATACAGATTCATATATGGCAGGAACAACAATAAGTAGGCATGTTGGTGAGCTTGTACCACTCACCACAGGGCAATAAAAGGCATGGAAAGGCAACCAACAGTAAGAAGGCATGTTTATGAAGCTAAGCATGACAAGAGCAAGTTCATAGGGTGCATGGATCACTAACAACAATCATGGCAACAACTGAACTTAATGTTAACAGGCTGACAACAACATTATTTAGCAATTTTGGAGCAAGGAAACAACAAGCTACATCAGGCTATAAATGCAATCAGGGGCATGAATGGATATAGCATGACATGTATAACAAAACACCCTTAGTGAACATCTCCAGATTATGCATAGAATGACTTGTAGAAGCAGGTTTACATAGCATCACGAAATAGCAGATTCAGCCTAGCAAAACAGTAACAGCAAGTACACTACTTAACAAGCTCGATTCACTCACCACAAGTCATTGCATGACAAGATAAGCATAGAATCAGCAAGAAGACATGTTTATGAAGCTAACCAAGGCAAGAACAAGTTCATAGCATGCATGGATCAACTACAACAACCTTGGCAAAATTGAATAACATGTAAACAATCTGCCAGGAAACATTTCGTAGCAAAAGTAGAGCACGAAAATGACATGCTAGACTACTCCATAATTGCCACCAGGGGCGTGCATGGATAGATAATAATCATATGTTCAAAACACCCTTACTGAAGTATCTCAAAATATGCATGGATCTCTCTGTAGCATCATGTTTACATGGCATCAAAATAACAGCAGAACAGGGACTAAAATCAGCAACAACACGAAGCCTAGTTTGCATGCTTGTGCTAGTCACCACATTGATCACAAAAATATATGGTAAGCACCTCTATAAAGAAGACATGACATAGTTCAAAACACATGTAGACATCAACCTCATAGGATGCACACATCAATCATGGCAAAAATGACAAATGAGCAAGTTCTGTTAACAGACAGCAGACAACATCATATGGCACTCTTGCAACGATGATTCAGGCATCAAGATGAGCTCAAATGAACATGATGCAATGGAATGAAATGAAGTAGTCATTGAGGCGAACAATTTGACATATTACACGGACGAAACGGAGCTACGGATGCGGAGATATGATGCGATGAACATGGCATGATAATGTCAAAATGCGATGAACATGGCAAAAATATACCCTCGTGGAAATCTGGACGGGACGGAGGGATCCGGGGACTCCGCGTTTGGTTGGACTCCCGGTGGATCTCATCCACCCGGAGTGGATCTTGACCGGAGATAACTCCGGCGAGCTCGCGAGAGCTCCGGCGAGGCGCGCGACGCCGGGAAGGCGCAGGGGAGCTGCGGATCCGGCGGGGACGGGGCGTCGGTGCGGAGGGCGAGGAGCGGCGGAGCACGGCGGGGCGCTTGGGCGCGTGGTGGCCGGCACTGGAACCGGCGAGGCTCGACGACGGGGTCCGGCGACCTGGGCAGACGGCGGCGGGGTGGAGGGGCCGAGGCGCATGGCAGCGACGGCGGCTCGCGGGGAAGCCGCGGCGGCGGGCGGCGACGGCCATGGACGGGCGGCGTGGGAGCCGTCATGGGGAACGGGCCGGGCGGCGGCGTCGCCGGCGGGCAGAGGCGGCGGGGGCGCGGGGGCACCCGCGGGTGGGCGGTGGCGCTCGGTCGGGCCGGGCGGGCCACGGATGGGCCCCAGCGGGCCGGCGGCGTGTGGGAGAGAGGAGGGCCGCGGGGGGGGGGGGGGGGGGGACACGTGGCGCACACGGGTTGGCTGCAGGGGCGGGTCGGACATGCCCGTCGGCTTGCGGACATGTCCGGCGGCGGAGAGGGAGCGAGGCTAGGGTTTGATCTGCGGAATTTTGGGGGAGGGCACCTATTTATAGATTCTGGGAGCTAGGAGAGTCCAAATGAGGAGCGGTTTTTGCCCACACGATCATGATCGAACGCCCGAGAGCATGGAGGGGGTTTGGATGGGTTTTGGGCCACTTTGGAGGGATGTTGGGCTGCAAAGAGAAAGGGGGGGTTTTGGGCTACGCGGTTAACCGTTGGAGTATCAACGACCTCCAATTGGCACGAAACTTGACAGGCGGTCTACCGGTGCTATACCAAGGCCGCTTGGCAAACCTCGGGCCATTCCGAGAAAGCTTAACACCCGCACATGAAACAAGGTCTGAGAGGGGGCGACGGCGCGCGTGCAAATGGTCCGGACTCCGAACCGACAACAAAGAGAACCGGGAGAACCCAAACGGATGCAAGTTTTGAAAAACATGCAGATGAAATGTAGATGATGACATGGCAAAATGCAACATGCAAGCAAATGCCATGGCAACGACGGCGAATAACTGAACGACACCCGGCGCATCGAATCCGGGGCGTTACAGACAGTCTTCACATAGTTGCATAATTATTCGACTACTTATTGATCTTCACTTATATCTTTCGGAGTAGTTTTAATTATTGCTCATAGTGCTTCACTTATATCTTTTGAGCGTGATAATTTTTGCTCTAGTGCTTCACTTAGATCTTTTAGAGCTATGTGGTAGTTTGTTTTAAAGAAAGTATTGATCTCTCATGCTTCATGTCGGGTAATAGGTGCGACATATGCCAACGGATGGCTTATCTGTGTGGGAGCTAGTAAAACATCGCCGGTGCCTGGAAACGGGATAAGGCGAAGACATGCACGCTGGGGATCTTACCCAGGTTGGGGGCTCTCCATGGAGATAATACCCCTACTCCTGCTCTGCGGGGTCTCCGCATGATCACTAGATCAACAAGAAGCTACAAGAGGCTCCTTGAGCTGTTCGGTGGAAGGAGGAAGAAGGGCAAGGCTAGCTCTCTCCTCTCCCTTTAGTGGTGTCTAAAACTATCTCAGATCAACCCTTTGCATGGGTGTCCCGGGGGGTTTATATAGGCCTACCCCCGGGGGTACAATGGTAATCCGGCTGGGCGTGGGCCCTAGCCGTCAGTGTCTATGACCGCCGGCTTCTCCGCCGACTGCTGGGGCCCGCCGACTGGTGGGCCCCGCCGGCTGCCGGCTCATCGGTCGACAGGCCGGTCCCACCGCTTGGGGGTCTTGTCGGGGGCTGGTTACTGTTGCCTCGCCTCTGATAACGAGGGCTTTGTCGAGGTGAGCATGGCTACAGTGCTGCCGCCTTGCGGACTCTATCTGTAGCCTTACCTCGTCTTGTCTCCTTAATGGTGCGTGCACCCCAAGGAGGGGAGCAAGCCGCCTATAGGAAGCCGGCCGTGCCTCAGGCCGGCTGGGGGAGCCCAGGCCGCCTTCAGGCGTCTCTCTGATCGAAGGGGCCCGCCGCCCACGGGCCGTACTAGCAGCCCGTCGTGGAGGGCGTCATGATCATCGTGGCAACAGTGTCGCGTCGGACGAGTGATGGCTGTCTCGTACGACGTACTGTAGCCATGCGTGCTCTGGGATTCGGGGGTGGCAGGATCCACTGTTGCCATGCCCCGTCCCATCATCGTTATGGGGGGTGCAAACTTTTTAGGGCACGGCCCCTGGCCGCCTGCCTGGGGCCGACCTCTTGGAATCAATCCTCTTGGGCCGGCTTCTTGGAGTCGGTCCTTCCGTGGCCGGCTTCTTGGAATCGGCCCTATCGTGGCGTCCTCCAGGAGAGTTTAGGGCCGGGCCGCCTTCCGGTAGCCGGCCTGTGAGATAGCCGGCCGGAGGAAGGCGGCCCCGCGTCTTGGGTGCTTCAAGGCCCGGTCGGCCCGTTGTTTTTTCTAAGGGCTAATGGGAGCCGGTTAGGCTACCCGTGGTCATTTACTCCGACAGTAGTTCCCGAAGCTGGTTGGGCTTCGCGACTGAAGGGTTAATCGAGAAGCTCGGCCAGCTTCCTATCCCGAAGAGCCGCTATCTTGGAGCCGACTTCTCTTATGCGTGCCTTCTCGGCAAAGTTTCCTTGAAATCTGAGGGCGGGAACCAGCTGGCAAGCCCGCCACCCGCGCGCCAGTTGGCATGCTCCTGCTGGAAGGGCCTGCCGGCCCATGTGCATGACGGGACGCCGCTGCAGGCCGGGGCCCGCCACTTCCACGCCTCAGGCCGTGCGCGGATTTTTTGCGGCCCGAACCGACCGCACGTCTCCCGTCGGTGGTTCCCATTCGCCATAAAGCCGCGATAATCGCGGGACGTGGGGGAGTGGGCGCAGTTAATCCCACACCCCCCATGCTGTGCCTTCTCGGCTTCGCCGCACGAGGCTATAAGTAGGGGCGGGGAGGAAGGAGCGGCGGTCGTTCGCACACTCGCCCTCGCTCCGCCATCACCTTCTTCTTCCTCTCCGTCGCTGCAACGGCTCTCCACGACGCCACCGTCCTGCCACTCTTCTCAGCGCACCACAATCTTGCCGCCACTGCACCGCGAGTTCTCCGTCGCCGCGCTCTCCATCGCCCTTGTGTCGCCATGGCCCCGACGTTGAGCTCTTGGGACGGCTCGAACGTCCGCGATGACCACATCGACTTCCTCCGCAAGACGCGGTGGTTGCCGAGCGAAGATCTTGTGCGGGTCCGCCTCGCGCTGGCGAGGGAGGTTTCGCCGACGCCGGAGGAGGGTGAGCGAGTGATCTTCTACTCGCACTGCCTGCGCGGCGTCGGCCTTCCCGCGAGCGGCTTCTTCCGCTTGTTTCTTGAGTTTTACCATCTCCAGCCGCACCACCTTACTCCCAACACGGTGGTGCTGATGTCGGCCTTCGTCACGCTGTGTGAAGGTTTCCTCGGCGTCCTCCCCACCATCGAGCTCTAAGGGGAGTTCTTCCAGTCCAAGTTCGGCACGGTTGTCGCAGGTGTGTCGGCTCCATGTGGTGCCTTCATCGCCATCCGGAGGTCCGCAGTCGACAACCCGTTCCCGTCCATCGTGCTAATCCAGTGGGTGAAGCTCTGACAGAAGTCTTATTTTTACGTGAAGAACGTCGCTCCGCACGGCGACTACGTCAACTTGCCGGCTTACGTAGCCGGCCCGCCGCTTGGGAGGCAGCCCTCGTGGTCCTTTCGGGCCAGGTCACTGACGCCGGCTGGAGCTGGTGCCGTCGCCCGACTTCGGGTGCTGATCCAGTCAGAGTGTCTGACTGGGTCCAACTTGATAGCCGCCTTTGTCGAGCGCCGGGTACTCCCGCTCTAAGGCCGGCCTCATCTGATCTGCCAGATGAGCGTCCGCTTCGACCCAAGCCGGCTAAGCACCAGGGAGATGCCTCACGACGAGGTATCTTACAAGGTGAACTACATGGCCAACTGCAAGCTCACCGAAGAGTGGCAGTATGGCAAGGAGCCGTATTCTCGTGCCAACCCCCCGCCTGTGGTAAGCTTTCTTCCTTTTCCTTTTTTATTATTGCTGAATTCTCCCTGGCCAGCCTCTGACAAGTCGGCTTGTTTTTTAATCAGAACCCCCTCCTTCATCCTTCGACCGGGACCGCGGGGGCGGAACGCGAGTTCGCCCCTGACCGCATGGTGGATGACCTCGACGACCCCGACTTGGGGGCGGCCGCCCTAGATGACGATGCAGCAGGAGGAGGCGGCGAGACAGGCGGCTCCAGGTTCACCGCCGGCTTTGATGACTGGCCTGACGACGACGAGGCCGACCCTAATCCGCGCCGCTAGCCAGCGTCCGACCATCAAGGTGACGGCCCTTCCGGCGAGCCGGCTGCACGGGGCGGCGCGCAGAAACGTCGGGCGGCGTCGACTCTCTTTGGCGGGCGGCCGAAGAAGCCCAAGGGTTCCACGACGGCGACCAAGCGGGACGAGGCGGCCACGAAGGCGGCCCGTTTCCGCAAGGTGGTGAAGCAGCCGCAGGCGGTTTCGGCGCAATTATTCATTCTCGCACGCCTTTCCTTCTTTCTTCAGTCGATGTTCTTCTAAGTCTCTTCTGGTTTGACCAACCACGGCTCCGCTTTCTCTTGAGCGGACTACAACCGCCTCCATAGTTGGCGGGGCGGAAGGATCTGCGAGCTCCCGCCGCGTAGACCCTCGTGCCAAGCTCCAAGCGGCGACGGAGCAGAACACGCGGGAGGCGCGGGAGGAGTGGGAGGCGGAGGAGCGGAGGGCAGCCGCCACTTAGGCGGCTCAGGAGACGACGGCGGAGTCAGCCGAGGTGGATGCCAACGCAGCGGCCAAGGCCCAGGCGGAGTCCGAGGCCGCAGAGAGGGCTGCGGAGGCCCTGTGTAGCCAGCCTCCGCAATTTGTCATCCCCCTCCGCACCGTGGCCCCCGACATCCCGGTGCCCCCGCCGAAGGAAACCGGCCGCGACCCGCCGACGATTGAGTGGGAAGGGGGCGATGTAGTCGTCCTGGAGGGAGAGGTGGTGCCGCCTTCCTCGGCCGGGACGGGCCAAGGCGGCCAGCCCGAGGTGCAGCCTGAGTAGCCGGCTGGGGGCGAGCTGACTGCAAGGGCAGATCTTGTGGTCTTGTCGCCGACTCATCGGCGTGCGGGGAGGGCGGCTTCAAAGCCAGACCCCCAGAGCGCCGCCGGCTCCAGCTCATTGTCACACGACCTGGAGACGGCTAGCGCCAGCTCGCCAGGGTGGACGCCGGGCGATGGGACAGCAGCGCTGAATCTGGCAGCATAGGATGTCCGTAGCCGGCTTCAGGCTCAGGCAACTGCGCTGAAGCAGTGTACCCAAGAGTTTCTCACGACGCGGTCGGTCATTCGGGTGAGTTTTCTTGCTCTTGATTTCTTTCGTGGGGGCGCGTCAGCACACCCACTGGGTCTACTCCCCAAGTTCCAAGTCGGCTACTGAGCAGGTGGCTTGGAACTTTTTAGAAGACTTTTGTTTAATGACTTGCTCTTTCTCGCACCTTTGTCCTGTTTGCAGGATTATCACAACCTCCACGCCGCTACCTTCAACTCCCAGGCCCGGGAGATGAACCAGAAGGCCGCCGATCTGACGGAGAGCCGGCGTGAGTGCTTTGTCTTTTTATCTCATGTGGGGGCGCGTCAGCGCACCCACTGGGTGTAGTCCCCGAGATTCGGGCCGACTGCTGAGCAGTCGGGTCAGATCTTTCTTGCCGACTTCTTTCTTAATTTCTTCTTTTTGATATTGGCAGGAGCCAATGTTGACTTGAGGCAGCAGCTGGGCGTGGCCCAGACCGCCCTTCGCACCAGGGAGGGCAAGTTCAATGCCTTGGCTCAGGAGCGTGATCGTCTGGCCAAGAAACTGGCCGACCAGGAGGAGAGACACAAGGCGGCCCTGAAGGCGGCGCAGGACAGCGAGGCCGCCCTCAAAGCCGAGTATGAGACCGAGGCGGCGAGCTATGCTGAGGCGAGGCAGGCTCTGAGCGAAGGCTACGACCGGGTGGAGGATTTGATTGACGGTAGGCCGCCTTCTTCTTCACCTCTTTGCCTGTCCTTGTAATTCGGTTTATCTTCTCACTTTCTCTATTTCTTTCTTCTTTGTGAATAATATTTCCCTGCCTACTCCGTCGCTGCCAACCAAGCCATCGAAGCTCACCGTGAGGCCCGGCAGCAAGCTAGGGTTGAGGTCGCGCCGGACGCCGACCGGTCGCTTGAGGAGCAGCTTCTAGCGATCCAAGCCCGCCTCCAGCCGACCTACCGCATGCTCCAGTGACTTCAGCGTGCTGGAGCGTAGGTACTGGCTGCCCTCTGGCCTGGCGAGGTGATTCCCCGCACCCCCAGCCGTACTGCTGACTGGCTGGAGGTGGCAGTCGGCCGCCTCGAGGCCTGGAAGGCTTCAGCAGCGCGGTCCGGTGCTTGACGGGCGCTGGAGTTCGTCTGGGCTTGGTATCCTGGGCTGAACTTGGACCAGTTGCACACCTGATGGCAGGAGGCTGACGAGGAGCTGGAGGCGGTGCGGACGGCTATCATCCAGCGCACCTCGGAAATCGCCGACTTCACCGACACCAGCGCCTTTTCTCCTGAGGTGAACGAAGACGATGTCGCACAGCCGGAGGAATGGTTCGGGCTGAACCCGGCCGACGGTGAAGACTCGGCAGAGGAGATCGACTCCAGCGACGAGGGCGAAGAGGAGGAGGAGGAAGACGGCGAAGACGTGCCGGATGGTGAAGCAGCCAGCCAGCTTCAGCCTGATCGTGCCTCCAGCAACGAGGCGCATGCCAATGCACCGATGCCGCAGGTGACGATCAGGCCGAGATTTGCCAGCCGACCACTCCTCCAGCCGACACCGCCGTCTCCACCGATCTGCCCGACGCCCCAGATGCTCCCTTGGCTTGACTCGCCGTTTTTACTTTCCTGCTTGTCACTCTTTGAACAACTTTTATTAACTTTGCGCAATTCCACCTACTGGGGGTGTATTCAAACTTTGTCGAATGCCGGCCTCTCGAAGGCCTTTTGTGTAAATATAATCATGCATGTGCTTGGCTTCCATTCCTACTTGCTTTTTATCTTTGGGCTGTTTTCCTTTGCCGCCCTCCTTTGGTCGCCGCCTTTCCCGGCCGGACAGCTGCTCTGCAGTCTGTGGCCGGGTAAGGAATTGGCCGTCTAGGAGGGCAAGTACTCAAGCTTTCCTAGATTGTAGCAGAGTAAGAAGGGAAGTCGGCCAGCCGGCTGCTTCGACAGCTGGTTGGCGGGGGGGGGGAGCCGGCTTGCGTTATGTAAGTTCGTTAGTCCTTAGCCGTTTTTCATGTGGGCCCCCTTTTCCGCCTTTGGCTCTTGCTAGTCGGACAGCCGATTCTTCGAGCTGCGACTTTCACAAGAGAGGGCTTGGGTGCCAGCACATTACTTGTCTGACTGCAGGTAGAACTTGGACATAACTCAAGGCGGCAAGTCCCCGAGTCGACTAGTCGGACCCGGTGCCGGACGGAAAAACGAATGTAGTGACATAACCATGGGTATGATACCCGGCATTCATAGATAAAAGAGGGTAGTCCCTGAGAACTTCTCGGGGAGCCCGTTGTCTCATACTTAATACAAAAGGTAGCGTGGTACATACTGTATTTTAACTGTAAAATCTTCGGAGAAGGTTGGCGTTCCATGGTCGCTCCGACTCCTTGCCGGAATCGTCTCTCTTGCATGCCTTCGGCTTCTGCGCGTCGATCAGGTAGTAGGAGCAGTTTCCTAGAGCCCGGCTGATGACGAAGGAGCCTTCCCAAGGGGCCGAGAGCTTGTGTTGGCCGGCTGTTCGCTGGATCAGCCAGAGCACAAGATCACCCTCTTGGAAAGATCTTGACTAGACCCTCCGACTGTGGTAACAGCATAGACCCTGCTGGTAGGTGGCGGACCGGCTGAGGGCTAATAGCCGGCTTTCTTCCAGCAAGTCGACACTGTCTTCTCGTGCTTCCTTGGCCTCCGCCTCCTTGTACATGGTGATCTAAGGTGAGTCGAACTCGATGGCAGTTGGGATGACAACCTCGGCACCATATAAAAGGAAGAAGGGGGTGAAGCAAGTTGACTTGTTCGGGGTAGTTCGCAGACTCCAAAGGACGGCTAGCAGCTCGTCGAGCCAGCAGCCGGCTGAATGCTCTAGCGGCATGACCAGTCGAGGCTTGGTGCCGGCAAGGATGAGGCCGTTTGCTCGCTGGACCTGGTCGTTTGACTGCGGGTGGGCAACGGACGCTAAGTCCAGTCGGATGCCCTGTGTCGTGCAGAAATGTGCCAGTGCTCCCTTGGCAAAATTCGTGCCATTGTCGGTGATGATGTTGTGTGGTACTCCATACCGGGTTGTAATGTCTGCAATGAATGTCACGACAGTCGGCCCATTCAGTTTCTTGATCGGCTTTGCTTCAATCCACTTGGTAAATTTGTCCACAGCGACAAGCAGATGTGTCATGCCGCCGCGCGCCGTCTTGAATGGGCCGACCATGTCTAGACCCCAGACGGCAAAGGGCCAAGTGAGGGGAATGGTCTTGAGTGCAGAGGCCGGCAGGTGTTGCTTGGAGCTGAAGATTTGGCACCCTTTGCAGTGTTTCACTAATTCCTTGGCATCCTCCAAAGCAGTGGGCCAAAAGAATCCATGGCGGAAAGCTTTGGCGACGAGTGCCCTTGAGGCGGCTCGTGGCCGCATTCTCCTTGGTGGATGTCTTCGAGGATTGCTACGCCTTTCTCTGGCTCGACGCAGCACTGGAAGACTCCAGTAACACTGCGCCTAACAAGCTCATGATTAATTACTGTGTATGCTCCGGCTCGGCATTGGACTTGTCTTGCCAAGATCTCGTCAGTCGGCAGCTCTCGGTTTATCAGGAAGTGGAGGATGGGCTGGGCCCATGATGGAGTTGTGACTTCTTCTACCGCCAAAACAGCTACTGCAACCAGGGTGGGCGGGCTGGGTTGTGAGGAGTTGGAGTCGGCCACCGCCTGCTGTGTTGGTGCAGTCCCTGGGCCGGCTGCAGCAGTCCCCAGGCCAGGTTCGACTATGGCAGTCCTCGAGCCAGCTGTTGGAGTCCCCGAGCCGGATGTCGAAGTCCCAGAGCCGCCTGCTTGGTTCTCAAAGTTGGATCCAACTACGTTGGGGTCAGGCGGCACGAAGATGGAACTGGATTCCGGAAACGGCTTGATAGACGGCTTGAGGAGGCATTGAAGGGCGACGCCAGTTGGTATAGCTTGCCGGGTGGAGCCTATTCGTGCCAGGGCATCTGCTTGCTCGTTGTCGGCCCGTGGCACGTGGAGGCACTCGCACCCCTCAAAGTATCCGTTGATCTGCTGAATGAGGAAGCGGTAGCTTGCCATGTTTGCGTCCTTGGCGTCCCAGTCGCCGGATGATTGCTGGACCACCAAGTCCGAGTCACCATAGCACAGGATCCGGCAGATGCCGAGTTCCTTGGCTAGCCGGAACCCGTGTATGAGTGCTTCGTACTCGGCCACATTGTTGGAAGCGGCAAAATGGATTTGTAATGTGTATCTGAGTTTGTCGCCTTTGGGAGAGGTGAGGACGATGCCGGCTCCCAATCCGGTGTGCATCTTGGATCTGTCAAAGTGCATCCGCCAATGGGTGGAGTCGGGGGCCGGTGGCAGGTACTGGGTCTCGGCCCAGTCGACGAGGAAGTTGGCCAATGCTTGGGACTTGATGGCGGTGCGGGGCTGGTAGTAGATCGTGTAAGGAGCCAGCGCAATGGCCCACTTCGCCACTCGGCCGGATGCATCCCGGCTGCCTATGATCTCGGCGAGCGGGGCAGTGCATACGACCGTGATGGGATGCTCTTGAAAGTAGGGCTTGAGTTTCTTGGAGGCGAAGTACACACCATAGCACATCTTCTGATAGTGCGGGTAGTTCTGCTTCGAGGTGGACAGTACTTCGCTCAAATAATACACCGGCCTCTGGACTAGCTGAGCTCGGCCTTCTTCTGGACGCTGGACCACGATAACTGTGCTGACCACCCGGCTAGTGGCGGCAATGTAGAGGAACATGGGCTCTTTCTCAGTCGGTGCCACCAGGACAGGCGGCATGGACAGCATCTTCTTTAGCTTGTGGAAAGCTTGGTCCTCCTGGTCATTCCACTCGAAGTGAGTGGACTTCTTCATGAGTCGGTAGAGGGGGAGAGCTTTCTCTCCAAGCCGGCTGATGAAGCGGTTCAAAGATGCCAGGCATCCGGTGAACTTTTGGACGTCTCGCAGCTTGGTGGGAATCTTCATTCTCTCTATGGCCTTGATCTTGACTGGGTTGCATTCGATGCCGCGTTCGGAGACCAGGAAGCCTAGAAGCTGGCCGGCTGGTACCCCGAACACGCATTTCTCCGGGTTGAGCTTGATCTGAAACCGGCGCAAATTCTCAAAGGTCTCCTTGAGGTCTTCCAACAAGGTGCCGCGTTTCTCCGTCTTCACCACAACATCGTCTACATAGACGTGGGCATTTTTGCCGAGTTGCTTGAGGAGGCATTTCTGCATGCAACGCTGAAAAGTGGCACCAGCATTTCTCAAGCCGAATGTCATAGTCAGGTAATAGAAAGCCCCGAATGGGGTGATGAAGGAGGTCTTCAGGCAGTCAGCTGGGTCCAATTTTATCTGGTGGTAGCCCGAGTATGCATCCAAAAAACTCAAAAGCTCACATCCGGCTATGGAGTCTATCACTTGATCAATCCTTGGTAGCGCAAAGGGATCCTTAGGGCACGCTTTGTTGAGGCTGGTGTAATCAATGCACATGCGCCACTGCTTGTTCTTCTTCAACACCAGGACTGGGTTGGCACGCCATTCTGGAAAGAACACTTCCATAATGAA
This sequence comes from Triticum aestivum, assembly GCF_018294505.1. Taxonomy (NCBI): domain Eukaryota; kingdom Viridiplantae; phylum Streptophyta; class Magnoliopsida; order Poales; family Poaceae; genus Triticum; species Triticum aestivum. The sequence continues at coordinate 97,492,254 of NC_057804.1, forward strand.
GCTGGCTGCTAGAAGCCGGGCTATTTCTTCTCCGACTACTCTTATCTTCTCTTCTGACAGGCGGTGCAAGGGCTGCCTGACCGGCTTGGCGTCTGATCGAACGTGTAGCTTGTGCTCGGTGAAATCCGTTGGGACACCCGGCATGTCTTTGGGAGACCATGTGAAGATGTCCCGATTCTCACGGAGGTAATCGACGAGCTCGCTTTCCTATTTGCTGTGGAGGACGGTGCCCATGACAGCGAACCTCTCCGGGTGCTCTGGGTCCAGAGGTATCTTCTTCATCTCTTCGGCCGGCTGGAAGGAACCTTGAGCATCACATTCCTTGGGGTCAGGGGACAGGGACGGCTGCTTGCCAGCCATGGCGACAACTCGATCCAGCATCTTTTTCTCTTCAGCAATCACCAGGGACTCGGCCAGCCGGCTGCTAGCGGCTGCACACTCAGAAGACTTCTTGTAGTCTCTGGCTATGGTGATGATGCCCTTGGAACTCGGCATCTTCATCTTGAGGTAGGCGTAGTGGGGCACAGCCATAAACTTGGCCAATGCAGGTCGACCAAGCAATGCGTGGTATGGACTTTCCAAATCCACTACCTCAAACCATATGGCCTCTCGGCAGAAATGATCTTTGTACCCAAAGAGGACATCCATCTTGATTTTACAAATTGGTGAGCAGGAAAGGCCGGGCACAATGCCATGGAACACAGTCTGGCTTGGCATGAGCTGCTTCGGCTTGATGTTGAGCTTCTCCATGGTATCGTGGTACAGTATGTTGATGCTGCTCCCGCCATCTATCAGCACGTGGGAAAAACGGGCAGCTCGCCTTTCTGTCGCGAGGGTGGCATCAAAAACCAATGCATAGGAGCCAGGAGACGGCATCACCTCTGGGTGATCGGCCTGGCTCCAGCTGTTGGGCTTCTCCGACTAGTGCATAAACTCGGGGTTGTTGGAGGCGACCAAGTTGACTTCTTGCTGTTGTCGGCGCCGGCTGCGCCGGTCTTCCGTCTCGCTTGTAAAGATGACGTAGGCGGCATGTTCATCAGGGAACTCATCTTGGATGGCTCCGACTGCTGGCCGAGCGGCCGGCTGCTGTGGGGCAGGAGGCGGCTGGCCTGCAGGCGGAGGCGGCAACAACCCCTCGCCCTTGGAGATTCGTGTGAGCCAATGGCACTTCCGAGTTGTGTGGTTGGACGGCTTCCCGCCGCTGTGGAACTTGCAGGGGCGTCGAGGGTTTTCTCGTAGGAGAAAGTCGGCTGCCAAGCCGGTCTGCTACCCTTCTGCTTCTTGGGTGCCGGCCGCCCCTCAGGTTGCTCGTCTTCGACTGTGGCCACCTGTCGGCTTGTGGAAGACGGCATAGGGGCCTTGCGCTAGTGGTCGCTTTGATACGGGCGTCGGCTTGATTCTCCAGCCGGCGTCTTGGGAGCCGGCGTCAGCACTTTTCTAGAGGCGTCTACCCGGAGCTCAGTCTTCATTGAGGAGTCGGCCGTGACGTACTTATCTGCTATGACTAGCAGCTCATCGAGGGTAGCCGGCTCGTCGCAGAGGAGTCGGTGCTTGAGGAGGGTGCCCTCTCTGCACCCAGCGGTGAAGTACTCTATGGCTTGAACCTCGTGCACCCCCTCGCAGGAGTTGCGGAGCTCGGTCCAACGCGTGAGGTAGTCGCGGGTCGATTCACTCGGCCCTTGTACGCACAAGGAGAGCTGTCGGGGCTAGGGAGCCCGCTTGTAGGTGCTGATGAAGTTGCGTATGAAGGCTTCTGTGAAGTCCAGCCAGCTGTTGATGCTGTAAGGCTTGAGGCTATTGAGCCAGGTGTGCGCCGTGCCTTGGAGCATCAGGGGGACATATTTCACGGCAACGCGCCTGTTGCCGTTTGCTATGCGGACTGCGGTGGAGTAGTCGATCAACCAATCTTCCGGCTTCATGGAGCCATTGTACTTGAGCGTGTCTCTTGGGAGCGAGAACCCTTTGGGGAAGGGCTCGTCGCGGATGCGGGGGCCGAAACAATGCAGGCCAACATCATCTTCTTCTTCCAGGGCCAGGGATCGTGCAAGGCGATCGATCCGATGGCGGGCATCATTCTCGCCGACTCCTTCGCGGCGACCAAGTAGGCCATTGAGAGTCGGATGCGCGACAGGCGGCATGGTGGGATATCTCTCCCCACGAGGCGGAGGAGGAGGAGGGTCGCCTCGTTGTTCCACGCCACGAGGGCGGCCTTCTGCGTCGCGCTTGATGGTGATTCGAGTCCGGCTCCGGCTAGCAGCCGACTCCTTCTCTTGTCTTGGACGGGCGCCGTCCGCAGTCGGCGTACGCGACGTCGCTCCGTGCTCTCGGCGAGGGGGGCGTCCAGCTCGTACGCCGGCTTCGTGCCGCTCTGCGGCCGAGTCGATCAGCTGCTGGATGCGTCTGGTCACGTAGCGGAGCTCGTCGGCTGCCAGTCCATTTAGCTCGTCCATGATCGACTGGGCAGCGCGTAGATTCTCGAGGGGCGTGGCGTAGACTGGGCGGTCCGCTCCCAGCTTGCTGGCGATGGCCATGCCGCGTTTCTTGACGATGTCGGCTCGGCTCGGCCCTTCTGGAGGTGGCGTACAGAAGGCGGCGCGGTCGACTTCGCGTTGGTGGGCTTCCGTAAGGCGTCTCATGGAGGCTATCCTCTGGCCCTCTGCAAGGAGAGCAAGGCGGCATGCCTCCAGTGTCTCGGCGTCAGCGTCCGCCCGGATGGGGGCAGACAGATTGTGCAGCATTGCCTGCAGGGCGTCACGAGCGTTTTTGTCGGAGGTGATGCCGTGGCTAATGACTAGCACCTCGGTGACAGTGCTGCCGCCACTATCGGCCCGAGGGAGAGGGTCGTCGAAGATGATCACGTTGGAGGGGAAGGCGTCGAGCGATGCCATGTCGGAGTCGACAAGCATCGGGTCGGTGGAGGCAACCGACTCCAAGTTTGCAGTAGGCTCGCTAGAGACGTGGAGTTGGTCGAGGAGGCTGACGAGGCGGCTCTCGGGGCAGCCTGTGCCCGCGTCGGATGCGGGCTCGTCGGAGATGCGAGCCTCGCCAAGAAGATCGACGAGGCAGCTCGCTGTGCAGGCGTCGTCGACGCTTTGCAGCGTGTAGGGGCAAGTGCCATCGGGCGTGCTGGGCTGGCTACGCTCGCGGGGGAGGAAAAAGGTTCCCGTCCAGAGCAGGTCTCCGAACGATGGTGCGCCTGGCCCCACGGTGGGCGCCAAATGTCGGGTGGTAGGTGCGACATATGCCAACGGATGGCTTATCTGTGTGGGAGCCAGTAAAACATCGCCGGTGCCTAGAAACGGGATAAGGCGAAGACATGCACGCCGGCAGACCTTACCCAGGTTGGGGGCTCTCCGTGGAGATAATACCCCTACTCCTGCTCTGCGGGGTCTCCGCATGATCACTAGATCAACAAGAAGCTACAAGAGGCTCCTTGAGCTGTTTGGTGGAAGGAGGAAGAAGGGCAAGGCTAGCTCTCTCCTCTCCTTTAGTGGTGTCTAAAACTATCTCAGGTCAAACCTTTGCATGGGTGTCCCGGGGGGTTTATATAGGCCTACCCCCCTGGGGTACAATGGTAATCCGGCTGGGCGTGGGCCCTAGCCGTCAGTGTCTATGACCGCCGGCTTCTCCGCCGACTGCTGGGGCCCGCCGGCTGCCGGCTGCCGGCTCACCGGTCAACAGGCCGGTCCCACCGCTTGGGGCTCTTGTCGGGGGCTGGTTACTGTTGCCTCGCCTCTGATGACGAGGGCTTTGCCGAGGTAAGCATGGCTACAGTGTTGCCGCCTTGCGGACTCTCACTGTAGCCTTACCTCGTCTTGTCTCCTTAATGGTGCGTGCGCCCCGAGGAGGGGAGCAAGCCGGCTATAGGAAGTCGGCCGTGCCTCAGGCTGGCTGGGGGAGGCCAGGCTGCCTTTAGGCGTCTCTCTGATTGAAGGGGCCCGCCACCCACGGGCCGTACTGGCATCCCGTCGTGGAGGGCGTCATGATCATCGTGGCAACAGTGCTGCGCCGGACGGGTGATGGTTGTCCTGTACGGCGTACTGTAGCCATGTGTGCTCCAGGATTCGGGGGTGGCAGGATCCACTGTTGCCACGCCCCGTCCCATCATCGTTATGGGGGGTGCAGACTTTTTAGGGCATGGCCCCTGGTCGCCTGCCTGGGGCCGGCCTCTTGGAGTCAATCCTCTTGGGTCGGCTTCTTGGAGTCGGTCCTTCCGTGGCCGGCTTCTTGGAGTCGGCCCTATCGTGGCGTCCTCCAAGAGAGTTTAGGGCCAGGCCGCCTTTCAGTAGCTGGCCTGTGAGTTAGCCGGCCGGAGGAAGGCGGCCCCATGTCTTGGGTGCTTCAAGGCCCGGTCGGCCCGTTGTTTTTTCTAAGGGCCAATGGGAGCCGGTTAGGTTACCCATTGTCATTTACTCCGACACTTCACTCAGATTATTTTGAGAGTCGTTAATAGCGTGGTAATTTGCTCAAAATTAATATACTTGGTATTCAAGATATGTGAAACTTTCTTTTGAGTGCGTTGAATACTAAGATAAATTTGATGCTTGATAATTGTTTTGAGATATGGAGGTGATAATATCAAAGTGATGCTAGTTGGGTGATTATGAATTTAAAGAATTCTTGTGTTGAAGTTTGTGATTCCCATAGCATGCGCGTATGGTGAACCGTTTGTGATGAAGTTGGAGCACAATTTTATTTATTCATTGTCTTCCTTATGAGTGGCGGTCGGGGACGAGGCGATGGTCTTTTCCTACCAATCTATCCCCCTAGGAGCATGCGCGTAGTGTTTTGGTTTTTGATGACTTCTAAATCTTTGCAACAAGTGCATGAGTTCTTTTGATTAATGTTGAGTTCATGGAGTATACACACTCTCATCCTTCCACTATTGCTAGCCTCTCTTGTGCCGCGCAACTTTCGCTGATACCATACACCCACCATGTACCTTCCTCAAAACAGCCACCATACCTACCTATTATGGCATTCCCATAGCCATTTCGAGATATATTGCCATGCAACTTTCCACTTTTCCGTTCATATGACACACATTACTTTTGTCATGTTGCTTTTTGCATGAACATGTAGTTGACATTGTATTTGTGGTAAAGCTACCGTTCATAATTCTTGCATACATGTCACTCTTGATTCATAGCATATCTCCGTACACCGCCGGAGGCATTCATATAGAGTCATATTTTGTTCTAAGTATTGAGTTGTAATTGTTGAGTTGTAAGAAAAAGAAAAGTGTGATGATCATTATTACTAGAGCATTGTCCCAGTGAGGAAAGGATGATGGAGACTATGATTCCCCCATAAGTCTGGATGAGACTCCGGAAAAAAAGGAGTGGCCATAAAAAAGGCCCAAATAAAAAAACAAAAAAATGAGAGAAAAAGAGAGAAGGGACAATGCTACTATCCTTTTACCACACTTGTGCTTCAAAGTAGCACCATGATCTTCATGATAGAGAGTCTCATATGTTGTCACTTTCATATAGTAGTGGGAATTTTTTCATTATAGAACATGGCTTGTATATTCCAATGATGGGCTTCCTCAAATGCCCTAGGTCTTCATGAGCAAGCGAGTTGGATGCACACCCACTTAGTTCCTTTTCTTGAGCTTTCATATACTTATAGCTCTAGTGCATCCGTTGCATGGCAATCCCTACTCACTCACATTGATATCTATTGATGGGCATCTCCATAGCCCGTTGATACGCCTAGTTGATGTGAGACTATCTTCCCTCCTTTTGTCTTCTCCACAACCACCATTCTATTCCACATATAGTGCTATGTCCATGGCTCACGCTCATGTATTGCGTGAAAGTTGAAAGAGTTTGAGATTATTAAAGTATGAAACAATTTCTTGGCTTGTCATCGGGGTTATGCATTATTTAAATATTTTGTGTGGGGAAGATGGAGCATAGCCAGACTATATGATTTTGTAGGGATAACTTTCTTTGGCCATGTTATTTTGAGAAGACATAATTGCTTAGTTAGTATGCTTGAAGTATTATTATTTTTATGTCAATATGAACTTTTGTCTTGAATCTTTCGGATCTGAATATTCATGCCACAATTAAGAAGATTTACATTGAAATTATGCCAAAGTATCACTCCGCATCAAAAATTATTTTTTATCATCTACCTACTCGAGGACGAGCAGGAATTAAGCTTGGGGATGCTTGATACGTCTCTAACGTATCTATAATTTTTGATTGCTCCATGCTACTTTATCTACTGTTTTAGGCAATATTGGGCTTTATTATCCACTTTTATATTATTTTTGGGACTAACCTATTAACCGGAGGCCCAGCCCAGATTTGCTGTTTTATGCCTATTTTAGTGTTTCGAGGAAAAGGAATATCAAACGGAGTCAAAACGGAACGAAATCAACTGGAGAAGTTATTTTTGGAAGGAAAGCAACCTGATATACTTGGAGTGCACGTCAGGGGAGTTCCGGGCTGCCCATGAGGGTGGGGGTGCGCCCACCCCCCTAGGGCGCGCCCCCTGCCTCGTGAGCACCCCGGAGGTCCACCGACGTACTCCTTTCACCCATAGATACCTACGTACCCTAAAACTTCCAGAATATACTCCCGCCACAAGCCTCTGTAGCCACCAAAAACCTCTCGGGAGCCCTTCCCGGCACCCTGCCAGAGGGGGGATCCTTCACCGGTGGCCATCTTCATCATCCCAGCGCTATCCATGACGAGGAGGGAGTAGTTCACCCTCGGAGCTGAGGGTATGTACCAGTAGATATGTGTTTGATCTCTCTCTCTCGTGTTCCCTCTATGGCACGATCTTGATGTATCCCAAGCTTTGCTATTGTAGTTGGATCTTATGGTGTTTCTCCCCCTCTACTCTCTTGTGATGAGTTGAGTTTCCCCTTTGAAGTTATTTTATCGGATTGAGTCTTTTATAAGAACACTTGATGTATGTCTTGCGTGGAATAACCGTGGTGACAATGGGTTATTCTATTGATCCACTTGATGTATGTTTTGGTGATCAACTTGCGGGTTTCATGACATTGGGAACCTATGCATAGGGGTTGGCACACGTTCTTGACTCTCCGATAGTAGCTTTGGGGCACTCTTTGAAGTACTTTTATGTTGGTTGGATGAATCTAAGATTGTGTGACGCATATCGTATAATCATGCCCATGGATACTTGAGGTGACAATGGAGTATCTAGGTGACATTAGGGTTTTGGTTTATTTGTGTCTTAAGGTGTTATTCTAGTATGAACTCTATGATGGATTGAGCGGAAAGAATAGCTTTATGTTATTTTACTACGAACTCTTGCATAGATAGAACAGAAAGGATAACATTGAGGTGGTTTCATACCCTACCATAATCTCTTCGTTTGTTCTCCGCTATTAGTGGCTTTGGAGTGACTCTTTGTTGCATGTTGAGGGCTTGTTATATGATCTATCTATGTTATTATTGTTGAGAGAACTTGCACTAGTGAAAGTATGAACCCTAGGCCTTGTTTCCTATCATTGCAATGCCGTTTACGCTCACTTTTACCACTTGTTACCATGCTGTTTTTATATTTTCAGATTACAAAAACCTATATCTACTATCTATTTTGCACTTGTATCTTCATCTCTTCGCCGAACTAGTGCACCTATACAATTTGCCATTGTATTGGGTGTGTTGGGGACACAAGAGACTCTTTGTTATTTGGTTGCAGGGTTGTTTGAGAGAGAACATCTTCATCCTATGCCTCCTACGGATTGATAAACCTTAGGTCATCCACTTGAGGGAAATTTGCTACTGTCCTACAAACATGTGCACTTGCAGGCCCAACAACGTCTACAAGAAGAAGGTTGTGTAGTAGACATCAGTCCTCCTTTGAATGATTCGAGTGACTTGACTTGGCACATGTTCACGCATGTAGTTGAAACAAAATCAACATAGCCTCCACGATATTTATGCTCATGGTGGATTATATCCTACTCATGCTTGCACTCAATGTCTATTAATTTTAATGCTTGTTCATGACTGTTGTCGCTCTCTAGTTGGTCGCTTCCCAGTCTCTTTCTAGCCTTCGCTTGTACTTAGCGGGAATACTGCTTGTGCATCCAAAATCCATAAACCCTGAAGTTATTCCATATGAGTCCACCATACCTTCCTATATGCGGTGTCTACCTGCCGTTCCAAGTAAATTTGTATGTGCCAAACTCTAAACCTTCAAATGGAATTTTTTTGCATGCTCGAATAGCTCATATATCAACTAGGGTTGTCTATATCTTCCATGCTAGGTGGGTTATTCTCAAGAGGAGTGGACTCCGCTCCTCACTCATGAGAAAATGGCAGGTCACCGGGATGCCCAGTCCCATGCCCAATTCAAATCAAAATAAATGCAAACAAAACTCCCCCAGGATTGTTGTTAGTTGGAGGCACCCGTTGTTTCGGGCAAGCCATGGATTGATGATTGTTAGTGGAGGGGGAGTATAAACTTTACCATTCTGTTTGGGAACCGCCTATAATGTGTGTAGCATGGAAGATATCGAGATCTCTCGATGGTTATGTTGACAATGAAAGTATGCCGCTCAAAATATTATTTATCTCTATTTAAAAATTGAGCTCTAGCACCTCTACAAATCCCCTTCTTCCCTCTGCGAAGGGCCTATCTATTTTACTTTTATGTTGAGTCATCATCCTCTTATTAAAAAGCACCAGTTGGAGAGCACCGTTGCCATTTGCATGCATTACTATTAATTTATATCGAGTATGACTATGGCTGGATATCTTTTACCATGAATTGCAATGTTTAGTCAGTCCTTGATCTTCAGAGGTGCTCTACATTAATGTTTTGCGGTCTCAGAAAGGGCTAGTGAGATACCATCTTGTTATATCATATTATGATTGTTTTCAGAAAGTGTTGTCATCCGAGTTTTATTATTATTGCTCGCTAGTTGATTATGCCATTGATATGAGTAAACATGAGACCTAAGTGTTATTGTGAATATGGTTAGTTCATAATCTTTGCTTTAAACTTGAATGCTGGCTTTACATATTTGCAGCAACAAGAGAAAACAGAGTTTGTAAAAGTTTTTCTTTATCACTTTCAGTTTGTCAACTGAATTTCTTGAGGACAAGCAAAGGTTTAAGCTTGGGGGAGTTGATACGTCTCCATCGTATCTACTTTTCCAAACACTTTTGCCCTTGTTTTGGACTCTAACTTGCATCATTTGAATGGAACTAACCCGGACTGACGTTGTTTTCAGCAGAACTGCCATGGTGTTATTTTTGTGCAGAAATAAAAGTTATCGGAATGACCTGAAAATTCACGGAGAATATTTTTGGAATTAATAAAAAATACTGGCGAAAGAATCAAGGCCAGGGGCCCCACACCCTATCCATGAGGGTGGGGGCGCGCCCCCTGCCTCGTGGGCCCCCTGGAGCTCCATCGACCTCAACTCCAACTCCATATATTCATGTTTAGGGAGAAAAAAATTAGAGAGAAGGATCCATCGCGTTTTACGATATGGAGCCGCCGCCAAGCCCCAATCCCTCTTGGGAGGGCTGATCTGGAGTCCGTTCAGGGCTCCGGAGAGGGGAATCTGTCACTGTCGTCATCATCAACCATCCTCCATCACCAATTTCATGATGCTCACCGCCATGCGTGAGTAATTCCATTGTAGGCTTGCTGGACGGTGATGGGTTGGATGAGATTACCATGTAATCGAGTTAGTTTTGTTAGGGTTTGATCCCTAGTATCCGCTATGTTCTGAGATTGATGTTGCTATGTCTTTGCTATGCTTAATGCTTGTCACTAGGGCCCGAGTGCCATGATTTCAGATCTGAACCTATTATGTTTTCATGAATATATATGAGTTCTTGATCCTATCTTGCAAGTCAATAGTCACCTATTATGTGTTATGATCCGACAACCCCGAAATGACAATAATCGGGACCACTCTCGGTGATGACCGTAGTTTGAGGAGTTCATGTATTCACTAAGTGTTAATGCTTTGGTTCGGTACTGTATTAAAAGGAGGCCTTAATATCCCTTAGTTTCCAATAGGACCCCGCTGCCATGGGAGGGTAGGACAAAAGATGTCATGCAAGTTCTTTTCCATAAGCACGTATGACTATATTCGGAATACATGCCTATATTACATTGATGAACTGGAGCTAGTTTTGGGTCACCCTATGTTATAACTATTGCATGAGGAATCGCATCCGACATAATTACCCATCACTGATCCAATGCCTACAAGCTTCTCACATATTGCTCTTTGCTTAGTTACTTTATTGTTGCCATTGTTACAATTACTACACAACTGCTACTATTACTTTTGCCACTGTTACCGTTACTTCCATACTACTTTGCTACTAAATACTTTGATGCAGATATTAAGGTATCCAGGTGTGGTTGAATTGACAACTCAACTGCTAATACTTGAGAATATTCTTTGGCTCCCCTTGTGTAGAATCAATAAATTTGGGTTGAATACTCTACCCTCGAAAACTGTTGCGATCCCCTATACTTGTGGGTTATCATCCTTGCCAAAATAAATATGAGTGAAGTATGTTTTTTTACTATAATGAGTGAAGTATGTTGGCGGAGTCATCCTCAAGAACTCTCTAGTTATTCTTCTTCGGGATCCACATCATCTTGATGGGAATCCTTGGACTTGTAGATGCACTTGATGAAGTAGAACTTGATGCAGTCTTGGGAACCCACTTGACCAAGGCCTTCGGAGCATCTTCAAATGCATCACTCTTCTTGAAGTTTGTCCTTGCCTTTTAGCTTGTGGTCTTGTGGTGGAAGATCATCTTGAGCTTGTGTCCCCTTGAAGGAAGTAGGGTCATACTTCTCTTGTTGAGGAACAAACTTCGTCTTGGGGTATTGATCTTCTTCCCACTCACCTCCATTGGCATTGAGCTTTCGTTCAAAACCAACACCTTGATTCTTCCGGTGCCTTCCTTGCTTGCCTACAATTTCCTCAAATTGCTTACTTCCGGCAAGGCTTTTGTAAACACCTTTCTCTATAATTCCCTTCAATAAGCTATTTTCTTGCTCAAGTGTAACTTGGCTAAGAGAATCATTAGTGGAATCGAGAGAACTACTAGAAGCAACACTCTTGGATTTAGCATGATTGTTGTTACTACTAGAAGAAGAATCTTTCTTGTTCTTGTTGGTAGATTTTACTTGTGGCATGTAAGTAGACAAGAGTAAACGCTTAGCAATGTAAGAAGAACTTTTCTTCTGAAGATAGTCATTGATGGCCTTTAAGAACCCATGTTCTTGCTCAACATTGAGCTTTTCGAAGCATAATTTCTCATGAGTTTTTAGAAGTTCTCAATGATCTTCTAAAGTAGTTTCATGAGCTAACTTAAGAGTGTTTAGTTCTTTAGTTAGACACTCAATATCAGTCTTATCATTGTCATTCGTTTTATCTTGATTAACATGATTAATTGACGTTTCATCATAGTATTCATCACTAGAGTTGTCAACAAGTAAATCATCATCATCTAGCAAGTCATCTTCATCACTATTGAAATCAACATACTCAGGGTGTGTTAACTTGGGGCCTTTAGCCATGAAGCATCTCCCAATTCCTTAATTTGGTGAATCAAATATGTCATAGGAGTTTGTTGACACAAGTGCTAGACCGGCAACACCTCATCTTGAGTATATTCAGAGTCGGAGTTATAACTTCTCTCAGAGTGGTGGTCAGAGTCGGAGCCAGATACCCATTCACTAACATGAGCTTGATGTCTTTGTTTTGTGTAGCTCCTTGATGACTTGTCCTTCCTTTCCGAATTCTTGCTTCTTCAAGAGGTTCTTCATTCATAGCAATCATCTCTACTCCTTCTCTCTCTTGGAAGTGATTATTCCCTTTTGCTTCTTCTTTTAGGTGAGTCTTCTCTTATTATGTAGGGAGCCGTACACTCATTGGAGTAGTATCCGGGTCTATCACAATTGTAGCAGTTTCTCTCAGGACTAGAAGATCTTTCCTTGCTTCTAGTCTTGTAGAATTTGTTGAAGTTCTTCACCATTAAGCTTAATTCTTCATTGAAAGCTTGTTTCTCATTTGATGATGTAGGAGCATCACATGAGGCTTTGTAAGCACCACTAGACTTGTTGTGAAGCTCTTCTTTGTCCTTGAGTGACATCTCACTAGCAACAATTCTTCCAATCACTTCGGTTGGCTTGAGGTCTTTGTACTTTGGCGTCATTTGGATCAATGTGCACATGGTATCATATTTTCCATCCCAGGATCTCAAGATCTTCTTGATGATGAATTTGTCGGTCATCTATTCACTTCCCAAGCCGACAATCTCAGTTGTGATGAGAGCAAGCCTAGAGTATATTTCGGCGACACCTTCACCATCCTTCATTTTGAACTTGTCAAGTTGACTTTGGAGCACATCCAACTTGGATTCCTTGAAGGAGACGGTGCCTTCGTGCATATCAATCAAAGTATCCCAATTTCCTTTGCATTCTCAAGAAGGCTGATTTTGTTGAATTCTTCGGGGCACAATCCATTGAAGAGGATATCGCAAGCTTGAGCATTGTATTGCAACATCTTCAATTCTTCCGCGGTAGCTTCATGGTTTGGTTCTCTCCCATCAAAGAATTCACCTTGCAAGCCAGTACACACAATAGCCCAAACGGCGGGGTTATGTCCAAGAATATGCATTTTCATCTTATGTTTCCAACTTGCAAAATTAGTACCATCAAAGTAAGTACATCTATGGTTGTAATTTCCCTTGCTAGACGCCATACTCTTCTAGGTTGTGAAACCAAGGCTATTATCACCAAAGCTATGGAAATCAAGGCAAATGGAGACCAAAGCTCTGATACCACTTGTATGATCAAAAGTATGTCTAGAGGGGGGGTGATTAGACTACTTGACCAAATAAAAACTTAACCTTTTCCCAATTTTAGTTCTTGCCAGATTTTAGCAACTTAGCACAAGTCAAGCAATCTCAATACAATTCAAGCAAGCATGCAAAGAGTATATGGGCAGCGGAAAGTAAAGCATGCAAGTTGAAAGAAAATAAATGGGGGGAGTTTGGAGGGAGCAAACGCAATGTTGACACAGATATTTTTGGCGTGATTCCGATAGGTGGTGCTATCGTACATCCACGTTGATGGAGACTTCAACTCACGGAGGGTAACGGCTGCGCGAGTCCGCGGAGGGCTCCACCCATGAAGGGTCCACAAAGAAGCAACCTTGTCTATCCCATCGTGGCCATCGCCCACGAAGGACTTGCCTCACTAGGGTAGATCTTCACGAAGTAGGCAATATCCTTGCCCTTACAAACTCCTTGGTTCAACGCCACAATCTTTACGGAGGCTCCCAAGTGACACCTCTCCAATCTAGGAGACACCACTCTCCAAAAGGTAATAGATGGTGTGTTGTTGATGCACTCCTTGTTGTTGTGCTTCAAATGATAGTCTCGCCAACAATCAACTCTCTCTCTCATAGATTTAGCTATGGTGGAAAGATGATTTGAGTGGAAAGCAACTTGGGGAAGGCTAGAGATCAAGATTCATATGGTAGGATTGGAATATCTTGGTCTCAACACATGAGTAGGTGGTTCTCTTTCAGAAAATGAGTAGTGGAAGTGTAGGTACGTCCTGATGGCTCTCCTCACAAATGAAGACTCGGCGGAGGGGTATATATAGCCTCCACACAAAATTAACCGTTACACACATATTCCCCAACTCGGTGGGACCGAAGCAGCAAACTCGGTCAAACCGATCCAGGTAAAAATGTGAACGTTAGAATTTTTGGTGGCACCGATATAGTCATCTCGGTGAGACCGATATGCTAGGGTTAGGGCATAACGTAATCTCGCTGTGAACGATCACATAAACTCAGTGGGACCGATTTCAGCAATAGGTACACAAAGGGTTGGTCAGGCAAACTCGGTGGGACCGATTCGCTCACTTCGGTGGGACCAAAGTGTTACGAAAAGGAAACAGGGAGTTTGAAAGGAAGACTCGGTGGGAACGATTTGCTCATTTCGGTGAATCCGAAATGTTATAAAAAGGAAACAGAGAGTTTGCAATCCCATCTCGGTGAGACCGAGATCCCTATCGGTGAGACCAAAGTAAGTAGGGTTTGGGGCAGTGGCTATGTCAAATGAAACTAGGTGGCGCTGGATAGATCAAATTGGTGGGGCCGAATTTGACTTTTAGGTTTCGGACATATGTGGAAATGAGAAAGTGGTTGAGGGTTTTGGAGCATGTCACTAAGCATTTTGAGCAAGCAAGCCATTAAGCAACACGTCATCCCCTTTTAATAGTATTGGCTTTCCTATGGACTCAATGTGATCTTGGATCACTAAAATGAAAATGTAAAGTCTTGAGCTTGTTGCCAATATATGTCCTTTGCATTTTGAGGGGTCCACATCTCTAGTCCATGCCATGCCAATCATTGAACTTTCTGAAATGATCATCTTGAAATAGCATTAGTTCAATGAACTATATGTTGTTAAGAATTACCAAAACCACCCAGGGATTAGTTGCACTTTCAAGTGCCCTGAAAGTTGTCTAGGAAAGCATCTTCTAAATCTTCCCAGCTCCCTATGGAGCTCTCTGGGAGGCTATTCAACAAGTGTCGTGCTGGTCCCTTCAACTTCAAGGGGATATATTTGATCGCGTGGAGGTCATCTCCGCGAGCCATATGAATGCGGAGAAGAAAATCCTCAATCCAGACGGCAGGGTCTGTTGTTCTATCGTATTGTTCGATGTTTATGGGTTTAAACCCTTCCGGAAATTGGTGCTGCATTACTTCATCAGTAAAGCACATATGGTGTATGGCACCTCTATACTTGGCTACATCGCGATGTAGTTCAGATGACATCTGTGTTCGGTGTTGACCTCGAACTTGGTGATGTTGATCGTGCCAGGTTTGGTGGCCGTCATCTCTTGCCGGGGCATGTCATCTGAATCCATAGATCGATCTGGTCTGACCGGCTTTACTGGCCAGGTCCTGACGTAGGTCAGAAGTGTAGTACGGCGCCGCTGTCTCCCTGCCTCTATGGCGAGGTGGTGCGGGCTAGTGTTCGGCGTGATGGGTCGGTTTGTCCCGTCCACGTGGTGGTCGGTCTGGTTGATCAGCATAGTTGTACTTCGACGGAATTGGCTTGAGGGCTTCATCGTCAAACTGTGGCAGCAGCCTGCGCTTGGGGTAACTCTTTACTGGTCACTCAAGGCTGTACTCTTCGGCGGCTAGGACCTTAGTCCACCTATCGTTGAGCGTGTCCTGTTCAGCTTGAAGTTGCTACAGTTTCTTTTTCAGGCTTCGCACAGTGGTGATGAGTTGTCGCTTAAAGCGTTCTTGTTTGAGGGGTTCCTCTCGGACGATGAAATCTTCGTCATCGAGTCTCACATCCTCTTCGGAGATAGGTAAGTAATTTCTATCCTCCGAGTCCTCGTGATCTGCGTGCTCAGGGTTGTACTGCCCCTCCTCCCTCTCGTCTTGTTTGAACGTGGGCTCGACGGGGTGGTCTTTGGCGTTGTCTGGGGTTTCATTATCTCCGGTGCCTGCAGTGTTATCATTTTCCCGACGCGATCATGAGCGGCGCCGCTGACGCCGACGCTTTGATGGTTCATCGACGGGCTTATCCTTGCCTGGATCTTTGATGCCATCGTCGTCCTTTTCCTCAGGAGTGTCCATCATGTATACATCGTAGGTAGAAGTGGTCGTCCAACGCCCTGTGATAGGCGGGTTTTGGCTTTGCTCGACGTCGACATCATCGTCCATGTCGTCGATGTCTTCGGAGGCGTAGTCTAGCATGTCGGTTAAATCCTCGACGGTGGCTACTAAGTGGGTGGTGGGTGGGGTGAAAAATTCCCTGACCTCAGTCCCCAGCCTGCGCTGGGTGTAGCTCGGAGGCGAAACTTCCCTAATGGCGAGAGATTGTATTAAGCCCAGTGCTTCGACTAGAAGAGAAAGCTAGATGGGGGTCTCCGGATCTACGGGGCTGGACACTTGATGGGGTCCGGAGGCGCAGACCTCAACAGTTCGGAGTTGTCCTCCAGAGGCGAGTCCGGCTCTCCGATGACTGGGAGAGTTCCGTTTGACTCTGATGGCGTGGTCGCGTCTGGGTCTCCGGCTGAGGGTTCCATGATGGAAGAGAGTCCGGCGGGGTGAATCCTCCTGTCGTCAGAAAACACGATCTGCCCCGGATCTAAGGCCGAGGCAGGTGTGAGCATTGGCCCCTGAACGGGATCTGAGGCGGATCCAAAGGGCCCTCTTTATGAGGGTGGGGAGCAGCAGTTGGGGCCGTGAATCCCTCAAAAATTAAATCCCCTCGGATGTCAGCGACGTAGTTCAAGTTCCCAAACCTAACCTGGTGACTAGGGGCGTAGCTGTCGACCTGCTCGAGATGGTCGGTCGAGTCGGCACATAGCACGAAGCCGCCGAACACAAAGACCTGTCTGGGGAGAAAAGTCTCCCTGGACACGGTATCATCATTGATTAAGAGGTGCGCCATCAATCCTTCTGTTGACATCAAACAATAGCCACAACAAACACCCCTGTGTGCCAGGCAAGGGTAGATGGCAGCGGCCAGCAGCACCGGCAACCAACAAGCGAACAAGAACCATCTACAGGTTGTATCTATCATGAGGAACAAAGTACATCAGCTGGAACAAACACAGTCCAGGTCACGCCGCCTCGTCGGAGACCTCCTCTCCCGTCGTTTGCAGCTCCAGCCCGGCTTCTCCGCCATGTTCCACAAGGGCATCTTCAACTGCCTTTGTCAAGTCACAATCAAGGTTGAATAGGGCTCGAATGGCAGAAACAGTGATGTCGGGGAGCCTTCCCTGGAACATGGCAACATACTTGCCAATGGCGTCTTCGGTGAGCTGCTGGCCTTCATCAATGATGCCCATGCGCTGACAGAGTAGCCTCTCTGCCATCTGTGCAATCGGCATCGTCCTCTTTTTGGCACCTAGCCGTGGGCTGCGCCTGGTCAGATTGAAGCCTGAGACGCCCGCGAGCGTCTTCCTCCTGGTCGCCGGCCATTGAGGTGGAGGGGAGCTTGGATCAGCTAAGAGTGGCGGCTGACGGGCGACGAATAACGGGGAGCGTGGCGGCGACGCTGTCGGGCTTCCAGGCGGCGTAGACATAGGTATGTGGATCGGGGTGACCTGAGGGGAAGGAGTCTCTTCTGGAGTGGAAGTCACCATGAGCTCATCAGCAGAGCTAGACAGCTCGGCATGTTGGTGTAGCGGCGTGAGGGAGCCAGGAGAAGGAGCAGTCTGGTGGATCGGCGTGAGGGGGCTTGGAGTCCGGGAGGATGCACGCTGAAGCAGACGAGGCGGCGACCGAGCAGGACAACCCGGTGGCATGTCCTCCGGCGATACCAGCAAGCCCATACACGGAACTGCGCGACGGAGCCAGGCAGGGGTAGTCAGTGAAGGACGTAGCTCGATGATGTCTCGGTGAGTAGTGCGGGGGGAAGGCGGCGACGATCTTCCGCAGTTCGTAGGGGCCGTCGGGGAAGGCCATAGCACAATGATGTCATGTTGTGTACTGCGAGGGGAAGGAGGCAGAGATCTTCCGCGGTTCTCTTCGTTGCGCGGGCACCTCGCCATCATGTCAGCTGGGCGGTCTTGGGATGTCCTGCCCGAAGCCGGGATGACTGTGCCATCACGGTGGCGTTGCACACATCCAATGTTGATTCTCCGGGCGTCAGTGCTTGGGAGCTGCAGACCACGGCGCCTGACATCTTCTTGATGACCACAAATATCACTGTCTTTTCCGCGCGAGTCCCGGCCTTGAACTTTAGCATGTTCCGGGGGAGCTCTTGAGGGTTGGCGGACACGAAGCAACGGCTGCGAACGCAGGCGAAGAGGAATCCTTTCGGCATCATCATCCGAGGAGGACGGCAGCAGGGGTGAGGGATGGTTCTGCAATGCTGATGGCGGGAGACGGACTTGAAGTGGAGGCGGCGACTTGCTTCCGCACTGACGAGCACGGTGCCCTCTCTGTCGACGGATCAGGCATTTGTAGGGATCACGGCAGTCAACTTTATAGTGTCCCCGCTCCAGGCAGCGATGGCAGGTCCTGTGATGGAGCTTGACGAATCTTCTGCCAGTTGGAGGGGAAAACGAAGGCGAGGATCGTCGGGGTGGCTGTCGGTGGTCGGGAGACAGAGATCTCCACCAGTACGGAGCTCGAACAAGCTTCCAACCCTCCTCCGAGCAGACATCCCCATTGGACGGCGCAATCGAAGAAGCACACGGCGATGCAGGGCTAGAAGAAATGGGCGTCGACGTCGCACGTCGGCCGGCAGCGAAGCGTGCAGACGAGGATGCCTTGAGGCATGACTTGGGAGCGCCACGGACGAGCCCAAGGGGAGCTGGAAGCCGCAGAACTTCAGCAGCAGCAAAGCAGACCTTCCGGGGATTTGAAGCAACAAGAGCAGCAACCGCAGATGGATCTTCGGGGATCGAATCCCGGCCGAAAGAAGAGCCTGAAGTGGGAGGGAGCCTCGGCGGAGGGACTGGATCTGGCGTGGATCCAGCCAGCTGCGGGAACAGAGAGAGCACCAGGCCCTCCCGAGCAAACCTTGGCGTGGGGAACCAGGGGGGGAACCGCGGCGTTGCAGGGGAGAGGCGCGGCTGGTCAAGGAGCGGCGCCGCGGCAGCGAGACGGTGAAAAGACACCAACTTTTAAGTTTTAGTTTTAAAAAAATAGATTTTGTCGGTCGCAGGTTCTTAAACTACGATTATGTCGGTTGCTCATACCAAGTTTCGGAAGTTAAACCTAACAAATTTTTTAAAACTCATCAAAACGTATTCAAAATGGACCTCGTTTGAAAGTCCTCGTCACTAGTAGCACAAATATGAAAATGAAACTTAATGTAGACTCCTCGGTGTCAACCCCGTCGACCGCAATAATCACACTAGGCTGCATGATGCCATCTTCATCGTCAAACTATGACACCAATCCGCACAAACCCAACTTTGAAGAGAAAAATGGTGCAATTTCTTATCTATCATTACCCTGGCTATATTATTCTAATGTTCTATGGTTCCAGGAGCAAATTTTCTGCATTTCCTTTCTATCACGCTAGAACAACTCATACCATGGGAAAAGGTGCTGTGAAACTAGTGTGGGCGTACCCCCGCAAAAAAAACAGTGTGGGCGTAACATTAAAAGAGAAATCAGTGTGAATACGCTTGACAGGGAAAGGAAGATGCCGAGCAACAAAAGGTGGAGATTGACAGTGTTCAGCCGGCCATGCCATGCATCTTTTCCTCTTGCAAACTTCAAAGTACATTCACATGAATTACTTTCAAGACAAGTAACGGGCTGCATAGACAAGAAACCGAATCAAATTATTTACGGGCCAGAAATGATTGATCAGTAAGTGCTTGCTTTGTTTCCACTTTTCAGGGTTTCCATATAGATGGGTGATCTTTGCTCAGTGTACTTCGTGGCCAGTTCAATGCACCAAAATTATTAGGTGCAATCAGCCAATCACACAGAAAGATTGGAGCTTTTTGAAGTGAGTTTTCTCGATCTGAAGCAAGCTGCTGGAGTGAGTGATCAATCGATGGAAAGGAAAAGAAGAAAGGGGATAGGTGATATAAAGAGCACCAAGCCATGCTAAAGCAAAACAAGGGCATATGTTCGACCTCTTTAACCCCCTTTAGACCAAGTAAGAACCATGCATTCACTTTATAACAGAGATTTCTGGCAGGAGTCTCCTAGCTAGCCAGGACACGGACAAGCATCTTTAGCTGGAAGGTGCATGCTATTGCTAGCCACCTCTGACTCTCACCATCATCACTAGACGAATCGATAAAACAGCTTTGTGCATGCAAGTTAATCCCGTGTTGTTGTCAGCAGAACACGTACGATCCCATGCATGCATGGCAAACTTCAGCTTCAAGCTGTATGTTAGATTACCGTTTGATCAACGTTTTTCCTAAAACAGTACAGTCGAAGTCATTCATATACCTCGCCCATCGTTTGATCAACGTTGGAAACCTTTGATGGTCTGGCAAAGGCGTACATGGCAAATAAAGGTAGTATAAAGATGGGTTAATTATCCTTTTGCCCTCAGTCATGTCCATTTGCTCAGTTTTGCCCTCAATTGCGAATCGTGCTCAGTTTTGCCCCTAGTCTATCCGCACCAGCTCGTTCCATGAAAACTGCCGTCTTCGTCAGGCCAACGTTTTGACTCGGCACTTATAGGTGGGACCAGGCGGCAGAGACGCGCTAGACGATCAGAACGTTGCACGCGTGGCTTGTGGGACCCAGCAAAGAGCCGTTGAGCAGAGAGCCGTTGCGGGTGTGCGATATAAGCGGGCGACAGAGAGAGCAAGTGGCAGAGAGTGCGGCGGTGACCACGGCCACAGACAGAGCGCGGCGGGAAGATAGCTGTGGAGGGCGCGGCGGCGTTGAGATCCCCTTCGGCTCCGATCTCAATGTCTTCTTCAAACTCCCACGCCACCTCGCGGATGCAGAGCCCGACGCGCGTGGATATGTCGATCTTCGTCTATCCGCGGTGCCGGGCAGGGTTTGATCGGAGGGTTTCAAACACACCGAAGAACCATAATCGTCCGTTCTATGTGTGCAGCGAGAATGGGGTAAGAATGGGGACAATTGCACCATTTTCATGGTCGGGATCTTTGAGCAATGGGTTGATCTATTTGGCATTCATGCAGGTGAAATGTTTCTTCCTTTGGGTCGATGCTCTCACCAAGAGTCTGATGAATGAACTGCAAGAAGAGCATGAAGAATGGTTGCCCATGCTGCCATGAACGACAGTGGCTGCAAGACGAGCTCCGGAAGAAGAGGCGGAGGGCGAAGCACGCAATGACAAAGAGCTAGCAGTTGAGCTTAGGATGTTGAAGAAGAAGGTTAGGAAGCTTCAAGATCAAGCACAAATACCCATTTACAATTACTTTTGGGCATTTTTAAGTATGGTAATCGCACTGGGTGTAATGTTGAAATTGTATGGAAAGACATGAATTAGGACCCCGTGAATTATTGAGGAATTTGTAAGCTTGAAATCGTATGAGAAATACACCTTGTTTAAATGTTGGTCAAAGTTGCTTAAATGTTAAAAAAGAGAAGAAATGATCAACATTTAAATATGTTGAAAAAAGGGAGAAGAAATGAGAAATTCAGAAACTTTGATCAATGAAATGCAGCTCTGTGCTCTGCCTTTCTGTAAAAAAAAGGTTTCTCTGTGGGCCAAATTCAGAGCGGAGAGCCAAGTGCCGGCTAGACTAATGGACCAACTACATCCAATTAGGCCCATTCAGGTGGTGGGCAAACTAGATCTCTTGCGTGTTTTTCTGTTTTCTGTTCTGA
The DNA here is from genome assembly GCF_018294505.1 of Triticum aestivum. Classification (NCBI taxonomy): domain Eukaryota; kingdom Viridiplantae; phylum Streptophyta; class Magnoliopsida; order Poales; family Poaceae; genus Triticum; species Triticum aestivum. The sequence goes on from NC_057804.1 coordinate 97,513,558, forward strand.
TTTAGTTTAGGCAGTAAATCATTTTATTTAATGCTGAAACTTTTTGTGGAAGCTAATTGAATTATTCCAGAGTCACACAATTAAGTTTAATTTTTTTGGAGTTGTTAAATATTTAATATCAATTTAATTAATTCAATTCAAATACATCGTGATTTGAATCAAAGACCAAAATGTCATGGAAAATATGCCTCAGCTCTGGTAGAGGTTTACACCTGGTGCCAAAATTAATGAACATTTTTGAAGGGCATTACATTGAGAAAAAATTGTCTAAAGAAATGAAGGGTGGAAAATGCACAAAAAATTGGTGCGGCTGGGACTCGAACTCAGGACCACATGGGTTTGTGGCATTTAGGGCTGCGCTGGTAACTGCTATGGCAGATGGAAAGACTTTGACATGGCTAGGGAGGGAAGCTATACTTAGTGAGACCGTGGCTTGGTTTAGGGTTTAAAAACCGCATGTTTGTACTGAATGTTTGCACACGCGTGAGAGTGATTTTTCTTTGTTTTGCACTGGACTTTTGGAGGGTTGGAAACATATGTTTGCACTGCCACAATACTCTGGTTAGAGTGGCACTTGGTTTAGGGTTTAAAGGGGATAATTTTGCATGTTAGTTCATGACTTGGTTTAGGGAAGAAATGATATCTTTGGGCACAGGCATTTTTGAACACACATAATAACTTAGATAGATAAGATGCAACCCACCATACCCTTACATAGATGGTTACCCTACATAGATAGATAAGTCCAGGGATACGACACGACTCGGCACGCACGACATAGAAAAGCAACAAAATAAAAATGATAAAACTAAAACATGACGAGCCTGATGAACAACTTCACTCTGGGCTCGCACCCCTTCTTGAACCTCTTCATCTTGACCTTTCTTTCACCTTGGCCACACCCCTTCAACACCGTCTTCGACTTCACTCCTTCTCCTCGTCGTAGGGAAGAGAGTGCATCTGGTTTTTGGTGGGGAAGATGCACTCGTAGTTGGTGAAGATGTTGTACACCATGAAGAAGATGGACTCGCATCCGCGCCAATACACTTGGCCGAGGAGCTCGCTCGCGTCAAACGGGTTGGCGAAGGTGACCATGAGTAGTAGGAGGACGCCGTCGCTGTCACAAACCTCGTTGAGGGTGAACATCCTAGGCGAGCCCCGTGGGAGGTGGGCATAGTCGGCTCTGAGGAAGGCGTGGGTGAGCTCAACGGACCCCCTCCACCTGGAAGTCGCCCACACATGGAGCTCCCTCTCCACGAGCATGCCCGATGGGTAGCGTAGCTCGGGCATGACAGGCGGATGAAGAAAGGTTGGCCCATTGTACTGCATCTTCACTTGGTCGCTTGGAGGGCTCGGTCGCTTGGGTGTTTGAAGTTGGAGCGAATGGATCTGGCTTGGGTGCTGAGTGGGAGAGGAAGAGAGGCATATAAATAGGCGTGTGTGTGGGAGAGGAAGAAGAAGGGATGAGAACAGTGCGTGTGTGAATCCGGACGCGTCTGTGTATCCGTTAAGTTTTTGCACAGAAACAATGGGGCGATGGGCGCGTGTGCGTGCATTTGAATTGCTGCAACAAAACGATAAGGCTGTTGTTTGACTGGACGCGTGCATTTGAACCGCTACATAACTGAATCACTGTCGTAATCTAAAACAATATCGTAATCTGAATCAATACGTGCATGGCCACGTCGCTCACCTGGCTCGCCTCCCGTGCATGCATGCACATCCGCCTCCCGTGCATGCATTCCCTCGCCTCCCTTCCCAGGCATGCAGGCCTGGAAAGGCTGAGACGGGCATTTACAGTGCTCTTAGGCCCGGACAACGAGACGGCCCAACGGTCCATCAAGCGCACCTGGTACGTGTTGAGAAAAAAACCCGCCTAGCCAATCAGATTGCATCTCGCGGATCGCCCCCCTCCTCCCCGCAGATTCCTTCTAGAAGGATTAGGTAGACGGTCCTTGATCGCCGCTAGGGTTAGATGGACGGTCCTTGTTCAACGCTAGGGTTAGCGGGGTTTGGGATGGGTTTGGAGCAGTCAAAGATAGGTTTGACCAGATTTCAAATGAGCATAATAAATTAAATAAAAATCAGAAAAATGATAAATCTGCGCACATAGTCTTCTTATGTCATATACTAACGATTTAAGTTGATAAACAAGGTCTACATACATTTAAACGAAAAGTTCATGCTTCTTATGTGATATCTCAAGTATCTCAAACTCTCTTGTATGAAGTGAAGAGAAGTGTTTTGGGGAAATGAACATGAAAATTTCAAAAACCTCATCAAAACTTCATTTTGGAGTGACTAAGAAGGATCCAGGCTTAGTTTTTCATTTTGATGTTTTAGACTTGTTTAAATCTTGGTCAAAGTTAAGCTTAACCAAAATTCAAATGAGCAAAACAAATTCAGAAAAAATCATATAAAGAAAAAACCAGCGCATATAGTCTGTGTATATAGAATATATGTGTAGGAAAGTTATTTGGCTGATTTAGATAAGGTTGAAAAAAACCTTGCTTAGAAATGAGGCCGTTTACCCTACCTTTGGAGCTCTTTTTAGCACTTTTTTCATGAAAATTTCGAAAACCTCAAAAACCTCACCACAACTTCACTTTGGAGTGACTAAGAAGGATCCAGGCTTACTTTTTCATTTTGATGTTTTAGACTTGTTTAAATCTTGGGAAAAGTTAGGATTGACCAGAATTCAAATGAGCAAAACAAAATTAGAAAAAAACATAAAAAGAAAAAACCAGCGCACACAGTTGTGTATATAGAATATATGTGTAGGAAAGTTATTTGGCTGATTTAGACAAGGTCGAAAAAACCTTGCTTAGAAATAAGGTCATTTACCCTACCTTTGGAGCTCTTTTTAGCACTTTTTCATGAAAATTTCAAAAACCTCACCACAGTTTCATTTTGGAGTGACTAAGATGGATCCAGACTTAGTTTTTTATTTTGATGTTTTAGACTTGTTTAAATCTTGATCAAAGTTAGGTTTGACTAGAATTCAAATGAGCAAAACAAAATTCAAAAAAATCAAAAAAAGGAAAAACCAGCGCACATAGTCTATGTATATAGAATATATGTGTAGAAAAGTTATTTGGCTGATTTAGACAAGGTCGAAAAAAAACTTGCTTAGAGATGAGGCCATTTACCCTACCTTTGGAGCTCTTTTTAGCACATTTTTCATGAATGTGAGTTTTCCCTACCAAAGTTTTGAAAGAATTTCAACATCCAAATAGCATGTCCAATTTGAAGTTCTAACATAGGTCTAACATCATTCAAACACAGTTCTAACATAGGTGCAACATCATTCAACAGAAATACAACATTATTCATAATGTTTCATAATTATTCATAAATAGCATTGGGGCTTCTGTTTGATCCTTGAGCTTCTTGCCATCACTTTGCTCCTCGTGCACCTTGTGCTCATTGCTTCTTCTCTTCTCCTCTTGGTTGTCGGTACCTTGCACGTGTTCTTCAAACCTACCGCAGAGCTGTACAAAACACAAAGGGTAATGAGATCATGTCAAGTGATAAATGTACGGTAGTATTTGCAAGATTTACATACCTAGCAGAACTCACAACAACAGAAGGTTGGTCACCATTTTGAGCCTCACTTGGATCACCATTTGGAGCCTCACTTGGATCAACATTTGGAGCTCACTTGGATCACCATTTGGAGCCTCACTTGGATCACCATTTGGAGCCTCACTTGAATCATCATTTGGAGGATATTTTGGATCATCGTCAAAATCATGCGGCTGTTGACTATCATCATTTGGAACCTCGTAAAAATCCCCATCTGATGCAACCGACTGTTGACCATCATTTTCATCATCTGTTGCGTTAACCGGCTACTGACCAACATTTTCATCGAAGCCTTCCTCGAAATACTCTCCAAACACTAGATCTACTGTGTTATCACAATACTTACCGAAAAGACCAGACCCACCACACCTTGTGCACTTACGCTTCCTCGCTCTAAGTCCAGCTCCTTCGTTGCGAGGTCTGATTCGACTCTTCCTTGGTCTACCTGCTGCCCTCTTCAGAACTCGAGCGCAAAGCTTGAATCCAGGGTCCACTATGTCGCATTGTTGTTTTCCCTCCATGGGAGGCAAGGAATACGCATATGTGGCTTTGAACCTTGCAACAGAGTAGTAATCATGCACATACTATTGTATGTTCCCTGCTGGACCTGGGAGAGAAGTGATGAAAAACAAGGCATGAATGCATGGCAACCCAGTTATCTGCCATTGCCTACAACTACAAGTTCTAGCTTCTAAATCCACTGGATATCTACATTCCCTCTTCTCTTTATCCAAATATGATATCTCTGCTGTGGTACCTGAGCAAAGAGTCACATTTCCAAGCCTATTGTTTTCTGCTTCAGTTCATTCATCACGACAGGGAAGATAATGTGGCCCATGAATTTTGCCTCGGCTATTCCTGCACAATAATGAAATTTCTGCATGTATTCTATCCTTATCCTATCAAGCAAATCCACCACATAATGACCCTTTAGTTTCCGGATTGTTGAGTTGAAAGACTCTGCTAGATTATTGTACACATAGTCAAGTTTGGTCAGTTCACTGAATTGGATCCTGGCCCATAACTTGGAGTGGTATGTTTCCAAGTATTCCTTCACTTTGGGATTCGTGTATAACTGCCTCAAGTGGTAGTTGTGCTTCTTCACACTGCAAGTCAAAGATGATGGCCATAAATTGTCGGTATACACCTTTCCTTTGAATTTCTTCACAAAATTTGCAGCAAGGTGACGCATGCATTCCCTATGCTCTACTCTAGGGAACACATTGTCTACGACCACTTCTAAACCTTTACAGGCATCTGTATGAATTACGAACCCATTGGGATGTGCAATAGTCCAGGGCAGATTATGCAAAAACCAAGTCCAACTCTCCTCAGACTCTATCTCCAGCACACTGTACATAACTGGAAATACAAAACTGTGTGCATCAACTACACAAGCTGCTACTAACTGTCCTCTAAACCCCCCTGTGAGAAAAGTAGCATCAATAGCCAAATAAGGCCTACAAACTGCCAAAAAACCGGCGACAAGCCTCAAAGGAGACAAAAACCCTCCTAAAGCATGCATTGGTCTTCGTCACTCCCTTGAATGTGTACTCCACGGTGTGGTGGTCAATATCTAAAACACTACCTGGGCTGGTCCTCTCCAGTTCACCTTTGAATGAATACAACATTTGAAAACTTTCCTGCCAGTTACCATAAATAGAATCCATAGCATGTTTTTTACCATTGAACAACCTCATGTATGGTAAATCTATCTTGAACTTGTCTTTGATGTTCTTCTACAATTCTTTTGGACCCACTTGTTGGTTTTCTTTCACCCCCTTCTTTACTTCTTTTGCCACCCATCTTGACTTGGCTCTACTGATTGTATCCTTCCTAAGGGTTGATACCTGGCATGTGTGCTTAAAAGGGTTCACTTTTACCTGAACATTCGTGCTATTTCGCGTTTTAGATGCGAGCATCCTCCATGGACAACCCTCAGTCGGACAGTGCACTCTGTAACGTACTTGATTGCTCTTGTCAACTTTGAAAGTACGTTCTACCTTGATGCAGTATGTCACAAGTGCATTTCTACACTCACTCATGGATGCAAAAACGGTACCTTCTTCCATATGAAGTTTCAAAGGGTCCCATTCAACAGCTGCAAGGTCTTTGTCCTCACCCACCGCGTCATCATCCACACGAACTGCATTGTGAGCCTCATCTTGGTTTTCAGCCGACGTGCTCGTCGTAAATTCTGAATAACATCAGAATATAACTTCTCTTCATCAACCCTAGAATTGTAGGCACCAGGCTCCACTTCAAGGTGGACCCTACTACCGGTGCCCACGCTTGTCGAGCCACCATGTCGTCGTGCACTAACTAAGTTGTTCTGGCTAGAGCTGCCATTACGACGAGTTGGTTCTGCCCGAGAAGTTGCACCCGCCATCCTAGGTCCAAATGCCTGCTCAAGCACATCAATTTGCAGCCTCACATGAAAATTCTATTTCTCCTTATTCCTAGCAAATGTGTAGCTAGCTCTCCATCGTTACTAACTATCGCCCATTTCTTTTCCCCATCGTAGTATTTGTATTCCACTTCATCAAGCAAACCCCAAGGAAATTGGCTGCAAATTACCTCCCCAAATTGTCTGAAACTCCAATTACAAGCCATTGGCAACACATAATCGAAACCTCCTTGGAATTTCTTCTTATTCTTTGCATTCAACATGTACCGGTCCCTTCTAATGTGCACCAAGAAAGCAAACCGCAACTCCATCCTAACCGACGAAAACCAGATACGCAATCAGCACACTAACCGGGCAAACCAACTCAAATCGACTGTTCAAATGCACAAGTAAGCTCAATCTAAACAGGAGGCGTGAATTACCCTCGGGAACCGAGTCGTGGACACGGCGGATCTCCGGCCTGATGCCTGCCTCACCAAATACTATGGGGTCGCCCTGGGGTTCACCCTCCTTTGTGTGCACCAGTCCCCCACCTATCAGCGCTCCGGCCGGGCGCACGGAAGGAGGCCACGCCATGGGTCGAGCAGGTGGCAGGAGCCCCACCTGTGGCGTGATAGGAAGATGGCGGGTGGAGCAGGTAGCGGTGGAGCAGGACGGCCGCGACCGCGGCCGCGGTAGCGCAGCTGGTGGCGGCACAGGTGGCGGTGGCGGCGCAGGTGGCGGTGGCGGCGTAGGACGGACGGTCGGTGGATGGGACAGAGTGGGCGTCGAGTGGCCAGCTTAGAACCCTAGGATTGATTTGGCGATGATGTTGCACGGTCCCACATGCCAGCTCTGGACCCACGTCCACGCGGTCCCACATGTAAGCTCTGGACCCACTACCACTAACGTCGGCGGACGGAATGGACTCAAAACTGCCCGTTTGTCCTCGTCATAGTAGTTGCGCATAGTCTAGGGGCAAAACTGAGCATGATTCGCAATTGAGAGCAAAATTGAGCAAATGGACACCACTGAGGGCAAAAGGATAATTAACCCTATAAAGATCGGATTTGTTATCAAACCAAAGGGTCGTAAGGGCATCTAACAACGACAATCGGCAAATTTTCTTCCGCACCTGTCCGCGGGCAGGGAGGACTAGTCAGTGGACAGGGATGCGAGAGGCCACCATCCAACGCTAGCCGCATATATTTTGACAGCATTTCAAACTAACCGGACGAAATTTGTTCAAACAAGGCCGGATTTCATACAAATACGACGGATTTTCATTACATTTCGATCATATAGAACAGAAAAATAGACCCAGCCCTAAACCTATTCTACGGCGGCAGCACCCAGCGTCCAAACCCATGTCGTCCTCCATCCGTCGTCTTCATGACCACCGACGATAAGGCCGATGAAGTGAAGCCGGTGAGGAAGAGTAGAACACGGGAGACGGACCGGCCCACATGGGACCCAAGGCACCGCCACCTCCCGTGGTCTACTCATTCTCGAAGGAGTTTGCGACATGTATGTTGCCGGTGGACATGAGGTCCACGATGGAAATGGTGGCACCGCTGTCTTCATTCCACCGGGCCGACTGATGGTTCATCGGCGGCGCGTAGGAGGCACCGCTGGCGTCTCCACGGCGGCCGCGTCCTGGTGTGCGACGGCTTGAGCGTTGGCATCATACATGGCACGCTGCTCCACAACGAAGTTGGGGTCCACCGCAGCCATGACCGCCATGGCCACCTCGCTCGCCCGCTTGCCGTAGATCTGGCCCTCCATCGGTCGGTGCTACTCTAGGAGGAACATGTTGTACCGTTATTCCTCCTGCACCTGCTGAAACACCGATAGAGGCGCCGGTGTAGGTTGCACCTCCACCGTGGTGGTGTTGTAGTGCGCCTGCGGCTACTCCATGGTGAAGCCGGTGTGCACAGGAGGCGCAGGAGCCGGGGCGGTGTCGTCGGAGCCCGTCTCCATTGTTGTCTCATCCTTGTCATCGGAGACCTCAGACGAGATGGCCGGCAAGCCGGCCACGATCTGCCTGGCATGGCGGCTCTGCCAGGCGGCGGCCAGGGCGGCCACGGGGTGCTTCATCTCCGTGGATAGGCTCTCCCATAGAGCTTTGTCATGGTGGATGCAGTGCAAGGGAGGAGGATGGGGAGGGGCTTGTGTTCTGGTGTGGAGTTAGTCGGATGTGTCCGCCTTTATATAGCGGATTCTGGTGAGGCGAGACGTCCAGGTGCGTCAATGTGTGGCGGCGGAGTGGATTTCTCGGCCGACGAGCCTGCTTAATGGTGGCATCGAACGGATAGCGGCATTGAACCGGCATGGTAGATATTCATATGTCCCATCCAGTCACGCGTCTCCGACATTGAACTGGCGCATACACTGGAGACGTGTCGCGGGCGACGCCCTCGGCCGACGCGCCGCTTCAATGGTGAAGGTAGTGAGAAGCCGCGTTTGCCCTGAGCCATCTTCAATGTTGAGCGGTGCGCTCTACAGCGGCATGAATGCGGACTGCTGGCGCCAGGACGGAACGCGCACGTGCGAGGGAGGAGGGGTTTGTTTGGGCCAGGGCGGTCAGAAGAGGGCATAGGATCGGTTCGGACTCCTGCAAAGCCCACACGTCTGTCTCTTGTTTACTGGAGAAATCGCATTCCTGTCCGAACAGATGTAGGAGGTTCGTGAGTCTGCGTCCGTTGGAGATGCCCTAATAACCGTTTTATTTTCCTTATCAAGGGATACTGAATTTATTGAGCGTAACGGGTAAAGTTGGGGTCGTGGTCCTATATACACTTCTGACTGTCCAATCGATCATCGATGTAACGATGTAACGTACGTACTCCCTCCGTTTCGATTTACTCGTCGTGGTTTTAGTATTTACTCGTCGTGGTTTTAGTTTAAATTGAACTAAAACCACGACGAGTAAATCGGAACGGAGGAAGTAGCATATAGGAGTACAATACAAAGAAGATATGCACACGTCCTGAGTATGATAGTGGTTATGTTGGATTTCTAATTTTTTGAGTGTCAGCTCCTAGCAGCAGAGAACGCTTTGCCTCGCCAGTCGATCCCCACTCACTTGAGGATCATGCCAACCTGGCACCTTTTCAGTTTTATATCAGCTCTAGTGCATCTGTGCACGCATATGTTTAGCAGTCTTTTAGTTCACAAAGAAATGGTTGTCGGTCTTTTACGGCACATCATTAAGCAATACGAGCCATCCATCAGCTGACCCGACATCCGTTGGACTAGATCCACCCATGCTACTGGGCACTGTGAGTAGTGATTTTTGTTTAAGGCGCACAATCGGGATACATGGCAAACCATTACCTCCACTCTACACGTAAAAAGGAACAAGAAAAATATAACACCACTCTATATAGAGGGAGAAGAAAAGGTAAAAGTGTGTTTTGGTTGTCCTAGTTCCCTATTCCTCGCGGGCGGTCCCATCACTTGAGAGAATATCACAAGAAAGCCAACATTCGATTCGATGAAAATCACGTGAAAAAAATGTTTTGAAGTTCTGAAAAAATCAAAAAGAAATACGAGGTGTTGAGGGTGGTGTTCTAAACCCATGTTCGAATACATTACGGAATGTGAGCTACGAAAAATACAAAATCAACATTGAATAGGGCCGAAGAGAATGTCACTATTTATTGCTTAATTTGTTTTTTCACAGCTTGCATCCTGTAGTGTGTTTCAACTTAGAATTTCACATGGCAATATGGCAATAGAACATCACCCTCCCAACATCCAGTATTTTTTCAATTTTTTTGAAACTTTTAAATGTGGTTTTCACGAAGTTTTGTTTAAATGTTGGTTGCGCGCGCGCTTTGTCTGTTTATCCACCAACACCGGGAGCAATGGTTTTGGTGTGGCATACTGGCGTTATATGATCCAAGGCAATGGTACTTACCTCTGAGAAGAGACAAGTCACTGGACGTAGCTCTGCCACAGCTGGTGCTGAGCACCATGTAAGCGTGTACTACTGCCGGGCCAAACATGTCCTGGTAAGCCTGGTCGTCGAGGAAATCCTAGTGGAGAAGACAATGCAGAGGCAACATAAACGCCCCGCGCGACAATGCAGCGGTTGGGAGGGAAGTTTCAGTCTAGCCACTTGTGACATCATGTTTCGTTCCTTGTATATAAAATACGATACGTACATACTCAACTCATGAATTTCATCTAGGATGACACTCGTCATCCACCGACTCCACGTGTTCGTCCCAAAGACTTGAAGAGATGTTGGCTGTCCATCTCCATGCATGAGGACTGGAGAGTAATTAAACTTGTCAACACGTGGACCATTCTATAGAGAAGAGGACACATTCCTATGAAAAATACATTTAAACTAACAAGTAACCCTCAAAATTCAGTAATCGATGGGGTGTTAATGTAGCATGTCGAAGCAAAACAACTGAGGAGGACAATGCAGAAATATTCTTGGTGGGAGACAATCTAGAAAATTGCATTCCAAAACGCTTGCATATTACTTGTACACGACATCGTCTTGTCTTCAGCCTGCCCGAAAATGTTCATGTGTGTATTTCACTTGCAAAGAGCAACTCACGCAGATGCACCATATCAACCCGATTGATAATAGCCGCTCGTGTGGTGTTTGGCGATCATGGCTGAAATGAGCGGTCCAACCCTCGGCCTGCATAATTTATGGAGGCCGCTCCAAGTTGAGCCTGTGAGCCTTCATATTGGAGGTTGTGGGCGCTGATATGGAGTGGACTCCAAAAGCAACCGTTCGCGGGGGAAGGAAGCTTCAGCCTAGCCTCTTCCTTCCATGAGCAGCCCGGTCAATGGCGTTGCATCCGTACGATTGTCGCTCTCGCCCCTGCTAATGCACAACCACTTTTCCACTGGGAAGAGCACCCATAATGGTTGTCGTCGCTTCTTGCACCAGTTTCCCACCCGCGCGTGCCAAATCCAGCCTTCCGTCCGAGCGTGTCCTTTCGCGGGTATATAAACTGGGCCACCTCACTCAATGGTGCCACTCCTCATTCATTTGCCTCCTTCGCCCGTCGCCACTCCACAACTATCTTCCACCTTCTCCGTCGCCACCACACCCACCCTCATTGTTCATGTTGCGGTGGCCGTCCTCCTCAACCTTACCCCAATGAGACTGAAGATGAATGCGTTGAGAGATAGGTCAGAGAGATGGTGTGAGACTACTCCCAGTGGGTCGAGAAGGACGCGCTCCGTAAGACTGAATCAACCATCGTCATGTCGCTACTTTGCCCGCATGTCGGCAGCTCCTTTGGCAAAATGAATGTCGCGGTCACGCGGGGCCACGAAGTTGTGTCCTTCTCCCCCAGCAAGGACACATAGGTGATCATTGACCGCATGAACGCAAACGTCAAGACAGCCGAAGCATCCCCTCCTGCTAGGTCACTTCCGAACAAAGGAAGAGCCTATAGTTGAAATTGTAGTAGAATCCTAATATTAATCGTAGTTGAAATGATTGTTGAAATCAAGTTTTAAAAAACTTTCATTGTTTTTCCATAAGATGGGAAAGGAAGAGATATTTTTTTAGGGAAGGCCATCATGGATAGCTTTATTAACTTGGATCAAAATTGGATCATTCGCTAGAGTATTGACGATACATCCCGGAGGTTCATCAATCGAACCATCAGAACATTTATTACAAAAACTAAATTTAACCAGCTCCTGAGGTGAGGTATTAGCCGCATGAAAACAATGCTTAAAGTTGACATTACCAGTCGAAGTAACCATATCCAGACTGTCCGCGAACACCTCTACTGATTCATTCCACCACTAAGATTGCCTTGTGCAAGAATTGATGATTTCAAAAGAATCTGATTTCGCTTCAACTCGATTAAATCCTAAGGAGTTTGCAAGTTTTAAACCATCACACATATCCTCAACCTCCATTGTCGTAGCATTCGAAGCAATTTAAACATATCTTCTGCAAGATGCCAAGAAGTGCCCTTTATCTTCTCTGATTATTGCAGCTGTTGCTCCAGCTGCTATATCCCCATGGTCTTGGAAATATGCCCTAGAGGCAATAATAAAGTTGTTGTTATCATATTTCCTTGTTCTTGATAAATGTTTATTATCCATGCTATTATTGTATTGACCAGAAACTTAAATACATGTGTGGATATATAAATAGACACCGTGTCCCTGGTGAGCCTATACTATACTAGCTCATTGATGAAAAATGCTTAAGGTTTCCTAACCATAGACATGAGTTGTCATTTAATAATAGGATCACATCATTAGGAGAATGACATGATGGACAGAACCAACCGTAAGCTTAGCATCTGATCGTATCACCTAGTTTAATTGCTACAACTTTCTTCATGTCAAGTATCTGTTCCTTAGACTATGAGATTGTGCCACTCCCTAATACCGGAAGAGTGCTTTGTGGGTATCAAACATCACTTCGTAACTGAGTGGTTATAAAGGTGCTCTACAGGTATCATGAAAAGTATTTGTTGGGTTGCATGGATCAAGACTGGGATTTGTCACTCCATGTGAGGGAGAGATATCTCTGGGCCCTCTTAGTAACACAACATCATGAATAGCTTGCATGTGACTAATGAGTTTAGTCACGGGGATCTTGTATTATGAACGAGTAAATATACTTGCCGGCACTATTGCAGGATGGTTCAAACACGACACTACAATCACAGACCCACGAAACTGTGTGTGATGCATTAATCACAAATGGTGGTGTAATAAAACCGTCAAAAAGATACAAAATGTTTGCGAAGGCAGAGACAACAAACACGTTCCAGATTATAGTTTCGTATGCGATGCGTGGTATACAGTTCACTCGAATGAACTGTTTGCACTAAACTTAACAGCAGAAACAGGCATCTAGATGTAGGTGTGTGCGATATAGGGCATACAGTTCACCCAGATGAACTGTTTGTGATTAGGCAACACAACAGAAATGATCGGGTAGATCAAGGTGTGTGTGCGATTGACGGCATACAGTTCACTTGGATGGTCCGTTTGCGACTAGCCAACACAATAGAAACGGCCAGCTAGATGAAGGTGTCTGCGACTGACGCATACACTTCACACGGATGAACTATTTGTGATTAGCCACAATAAACAGAAATAGTTAGACAGATCAACGTGTAAGCGCTAGACGGGCACACATTCTAATTAAAAGAAGCGTGCGCGATGTTAGTAACGAGCGCGCACGGTTGATGGAACAAGACGTGTGCTGACATCACCTATTGCGGTGCACCTATGGTGCAAACGACACGTACGCGTCCGAGAACGCGTGCCCACGTTACGCCATCCGGAAATAGTGCCGCACTTCGAAACTAGAACCGTCAATAAATTTTGAGTTTGCGCCCCGTCACATTCCAAATTACTACTGCCCTAGATTTAATTGCAAACTTGTTCACACCGATCAAAGCCTAAATGGTTTCCCACTTAGGAGCGTATTAGTATTCAGTTGTAAATACTACCTACTCCATGATGACTGCACATTCCTCCTCAACTCCTCATCCACAAAAATAAACAAGTCTTTCATTGTCGTTTCCTTGCGTCTGCCATGGCCCGCATGAGTTCTTGTCGGGAGATTACTACCAGGGAGAGGCGAGCATGGAAGCGGAAGCATGAGAGATGTCCCGCCTCACCGCGAAAGCAGCCGACATGTCTTGCCGCGCCGCCGAAGCAGCAGAGAGGTGCCGCCGCACCGTTGATGCAGCAGACTGGCCTGGCCGCACCGCGGAAGCATCAGAGATGTCCCGACACACCGAAATGCAACAGAGAGGTCCTCCCGCACCGTGGCGGCCTGGGAAAATGTCTCGTGGGCAGGCGAGGATTCTCTTAGGCGCATGCGCACTACGCTTGATGACCTGATGGATTGGATCTCCGGCTGGATGAAGCTGCAGGACGAGATGAATGCCTCATTTGAAAATGCTATCGGCGTCATCCGGGGACTAGGGGAGGACAATACGAAGCTCCGCACCAAGCGCGGCCTGTTGAGGGCGAAGATCACCGGAAGGGCGATGGAGCACGAGGAGACCACTGCCTTGTTAAAGAGGACGTACGTCATCGTCAAGAAACTTATGGACGAGAATGTCATGCTCCGCATCGAGCGCGAAAGGCTGGTAGAGGAATCCGTGGATCCTACCAAGCAGCATATTGAGGACATGAAAGAGATCATCGCTGATCGCCACAAGAACTAGTCTCCGTCGCCTGCAGCGTGATATGTTTCTGTCGTATCTATAATTTTTGATTGTTTCATGCCATTATTCTACAACTTACATATACTTCTGTCAACTTTTTTTACTATTTTGAGAACTAATATATTGATCCAGTGCCCAGTGACAGTTCCTGTTTGTTCCATGTTTTTTGTTTCGCAGAATATCCATACCAAACGTGAGACGATGCCCAAGGGCCCCACAAGCCCTGGAGGCGCGCCCCCTACCGAGGGCGCGGCCATGGGGCTTGTGGCCACTCCCATAAGGCAGTTGGTGTCCTTCTTTCACCACAAGAAAGCTAATATCCGGATAAAAGTCGTGTTAAAATTTCTTCCCAGTCGGAGTTACGGATCTCCGGAAATTTAAGAAACATGAAAGGCCAGAATCTGGGAACGCGGAAACAGAAGAAAACAGCGAGAGGGGTCAAATCTCGGAGGGGCTTTCGCCCCTCCGCCGCCATGGAGGCCAAGGACCAGAGGGGAAACCCTCCTCCCATCTAGGGGGGAGGTGAAGGAAGAAGAAGAAGGAGGAGGAGGAGGAGGAGGAGGAGTAGGAGGATGAGGGACTCTCTCCCCCTCTCTCCCGGTGGTGCCAGAACACCGCCGGGGCAATCATCATGTGACGGCGATCTACACCAACATCTCCGTTATCTTCCCCAACATCTTTATCACCTTCCCCCATCTATATTCAGCGGTCCACTCTCCCGCAACCCGTTGTACCCTCTACTTGAACATGGTGCTTTATGCTTCATATTATTTTCCAATGATGTGTTGCCATCCTATGATGTCTGATTGGATTTTTCTTGTCCTATCAGTGATTGGTGAATTGCTATGATTGGTTTAATTTGCTTGTGGTTATGTTGTTGTCCTTTGATGCTCATCAAATGAGCGCGTGTGTGGATCACAACATAGGGTTACTTGTATGTTGATAGGACTATGTATTAGAGGGCAAGGGTGACAGCAGCTTCAGCCTAGCATAGAAATTGATGCATACGGGATTGAAGGGGGACCAATATATCTTAATGCTATGGTTGGGTTTTACCTTAATGAACGTTAGTAGTTGCGGATGGTTGCTAATAGTTCCAATCATAAGTGCATATAATTCCAAGTAAGGGATGACATGCTAGCAGTGGCCTCTCCCACATAAAACTTGCTATCGGTCTAGTAACATAGTCAATTGCTTAGGGACAATTCCACAACTCCTACCACCAATTTTCCACACTCGCTATACTAACTTAATTGTTTATTTATATAAACAACCGTTAGTTTTTATTTATGTGTTCTTTATTATCTTGCAAACCTATCCTACAAGACCTACAAAGTACTTATAGTTTCATACTTGTTCTAGGTAAAGTGAACATTAAGCATGCATAGAGTTGTATCCATGGTCGATAGAATTTGAGGTGATATTTGTTCTACCTCTATCTCCTCGTTGGATTCGACACTCTTACTTATCGAAAGAGGCTACAACTGATCCCCTATACTTGTGGGTTATCAAGACCTTTTTCTGGCGCCGTTGCCGGGGAGCAATAGTGTGGGGTGAATATTCTCGTGTGTGCTTGTTTGCTTTATCACTGAGTAGATTTTATTTGTTGTTATAAGTGGTTATCTATCTGTATTAATGGATATGGAACACGAAATACCAAAAAAATAGGTGTACTTGCTATTCATGGATATGGGAACCTCCTAAAACCCTTGATGCTTGTTATGTGGAAAATATTAAACATTACTTTGATAATCCTGGGAAAACCCCGTTCAACTTGATAATGGGAGACACGTTGGATCAACGTGAATACTTCAGGGATTGTCGCTTTACTCAAAAAGGGAAACTCTTATGGGATCAAATTCATACATTGCATTGGTATGCTTGGAATTTATGCTTGAGATATGATTATACTTGTTGCTCTAGGATGAAGGCTCCACACCTTCCCTTTTCATGCAAATTTAACGATAATGAAACCTTGGCTTCTTATGCTAATGGTATATACTATTACTATGATGTGGAACAAATAGAAAAATTCGTTGTTTTTAAGGGTGCTTATGAAATTGAATCTTTGTTTGAAAATTGTGAAAATCTTGATGATGCAGTTTATTGACGTGAAAATTAAGTTATACTTAAATATTGCTATGAGAATTATGAATACAATGCCGATATTAATGAGTTTATTGAGAATGTCTCCATTGTCCAAGAAGAGACTAAAATTTTGCAGGAATCTATGGAAGAAGAAATTGATGACATTGTGTGCTCATTAGATGAAAAAGATGAGGAGAGCGAGAACAAAAAGAGGAAGAGCGGATTGATCACCCATGCCCACCTTCTGACGAGAGTAAATCTTTATCCCATACATTTTTTAATTTCCCTTCGTGCGTACCGAAGGATGAATGCTATGATAATTGCTATGACCCCTTTGATTCGTTTGAAATATCCCTTTTTGATGAACTTGATGCTTGCTATGCTTGTGGCCATGATGCCAATATGAATTATGCTTATGGAGACGAGCTTGCTATAGTTCCTTATGTTAAGAATTAAATTGTTGCTATTGCACCCACGCATGATAGTCCTATTATCTTTTTGAATTCTCCCAACTACACTATATCGGAGAAGTTTGCGCTTATTAAGGACTATATTGATGGGTTGCGTTCTACTATAGCACATGACGACTTTGATAAATATAATATGCATGTGCTTCTTGCTCCTACTTGCAATTATTATGAGATAGGAACTACATCTCCGCCTCTCTATGTTTCCAATACGATAAAATTGCAAGAAGTTGTTTATGCTATGTATGGACCTTTACTATGTGTGCATGAATTGTTCGTTTATGACATGCCGATGCATAGGATGAGAGTTAGACTTCGTTGTTGCCTGATATATGTTACTTTTTGCTCACTACTAAATCACAAATCATTGTTAATTAAAATTGGCTTTGATATACCTTGGGATCCGGGTGGATCCATTACTTGAGCACTATATGCCTAGCTTAATGGCTTTAAAGAAAGCGCTGCCAGGGAGACAACCCGGAAGTTTTAGAGAGTCATTTATTTTGTTGAGTGCTTTTAAAAGGTTTAAAAACAAAAAAATAAAGTGGTGAATCTAAAACTTTTCAAAAAAAAGTGAAAGTAAGAAGGAAGAGCACCGTTGAAGTGGGGGAGCTCCTTGAACTTTGTTCATGCCCATGGAAACTTTGCAAATCTTGAATTACAGAAACTTTTCAACAAAAATAATTACCCCATTGTAAAAATACATTGTATTATAAAAATAATGTGCCAAGATTTGCCTTTAGGATGATTAGATTGCTTGTTTGGTGTGCGCAATGCAAAAACAGAAACTTTGGCTGTAGTGCGTGAATTTACATTTTTTACTGGAACGTCAAAAGCTTCCGATTTTTTTTGCACAGTGTTGATATACAAATTTTTTATTTTCTCCTATTTTTTCAGAACTTTTGAGCTATAGAAGTACGGTAAATGTTCAGATTGCTACAAACTGTCATGTTTAAGATAGATTCTGTTTTTTGATGCATTTGTTTTGCTTGTTTTGATGAAACTACCGATTGTATCGGTGGTATAAGCCATAGAGAAGTTATAATACAATAGATACAATGAAAAAAATAAAATGTGAATGAGTTTTCAATAGTAATTAAAGTGGTAATTTTCTTTATTATACTAACGCATCTCACAAGGGTTTTGTTAAGTTTTGTGTGATTGAAGTTTTCAAGTTTTGGGTGAGATCATGATGGATGAAGAAATAAGGAGTGGCAAGAGCCTAAGCTTAGGGATGCTCTAGGCACCCAAGGTAATATTCAAGTACTCCCAAGCAATTGAGCTTGGGGATGCCCCGGAAAGCATCCCCTCTTTCTTCTAACGGCCATCGGTAATTCTACTTGGAACTATATTTTTTATTCGTCACATGATATGCGTAAATCTTGGAGCATCGCTTTCTTTTTAATTTTCTTTCAATAATGCACCATGCTGGCATGAGATAGTCCTTGGTTGATTTATAGAATTCTCTATGCACTTCAATTATTTCTTTTGAGTATGGCTTTATAGGATGCTTCATGTGTTTCACTTATATCATTTGAAGTTTGGATTGTCTATTTCCCTACACATAGAAACCCGCCATGTGTAGTATGCTCTTTTGCGTCACTTATATTTGTTAGAGCATGGACATATCTTTTGTAGAAAGAATTAAACTCTCATGATTCACTTATATCTATTTGGAGAGTCATCAAGAATTGGTCATTCACATGGTTAGTCATAAAATCCTACATAAAAACTTGTAGATCACTGAATGTGATACGTTTGATTCCTTGCAATAGTTTTGCAATATAAAGATGGTGATATTAGAGTCACGCTAGTGAGTAATTATGGATTGGTAAAAATACTTGTGTTAGGGTTTGTGATTCCCGAAGCATGCACGTATGGTAAACCATTATGTGATAAAGTCGGAGCAAGATTCATTTTTTGATCATCTTTTTTATGAGTGGCGGTCGGAGACGAGCGATGGTCTTTTCCTACCAATCTAATCCCCCTAGGATCATGCGTATTATTACTTTGTTTCGAGGGCTAATAAAACTTTGCAATAAGTATGTGAGTTCTTTATGACTAATGTTGAGTCCATGGATTATATGCACTCTCATAGTTCCATCATTGCTAGCCTCTTCGGTACCGTGTGTTGCCGTTTCTCACCTCGAGAGTTGGTGCAAATTTTGTCGGTGCATCTAAACCCCGTGATATGATACGCTCTATCACACATAAGCCTCATTATATCTTCCTCAAAACAGTCACCATACCTACCTATCATGGCATTTCCATAGCCATTCCGAGATATATTTCCATGCAACTTCCATCATCATCATATACATGACTTGAGCGTTCATTGTCATATTGCTTTGCATGATCGTAAGATAGCTAGTATGATATTTTCCTGGCTTGTCCGTTTTTTGATATCTTTGCTATGTTAGATCATTGCACATCCTGGTACACTGCCAGAGGCATTCATATAGAGTCATCATGTATTAGTTTTACTAACAAAAGGCCCCACTACTGGAATTAGCTTATTTGCCGTCTTCCACTTCTTTGCCATCTGCTGGCTGGCGGCAAAGAAGGTCTTTGCCGTCTTTGCCCGTGTGTTGCAACGGAAGAAAACACTGTTTAATGTGGAAACCCAGGGTGAAGTTTAAATAGGGTTTGAGTTGAAAAAGGATCTACTGTAGCTCGTGCACCAAGGTTCAGCTCACACGCCTTCGCACCATCCAAACTCCTCCCCAGCGACGCCTTTCCCTTTTATGTCGGGCCGCGCCTCACCCTTAAATCTCGGTCACAGTAGTTTCTTAGCCGGTTGATAATATTCACAGAATGATTTTTCAGGACAGGACACTATAATATCAATTGTCCATATGTACATAATATTAACATTCCTTTGTGCCAGCTCTGAATATATCAAGGAAGGAACATGTAAGCTTTATGTTGATTACCTTCAGGTAATACATGAACATATTCCCCTAGCAAAATATAAACCACAGAAAACTCTTATTACACTTTGTCATATAATATACAAGAATCACTGTAGCAATAAGATTGGTAAAATAGCAGCTTCTAGAAGGAAATAAAAATACACATAACAACTATTGTGAATATATAATGTAATGAAGTATTTTCTAGTTCATAAACTTTGCCTCGCCTTCAGTGACATGTTGTAAGATATATGTGTTTCATTCCTATTTTAACCGTGAATGTTCATTACCTCAGGTGTGCAGCTCTAAAAGGTAATGGAAAACTTGTGTTTCTCAAGAGAAACAGTACGCCGGCTAGCCACATGCACTATCATCATGCTGGTAGCCAACATGAACGCACAAACCTGTTGGCAGCTGCGCTGGTCAAGCAGAACACGCTAACAACATCACTCACGCACAGCATGCAGGCTAACCGCTGCACCTAAAAGGACGAACTCGACCACGCAGCCTCTACGCGACCTAGCACGCTCCACTGCAGATGTACGTCATAGTTGGTCCCGCCGCGGCGCTCACTATTTGTCGCCGCCACATGCACTGGCTACGAGCGCCCAAGCTGCCGCATGCCTCCTTTCGCCTGTCGTCGTGAGCACTGACTGTCGCACGCGATTGATATCGCGGCCGATGCGGACTGCCGCACTCGTTCCTTCTGTTGCACAGAGATTCCTTGCCGCCATCTCCTTGCCGCATTCGGGAGGCTGCCGCTTGACTGCTCTTTCCCCGTCAACCCCTCTTTATTTATCTCGATCTACCAAACCCCCCATCTCTCTCTCGATCCATCAGCGTGTTTAGATCGAAGTCCCCCCCATCGAACAATCTCTAGATTCAATTCTATCGATGGAAGCACCTCTGTTTTGATATATGTTGATACTTTTTTAGGGCGGTCGTGTTGTATTGGTACACGGAATAGGGGGAGGAGACAAAACGGTCCAAAGCCCAAAGATGCCACGAGCCTAAAAACGAGAAACACAAAATATTATATATAGGTAAAGATACGTAGGTAAAATAGTACCACCTCGGATGTAGAAAATAATATAAGTGAAAAAAACTGAAAGCGTAAATTCACGGGAAGAAGCATATTGTGATGGTGAACCCATGGAGTCAATCCGTGCTTTATTATTAGGGAAAGATAGAGTTGTAATATCGAGTTGTAAGTAAATAAAAGTGTGATGATCATCATTATTAGGGCATTGTCCCATGTGAGGAAAGGATGATGGAGACTATGATTCTCTCACAAGTTGGGATGAGACTCCAGACTTAAAAATAAGATAAAAAGAGGCCAAAGAGCCCAAAGAGCCCAAAAAAGAGAAAATAAAAAATAAAAAATGAGAGAAAAAGAGAGAAGGGGCAATGCTACTATCCTTTACCACACTTGTGCTTCAGAGTAGCACCATGTTTTGCATATAGAGAGTCTCCTATGTTGTCACTTTCATATACTAGTGGGAATTTTTCATTATAGAACTTGGCTTGTATATTCCGATGATGGGCTTCCTCAAATGCCCAAGATATTTATGAGCAAGCAAGTTGGATGCACACCCACTTTGTTTTCTTTTGAGCTTTCATACACTTATAGCTCTAGTGCATCTGTTGTATGGCAATCCCTACTCACTTGCATTGACATCAATTGATGGGCATCTCCATAGCCCATTGATTAGCCGCGTCAATGTGAGACTTCCTCCTTTTTTTGTCTTCTCCACATAACCTCCACCATCATATTCTATTCCACCTATAGTGCTATAGGCTTGAGAACATTAAAAGTATGAAACAATTGCTTGGTTTGTCATCGGGGTTGTGCATGATGAAAGACTTTGTGTGATGAAGATGGAGCATAGCCAAACTATAATATTTTGTAGGGATAACTTTCTTTTAGCCGTGATATTTCGAGAAGACATGATTGCTTTTTTAGTACACTTGAAGTATTATTGTCTTTATGTCAAATTATAGACTATTGCTTTGAATCACTCGTGTCTTAATATTCATGCCATGATTAGATTATATGATCACGATTATGCTAGGCAGCATTGCACATCAAAAATTATCCTTTTTATCATTTACCTACTCGAGGACGAGTAGGAATTAAGCTTGGGGATGTTAATACATCTCCATTGTATCTATAATTTTTAATGTTTCATGCCATTATTTACAACTTTCATATACTTTTGGCAACTTTTTATACTACTTTTGGGACTAGCATATTTATCCAGTGCTCGGTTCCAGTTCCTGTTTGTTGCATGTTTTTTGTTTCGCGGAATATCCATTCCAAACGAAGTCCAAACACGATAAAAACTTACGGAGATTTTATTGGAATATATGTGATTTTTGGGGAATTGGAACCAACGCAAGATGATGCCCGAGGGGCCCACAAGCCCTGGAGGCGCACCCCCTACCCAAGGCGCGGCCATGGGGCTTGTGGCCACCCTGTAAGGCGGTTGGTGCCCTTCTTTCGCCGCAAGAAAGATAATATCCGGATAAAAGTCATGTTAAAATTTCTTCCCAATCGGAGTTACAGATCTCAAGGAATTTAAGAAACGGTGAAAGGCCAGAATCTGGGAACACAGAAACAGAAGAAAACAGAGAGAGAGAGAGAGAGAGAGAGAGAGAGAGAGAGAGAGAGAGAGAGAGAGAGAGAGAGAGAGAGAGAGATCCAATCTCGGAGGGGCTCTCGCCCCTCCACCGCCATGGAGGCCAAGGACCAGAGGGGAAACCCTCCTCCCATCTAGGGGGAGGTAAAGGAAGAATAAGAAGGAGGGGGGATCTCTCCCCCTTGTTGGGGAACATTGCATGGGAAACAAAAAATTTCCTACGCTCACCAAGATCAATCTAGGAGATGACCATCTACGAGAGGAGAGATTGCATATACATACCCTTGTAGATAGCTAAGCGGAAGCGTTAAGAAACGTGGTTGATGTAGTCGAACGTCTTCGTGATCCAATCACGATCCGTCCCGCAAACATCTTCGCGATCCAATCACGATCCGTCCCGCGAACTCCCGATCCAAGTGTCGAACGGACGGTACCTCCACATTCAACACACGTACAAATTGATGAAGCCTTCACCTCCTCGATCCAGCGAGCGGTGGTGAAGTAGTAGCTCGATTCGTCCGGCAGCACGACGGCGTGGTGGCGGTGGTGGTGGCGGAATCTCAGCGGAGCTTCATTAAGCGCTATGGAGAGGAAGAAGGCTACGAGGGAGAGGAGGGGCAGCACCATGGCATATGAGGGTGTGACTGTGATATCTCTACCTCTCTATAGATAGGGGGAAGGGAGGAGGAGGGGGCACCCTAGATCCAATCTAGGAGTGGAGGCCAAGGCAGATGGGGGCGCCCCCTAGGGAAACCCTAGGGTGGCTTGCCCCCAAGGCCAGGTGGAGGAAACCCTAGAGGCGACGCCCCACCTCTCCTGGCTACGTGGGAAAGGGTGTGGGGGCGCAAAAACCCTTAGTTGGCTGGTTTTCCCCCTCCCCCTGTCCCATGAGGCCCCCCA
Source organism: Triticum aestivum (assembly GCF_018294505.1). NCBI lineage: Eukaryota > Viridiplantae > Streptophyta > Magnoliopsida > Poales > Poaceae > Triticum > Triticum aestivum. The sequence goes on from NC_057804.1 coordinate 97,536,724, forward strand.
ACACTTGTTAGGAACCCTGAAACCCCTTTCGGTCATGCTGGTCATCACCAGGTATCCCCGGAACAATTCCGGACTCCAATACCCTTCGTCCAATATATCGATCTTCACCTCCGGACCATGTTAGAGTTCCTCATCACGTCCGGGATCTCATCCGAAACTCCGAACAACCTTCGACATCCACCATAATGACTCAACTATACTTATATCATCACCAAACGTTAAGTGTGTAGACCCTGCGGGTTCCAGAACTATGCAGACATGACCGAGACACCTCTACAGACATGACCTGGATGCCCATATTGGTTCCCACATATTCTACGAAGATCTTATCGCTCGAACCTCGATGTCAAGGATTCAGCTAATCCCGCATGTAGTTCCCTTTGTCTATCAGTATGTTACTTGCCCAAGATTCGATCATCGGTATCTCCATACCTAGTTCAATCTCATTATCGGCAAGTCTCTTTACTCGTTCTGTAATACAAGATCCTGTGGCTAACTTATTAGTCACATTGCTTGCAAGCTTCTTGTGATGTTGTATTACCGAGTGGGCCCTGAGACACCTCTCTGTCATACAGAGTGACAAATCCCAGTCTTGATCCATCCCAACTCAAAAGACACCCTCGGAGATACCTGTAGAGCACCTTTATAGTCACCCAATTATGTTGCGACATTTGGTACACACAAGGTACTCCTCCGGTGTCAGTGAGTTGCATGATCTCATGGTCATAGGAACATATCCTTTGACATGTAGAAAACGATAGCAACAAACTCGATACGATCATATTCTATGTTTATAGTTTTGGTATTGTCCATCACATCATTCTCGCAATGACGTGATCCTGTTATCAAATGGCAACTCATGTCTATGACTGGGAAACCATAGCCATCTTTGATTAACAAGCTAGTCTGGTAGAGGCTTACTAGGGACATATTGTTGTCTATGTATTCACACATGTATTTGAGTTTCCAATCAATACAATTCTAGCATGGATAATAAACGATTATCATGAACAAGGAAATATGATAATAACTAATTTATTGTTGCCTCTAGGGCATATTTCCAATAGTCTCCCACTTGCACTAGAGTTAATAATCTAGTTCAGATCGCCATGTGATTAACGCTCATAGTTCACATCGCCATGTGACTAACACCCAAAGAGTTTACTAGATTCAATAATCTAGTTCACATCACCATGTGATTAACTCTCAATGAGTTCTAGGGTTTGATCATGTTATGCTTGTGAGAGAGGATTTAGTCAACGGGTCTGCAACATTTAGATCCGTGTGTACTTCACAAATCTCTATGTCATATTGTAGATGCTTCTACCACGCTCCACTTGGTGCTATTCCAAATGGTTGCTCCACTATACGTATCCGGTTTGCTACTCAGAGTCATCCGGGTAGGTGTTAAAGCTTGCATCAACGTAACCCTTTACGCTGAACTCTTTATCACCTCCATAACCGGGAAACATTTCCTTATTCCTCTGAGGATAATTTTGACCGATGTCCAGTGATCCACTCCTGGATCACTCATGTACCCCCTTGTCAAACACATGGCAAGGCACACATCAGGTGCGGTACACAACATGGCATACTGTATAGAGCTTATGGCTAAGGCACAGGGGACGACCTTCGCCCTTTCTCTTCTTCTACCGTGGTCGAGCTTTGAGTCTCACTCAACTTCACACCTTACAACTCAGGCAAGAACTCCTTCTTTGACTAAGCCATTTTGAACTCCTTCAAAATCATGTCAAGGTATGTGCTCTATGAAAGTCTTATCAAGCGTCTTAATCTATTTTGATAGATCTTGTTGCCCAATATGTAAGAAGCTTTCCCAAGGTCTTCCTTTGAAAAACACCGTTCAAACAACCCTTTATGCTTTCCATAAATTCTACATCATTTCTGATCAACAAATGTCATCCACATATACTTATCAGAAATTTTGTAGTGCTCCCACCCCCTTTCTTGTAAATACAAGTTTCTTCCAAACTTTCTATAAACCCAAAAGCTTTGATAACCTCATCAAGGTGGATATTCCAACTCCAAGATGCTTGCTCCAGTCCATAGAAAGATTGTTGGAGCTTGCATACCTTTTAGCATCCTTAGGATCGACAAAACCTTCTAGTTGTATCACATACAACCTTTCCTCACGGAAACTGTCAAGGAAACTTGTTTTGACATCCATCTGTTAGTTTTCATAATCAAAAAATGCAGCAACTGCTAACATAATCCCAATAGACTTTAGCATCGCTACGAGTGAGAAAATCTCATCATAGTCAACTCCTTGAACTTGTCGAAAAATTCTTTGCGACAAGTCAAGTTTCATAAATGGTTACATTACCATCAACGTCTATCTTCTTACAGATCCATTTATTCTCAATGGCTTGCTGATCATCCGGGAAGTCCACCAAAGTCCATACTTTGTTCTCCTACATGGATCCGATCTTGGATTTCATGGCTCCTATCCATTTGTTGGAATTCGGGCCCACCATCGCTTTTCCATAGCTCGTAGGTTCATCGTTGTCCAACAACATGACCTCTAAGATAGGGTTGACATACCACTCACGAGCAGTACGTATCCTTGTCGACCTACGAGGTTTGATAGTAACTTGATTTGAAGCTTCATGATCATCATCATTAGCTTCCTCTTCAACTGACGTTGGTGCCACAGAAACATCTTTCTATGCTGTGCTACTCTATGGTTGAAGTAAAGGTTCAACAACCTCATCAAGTTCCATCTTCCTCCCACTCAATTCTTTCAAGAGAAACTCTTTCTCGAGAAAGGACACGTTCTTAGCGACAAACACTTTGCCCTCGGATCTGAGAGAAGGTATACCCAACCGTCTCTTTTGGGTATCCTATGAAGACGCACTTGTCCGCTTTGGGTTTGAGCTTATCAGGCTGAAGCCTTTTCACATAAGCATCGCAGCCCCAAACCTTAAGAAACGACAACTTAGGTTTCTTGCCAAACCATAATTCATACGGTGTCGCCTCAACGGATTTAGATGGTGACCCACTTAAAGTGAAAGTAGTTGTCTCTAATGCATAACCCCAAAATGATAGTGGTAGATTGGCAAGAGACATCATAGAACACACCATATCCAATAAGGTACGATTACGACGTTTGGACACACCATTATGCTATGGTGTTCTAGGTGGCGCCAACTATGAAACAATTCCACATTGTCTTAAGTGATTGCCAAACTCATAACACAGATATTCTCTCCCTCGATCGGATCACAGGAATTTAATATTCTTGTTATGATGATTCTCAACTTCACTCTGAAATTGCTTGGACTTTTCAAACGTTTCAGACTTATGCTTTATTAAGTAAATATACCATATCTACTCAAGTCATCGATGAAGGTGAGGAAATAACGATATCCACCATGCACGTCAGCACTCATTGGATCGCACACATTAATAAGTATGATTTCCAGCAAGTCACTTGCCCGTTCCATTGTACTGGAAAACAGGGTTTTAGTAATCTTGCCAATGAGGCATGGTTCGCATGTGTCAAGTGATTCAAAATCAAGTGACTCCAAAAGTCCATTAGCATGGAGTTTCTTCATGCGTTTTACACCAACATGACCTAAGCGGCAGTGCCACAAGAAAGTGGTACTATCATTATCAACTCTACATCTTTTGGCATCAATTTTATGAACATATGTATCACTATGATCGAGATTTAATGAACCATTCACATTGGGTGCATGACCATAGAAGGTATTATTCATGTAAACATAATAAGCATTATTCTTAAATGAATAACCATATTGCAATAAACACGAACTAATCATGTTCATGCTCAACGTAGACACCAAATAACATTTATCTAGCACTATTATGCGTCGGTGCTTTACAAACGGTTTTTAACCCCTTTCCGTGATGGCGCATTTGGAACCGTCGCGTAGTGAGTGACGGTGATAGGGGGTCTTTCCCACACGACCCAGAAACCGTCAGGGATAGGAACCCTACAGTACTCCTGCTCATTTGTGCTTGCATTGCCATCGCAGTCGATATTGTGTGGTGCTACGTTTATGATGCGCAACCCATCACAAACGGTTCACTATTATAGAACATGTATGATAAGCATACAATCACACACATTCGCTTTTCACAAACCTTATGCGATAAATAATTAAGAAGATTTCCTAATCGTCGTACGGGTGTCGGATAGGATTATGAAATGTCGGACCGTCGTAACATCGTCGTACACGACAACTATCGCACACGCTATTCTGTGGTGCAATGTTTATGATGCATACTTCATCAGAAACAGTTCATGGTTGCGAATCATGTACGCTAAGGCAACTATCGCACACACTATTCTGTGGTGCAACATTTACGATGCATACTCCATCAGAAACTATTCATGGTTGCGAATCATGTATGATAAGGCAACTACCGCACATGTTATTCTGTGGTGCAATATTTATGATGCATACTTCATCAGAGACAGTTCATGGTTGCGAATCGTGTACGATAAGGCAACTATCGCAAATGGTTAGTTTGCCAGCACCGTTTGTGATATTGTCTGACATCACACACGCTTTGCAAACGGCAACTGTGTGCACGCTTGCACACGTTTCCTCTCTGTGAACCGTCTCGGATTATAGTGTATATCGCAAACGTTTGTGTTTTACCAACTGTGTGTGCCGTAACAACCTGGAGAGCATTATTTCACTGTAATTTAATTGCTGTTATATCAAATTGCAATTTAAATTGAAATTGAATGTATGCTATAGCTTTATCATATCCATCAGGTTTAGACAACCAATGCATTATTCGATTCATAGGTACACATCAAGAATTACATAAGAACCAAATAAAGAATGATGAACCATAGTTGTATAGTTTTACTATGAAACATGGTAAAGAAAGAGGTGAAATACATTCTGGTTGCTGAACAAGGTGAAGCGGGATGCCCATATTGTGCCCTCCTCCATGCAGAAGGCACGCATGACTATAATCCAACCCCTTGTGATGGCCGACCACCCATCCTTCATGGTCTTCATGAAAACATCTAGATAATCATCGTGTTCTGGTAGAAATATTTAACTGTTGCATGCCCACCAATCATATAGTTTGAGAGGTAATCTTTAGTAAACTTCTTTGGGAACCACTACAAAGGAAAAAAAGATTCAGACATTTTCATCTAACACAACTCATTATGGGCAGTAAAAAGAAGGTTGCAGAGTTCTTACTTACCATCCCGCAGTTCGCTGTTGTATTGGATAAAGTGTAAACAGATAGTTTAATTGCCATCTTTTGACCCATTTTACTAACAGTCTTTATCAGCTTCCTCACTTGATGCTGGTTCATCAATATCTCATTTCCCCATACGCAGAAAGGGTCGAAGCGCAGACCTTTACCAATGACATATGTACCTAAAAGCACCAAGTTAATATTAGAAGCTAAACACCAATTGCACAATGATGTAGTACAACACTATTTTATAATATCTTATAACATACAATACACTCACATATTAGATGAATTAACATCTTATATTATGGGCCGGAAGGAGTTTATTGCATTCTTACAAATTATCGGTTGTTTAACTGCTGCTGTATCCATCGGTTAGATTTAGTTTGAGCTAGTTCGGGCTCAAATAGACCTAAAGTACATCTAAACATGAGGGCTAGTTTGAGCTAGTTGCATCTATAACCCACCCAAAAAATATCCAACCCAAGAGGTACTAATTGGAGCTAGTTCTCCTAGTGCATTTATTGTCAATCTAAGTATCTAACCCTGTCATCCAAACACCTCTTTGGATGGAGTTAGTTCAGGGTTAGTCATGAGCTAGAAACTAACTCTAACCTCTAGTCTAAGTTGAGTATCCAAACAGACTGTGTTGTTGTTCTTCTTGTTGCTGCTGCTCTTCTACATGTATCTAGACATCATCAAACATTAAGGGTAACACTCTTCCTTGTTTCTATGTAGCCTAGAATTGCATATGTAGACATTAAGTACAGTGCATGTTGCTATGTAGCCTCAGATATATTACATATGGCCCTAGTTAACCTAACGATAAATGGGTTGCAGATATATTCAGTTAAAAGTCCTATTCACCGATTAGTCCCGTATCATCCCCCGGCCTATATGGTACTAGCTACCGATATCCCGAACAGTGAGCATATATAAGCCATGGGATGAAACTAACCTCGATGGAAAACAACAGTTGTTCCCAAAATTGTCCTGTGTAGGTACATTGAGAAGCATGTTAAGCACAACGGGGTAAACATCAACCAAAATTATCCATGGCAGACAAAATAATCTCCAAAAGATAGCTTCAGTGTGCAGGTTTAAGCACGCTCGTAAAGCAAAACAAGTGAAAAGGTGTGTTAACTGCAAGAGGCCTAACATTTAACAACAAGAAAACATAGTCATTCAAATTGGTATTGTGTCGGTCTAAGTACACTGGTTATTGTTAAATGAAAATGGAAAGGTGTGTTTAACTACAAGATGCAGCAACCAAATGTAGTCATTCATGCCCTGTTTGTTTCAGCTTTGCTTGGATTTTAATCACCTATGGATTCGCTTCAGTGGCGAAGCTGTTTCTACGAATTAGCTTCACCACCGAAGTACACTTTGAGGTGCTTTAGGAAATTGCACTAAAAATGACCCAAATCCAGATTCAGCTTCATTAGCAAAGCTGATTCCAAATAGTTGTTTGTTTCGGATTCCAGATTCGGCTTCACTGGCAAAGTTGAATCTGGTCCCAGAATCTGAAACAAACAGGGCCATAGTGGTATTGTTGAAACTGGAAAATTGAACTGCACAGTTCATACTTGCACATATAGAACATCACGTTGTGAATAACTGGAATAAACAAGGCATACTACAAACAACCAAAGATAGCATTTGAAACTAGACATGTGCTAACTACAAACAACAGAACAATCAAAAAACTTTAAAAGAGGCATATGCTAGCTATAACAGGCTTAACAACAAGCAAATATATGCATTCCTGTCGGTATGTTTAAAACTGGATTGATGAAATATACTGCACAGTAAATAATTGCACATACAGAGCATCACATTGTGAACAACTCAAATAAACAAGGCATACTGCAAACAACCAAATATAGCAATTAAAACTGGTCATATTCTCACTACACTACAAAAGGGACTCCACAAAACAAATCATGGGTTTCCCCCTATGAAGAGGCACGGCAAAACAAATCATGGGTTTCCTCACTTGTCACAGATGGGCTCGTTCCCGTGGGAAGAGCATGGACCCTAGATGTGCTCCATGTTGTCGCAGATGGGCTCCTTCTCAGCATGGCTGTAGGGTGCCCTCTCTGATGTCGCAGATAGGCTCTTTCCCCTTGGAAGAGCAGATGGGCCCTTTCCCCTTGGAAGAGCCGGAGAGGGTGCCCTCCTCGTGGTCGCCATCGATGGGGTCTAACTCGTAAGCTGTGGATCCCAAGCCAGCATCGTAGAACGTGTCCTTCGGAAATGACAAAAGGGGCTCGATGGCGATGCGGGATGGCAAGTTGTTGACAGCGAGCCAGAGGAGATCAGCGGCGGGGCCATGGATGAGATCAACGGCGGTTGAACTCGAGGGGTTTGGTGGGCCACTTAACTTGTGACATAGCTTGCCTTAGGCCGTCACTGTCGATGACCTCGATATCGTAGCCGGCGGCCGAGACATGCCCACATACTCTAGCCCGCTGCTTGAGTGCCTGCCATCAGTAATGGTCGCCAGCTTCCTCGGTGACGTCGGGCGAAGAGACCGCGATACACCTCTTTTGGGCAGTCGCTCCTCGAGATCCACGGGAAGCGTAGCCGGGCTTAGGCTATGAGCTCTGGAGTGGGGGATGGGGATCTGTTGGAAAAGGGGCGTTTGGTAGGCGTCATCTAAGAAACTCAGGGTGCCCTTGGTGTGGATATCAGTGAGTAAGCTGCACGGGCAAATCGGCAGATGTTGACAATGGAGGTCTCGCGGCGGCGCGGTGCGGCGGGGACCTTGCTCGGGTTTCAAGCGAGGGAGGGTGTGTGTGTGTGCGCGCGCATGCGAGCCCGAGGAGGTTTTGGTGTGTGCGGAGGGGGGCGGGGGGTGTTTGAGGAAATGACGTGGGTACTGAGAATTTTACTACACGGGAGTCAAATGGGGCGTGAAATGCTGGGGCTATTGAAAATTTTGATGATGGTGCATCGCACACGGTCCAGAGATAACAACCGTGTGTTATGAAACGGAAAAACCCTCGAGGCGGGCAGATATTTTCCAGGGGCAGGCGGGATTGGGAACAAGAAACATCGCACACGGTCCGGAGATAATAACCGTGTGTTATGAAATAGAAAAACCCTCCTCGAGGCGGGCAGATATTTTCTAGGGATGCAGGTGGGATTGGGAAGAAGAAACATCGCATACAGTCTGGAGATAACAAGTGTGTGTTATGAAACAGAAAAACCCTTGAGGCGGGTAGGTATTTTTGAGAGGGGGAGCCTCGTGGAGCCCAATGTACTATGCAGATGTGTGCGTGACAGGGGCACCGGCGTAGCACACGGTTAGTTTGAGTGAACCGTGTCTGTTGTGTCATCCGACTTGTCTAATGTTCATAAGTTTGGCGAAAAATGACGCAGGAGAGGGTCAGAACATGAACACACTTGCATGTGGACCAAATTTATATGTATGAAAAGGGTGGTTTGATTTTCAAATACCAAATGCAACTCCGATGTCGCACCTATCTCATAAAGCGCACGGTATTGCTTGCCCCCCTTGTGTCAGCATGAAGGGAATCCTAAGCTATGAATGCATGCCCCCCTCCCCAACCGAGGCTCACCCTGCAATGTGCGAAGTAGCTAGCAGCCCCCATCCCTCGTGTTGGCACGAAGGGAATCCTAAGCTATGAATGGATGCCCCCAAACCGTGGTTCACCTAGCAAACTGCGAAGTAGCTAGCAGCCCCCCCTCGTGTCGGCATGAAGGGTATCCTAAGCTATGAATGCATGCCCCCCCCCCAACCAAGGCTCACCTAGCAAAGTGCGAAGAAGCTAGCAGCCCTGCCCCTCCCTCATGTCGGCACGAAGGGAATCCTAAGCTATGAATGGATGCCCCCGCCCAACCGTGGTTCACCTAGCAAAGTGCGAAGTAGGTAGCAGCCCCCCTCATGTCGGCACGAAGGGAATCCTAAGCTATGAAAGCGCCCCCCAAAGAGGTTCACCTAGCAAAGTGCAAAGTAGTAGCCCGTCATCCCCCCCCCCCCCGCACACACATACACACACTTTTAGTCGGCAGGCCAGAGAGGCATCTCACCAAGATTGATCGTAAAACAGACCAAGAATAGTCCACCTTGGTCTTACAACCTCTCTATTGTTGCTGGTCAAAGTAATGGTCATCCATGTGACCCCAGATAGGCTAGCTCGCCAATAATCACGCAAGTAGCTAGTCCCCGAAGACAACCACTGCATGCATGTGGCCCAAACATATGTATGGATCAGGTGTGTTTTTAGTACACAATGGAACAACTTTGATGTGGCACCGTGATTTTGAACTAGAAATCCCCGCACTGAGTGAGGGTTAGGTAGATGATGCATATGTATGTTACACCACACTTCAAGCCGATGGCGGGGTGATCAGTTGTAATATAGCGGGGTTTTTACGCCCCAAACTACGAGTGTCGTGTTCTGAGGTGTAGTGATTTGTTGCAAGCAAACCAATGAATCAGACGTGGGCTTCTTATTGTACCACTGAAGTTGGTGGAAAGCTATGCTCTCAATCAGTAGAAAAGCTTCATCATGTGTCTTGTTTGTAATAGCTCCACCCGCTGCCATATCGACATAAGCTCGAGTGTTCGAAGTCAATCCTCTATAGAATATCTGCAGCTCTAACCATCTCTCGAGCCCGTGGTTAGGACATCTCCTGAATAAAACCTTGTATCTCTCCCAAGCATCATACAAGCTCTCGCCTTCACGCTGAACGAAGCTGAGGATCTCATCTCGAATTGCGGACTGCTTGTGTAGTGGGAAATATTTATCCAAGAAAGCTTGTGATATCTCGTTCCAACTGAATGATCTTGATGGCAAGGATCGATACCAAGCACGAGCATCATCCCGGAGAGAGAATGAGAACAGCATGCACTTGATAGCATCTTGAGGAACTCCATGGTACTTGACTGTACCTGAATACTCCATGACTCGGTATAAGTGCTCATAGGGATCCTCAGTGAGCAGACCTCCAAACTGTTGTTGTTGAACCAAAGCAATAAGACCAGGCTTTGGCTCAAAATTTTCTGCCTCAAAAGACGGCCAAAGTGGCCCTGTGAAATAGCATTGGCTGCTTGGCATCCAAACATCACGAAGCATCGCCATATCTCCACCAAGTGTAACTATGAATCAACCCGCAAATAGATCAGATTTCCTACGCACACTCATAAATAGTAAATACTAGTTAGAATGTTAGTATCCTAATAAGCCGAAGCAACAACAAGGAAAAAAATATAAAAGAAACACAGAAAAAGAAATACACGATGAATTAAACACGAAACTAAAATAAACCTAGTCTATAGCTAACATAATTGCTCGACACTAGTCCCCGGCAACGGCGCCAAAATGATCAGTTGTAATATAGCGGGGTTTTACGCCCCAAACTACGAGTGTCGTGTTCTCCTCAGGGACTAGGCAAATCAATGAACGTGCTTGGCTAAAGCTAGGTAACACAATTCAGATTATGAATGCAAGAAAATAAACCTACACTAAACAAGGTTGTACCCAAAGATCATCACCAAAGAAAATGCAAAAAGGGCAAAGGAAGGTTCAGATTTTCTTCACTGTCTTTTTGGTATTTTTATTATACTAGAAGAATTAAAATACACACCAAGAAGATGCAACACATGAACACATATAACCATCTAACATGTAAGAAGAAGGAAGAAACAAGATTAAAAGACACAATATAGATGGTTTACACCACAAACACACATGAATTTATATAGCACATGTACTAGACTCATATCACACAAGCCAAATCACCTTAACATATATCAGTACAACAATAACTAAAAGATTGAACCATCTAACAAGATATATATCACAGGTTATATATATTGAATATAGACACCACCGAATCACAAAGTTTCAGACATTATAGACTGAATATTGAGCAATATTACAAATCTCAAGTTCACTGAAATCACATTCAACACAAAGATCACAAGTAATCTGAATTATTACAGCAAACTAACTGACATACAGACAAAAATAGTACTAATACAGAACAAAATAAAGTTGAGAGAGCTTCAGGAAGGGTGTAGCAGCAAGCAAATGGAGAAGAGGACAGCATCAATTTTGGTGAGAAGAAGGAAGATGCAGCAGGGGGCGTGGATTTTAGCAAAGCGCAGTAGCACCAGGAGGTTCAGATTCAGACTTTGAAGAGGAACATCAGGGACGCGAGGTGCAGGGAGCAACGGGACAAGGGGAGAAGAAGCAGCAGTAGGGATGGGGAAGAGGAGCAGCGGCAGAAGGCAGGGTCGCGCGAGTACCCAGACACACGTCTGGTCGGGCGCGCGAGGTGCAGCGGTGGAGTGATGGCGCGATGGTGGAGATGGTGGCGCTGGTGGAGATGGTGGCGCTGGGTGGATGGGCTACGAAGGCGCAGGTGTGATGTGCGGCTGGTGGTGGAAGGTGCTGGTGGCGCGTGGTGCAGGCGTGGGGAGGAGCTGATGGCACACCACCACGCCGGCCTAGCCGTGGCGGCGGCCGGAGGTGGAGAAGAAAGGGGTCGGGGGAGAGAGATGAGATGCCAGGCCTGATGGGGATCGGCTGCGCTAGGGATTTTTGATCCCCTCCTCTGTTCTGTCTTTTTTTTACTTTGGCCCTCCTCCTTTCTTCTTTCTTCCCAAGAAGACCCTCCTCTTCTTTTAGTTTGCTCCCCTACATTACTTCTTTCCTTCACGCTCAAGCCTTGACGTATTTCTTTCATGCCCTTCTCTCTTCTCGTTAGCCACATAGTAGAAGTCTTGATGATTATAGTGCCTTTGCGCACTTTTCTGCAAAATAAACAATTCACTAGTCAACATTCTCTTTTATGATTATCATTCGAATATTCAACAAGTCATAGCAAGAATGGATGGATATATCTCAATAAAAGGTGAATTTGTGTGCCCAAATAGTATATAAGAAATGTGCTTATCACGGGGATTGATGCATGCATGCGTGCATAGTATATGCGCTCAGACTTTAATTAGGTATGAATCTCACCATGACCTATACTACGATAACATGAACCAAATGAAGAATCCGCCATGGTAACCTATCTTGTTGTCAGTCAAGGTGATCATGGATGTCCACACGGGCCCATGAATATATAAGCTTATCGCCGATAACCACGCGAGGGAGTGTACCGTTCAAAGACAACCACTACATGCATATGTATGGAGGTGATGCGTGCATGCATGTTTGAATACCATTTCACAACATTGATGTGGCGCATGCGTCGAAAATCATACACTCTCCCCACACAGAGCGAGATCGGTTCATGACGTGTCATTGTACTAGCCTCTTCGACTTGATGGGAGGGATTCATGCGTACACATGCATGCATGTGTGCTCATATATATATATATACACACACACACACACACATATATATATATATATATATATACCATATTTACAAGCAAAAAAAATAACCCCCTCCTAAGTTAAATTAACCACTCTTGTTGTCAGGCAAAAAATAGTGATGGACCAAGCGGGCCCACAAATGGAAAGCATCGATATCACTAATAACCACTTAAGTGGGTGCGAGAGGACAACCACCATCGCTTTGCAAGTGGGCCAAACATATGTTGAATATAATACCTAAAATGCACAACTTTGATGTGCCACACATGCCTCAAAAACCATAAACCATGCACCCACACAGAGCGAGGTTCATGAAGCGTACTACATATGATGGTCCCCTTACCCTTCTTCGATGCATACTATATGCTCCTACCGTAATACAACCCAAAAATAATCCTCATCGATGGTGAAATTAATTAACCTCTCCCGATGTAGGTCAAAGTGATGCACATGCATCGACGATGGCCTCGTGGGCTGATGTCTATTACACAACCTTCTTCTTGTAGACGTTTGGGCCTACAAGTGCAAAGGTTTGTAGGACAGTAGCAAATTTCCCTCAAGTCGATGACCTTAGACTTATCAATCCGTGGGAGGCGTAGGATTAAGATGGTCTCTCTCAAACAACCCTGCAACCAAATAAAAAATAGTCTCTTGTGTCCCCAACACACCCAATACAATGGTAAATTGCATAGGTGCACTAGTTCGGCGAAGAGATGGTGATACGAGTGCAATATGGATGGTAGATATAGGTTTTTGTAATCTTAAAATATAAAAACAGCAAGGTAACAAGCGATAAAAGTGAGCGAAAACGGTATTGCAATGCTTCAAAACAAGGCCTAGGGTTCATACATTCACTAGTGCAAGTTCTCTCAACAAAAATAACATAATTAGATCATATAACTATCCCTCAACATGCAACAAAGAGTCGCTCCAAAGTCACTAATGGCGGAGAACAAACGAAGAGATTATTGTAGGGTACGAAACCACCTCAAAGTTATTCTTTCTGATCAATCCATTGGGCTATTCCTATAAGTGTCACAAACAGCCCTAGAGTTCGTAGTAAAATAACACCTTAAGACACAAATCAACCAAAACCCTAATGTCACCTAGATACTCCAACGTCACCACAAGTATCCGTGGGTATGATTATACGATATGCATCACACAATCTCAGATTCATCTATTCAACCAACACAAAGAACTTAAAGAGTGCCCCAAAGTTTCTACCAGAGAGTCAAGACGAAAACGTGTGCCAACCCCTATGCATAGATTCCCAAGGTCATGGAACCCGCAAGTTGATCACCAAAACATACATCAAGTGGATCAATAGAATACCCCATTGTCACCACGGGTATCCCACGCAAGACATACATCAAGTGTTCTCAAATCCTTAAAGACTCAATCCGATAAGACAACTTCAAAGGGAAAAATCAATCCATTACAAGAGAATAGAGGGGGAGAAGCATCATAAGATCCAACTATAATAGCAAAGCTTGATGTACATCTACGGATACATACCCTCAGCCCCGAGGGTGAACTACTCCCTCCTCGTCATGGAGAGCACCAGGATGATGAAAGATGGCCACCGGTGATGGATTCCCCCTCTAGCAGGGTGCCAAAATAGGGTCCTGATTGGTTTTTGGTGGCTACAGAGGCTTTGCGGTGGCGGAACTCCTGATCTAGGTTATTTTCTGGGGTTTTCTCTATTTATAGGAGGGTTTGGCGTTGAGAAAAAGTTAGGAGGACCCACGGGGTGTCCATGAGGCACAGGGGCGTGCCCCAGGGGGGTGGGCACGCCCTCCACCCTCGTGGGCCCCTCGTTCCTCCTCTCTGGTAACTCTTTGTTCCAATATTTTTTATATTTTCCAGAAAAAATCTCCATTGATTTCCAGTGCATTCCGAGAACTTTTATTTCTGCACAAAAACACCACCATGATAGTTCTGCTGAAAACAATGTCACTCCGGGTTTAGTTCTAACCAAATCATACCAAAATCATGTAGAAATATTGTAAACATGGCATGAATACATCAAAAATTATAGATACGTTGGAGACGTATCATGGGCCCACAGATGGAAGCGTCACACGTGAGTGTCCTAGCTAGGATAACCAATGCCTGCATGCATGTGGCGCAAAGAGGTGTTGTGTGATGTTTGAATAGCCATTTTCACAATTTTGATGTGGCGCGTGCCTTGGAAACCGAAAAGTCCCGACACTGAATGAGGTGTACTTGTTCATGGACGCGTATGTATAGTATATATATATATTTATTTATTTATTTATTTATATATATTTATATATATACTACCACCTCTTCGACGCGTACTATATACCACCATAACACAAACAAAAAAGACTCTACCTTGCTGGTCAAATTAACCTCACTACTGGCTATTCGTCAAAGTGATGGACGACGACCTCGCGGGCCCATAGAAAGTGTCATATGCGAGTATTGAGTGTGGTGTAGGACAACCATTGACTGCATGTGGCCAAAACATGTATTTATGAAAGGGTTGTGTAATGTTTTAAATTACGAATTCACGAATCTGATGTGGCACTAGCATGCCTAACAAAACAGCCAACCCACACGGTGGCTCACAACTTGCAGTGTACTACGAGCCACTCGCCACCCCCAGACGCACACACCCACACACAGACCACGAATCCACCGCAACTACGATGCATGTTAAATTAATTATCCCGCGGTGAACATATATATGTTACCAAAGGAGGGACGTTTTAATTTCAAAAAAAATCTGAGATCAATAAGACGTTTTAGTACATTAATTGATTGATTTTCTACGGGTATAATGTGCAAAAATCAAATTCGAGCTACATGCACACGTGATAGTGCACCTAAATGGATTGCAAAAACACATGTGTCTCACTGGGTGCATGTTTACTCCCCATGCAACAAATTTCAAACAATGAGAATCTTGATTTTTAAATTCTAATACATCCAAAACTTATTTGAAGTTCATGAAACTTATCATGTTGTCATATGGACACCAATACAAAGTTGCATTGTACTTTTTTGGGTCAAATTTGAGACTAGTTTTGATGTAATCTTTATCTAATTACAAACGGGAGATTATTAATAATTGGGAACCAATACCCCAAATGGACTATTTATTCGAACCGTGAGCATTGGACCAACAATGGATACGTGCCATGCTTCGGTTAAGAAAAAAATAAAGTGGTATAATTAATCATCCAAATAGAAAAACAATATATGTGCCGCCAGGTGACCCGTGTACCGTGCGAGCATGCATGAGTTGACGGGATGCATGCGAGCATTCCGCCGTGCAGGAAGACCAGGAGGCGTGTGTGCAGGTGTGTGAATTGACAGAGGTGTGCTTGCTGCGCAGTGTCATCGGGAGGCGTGCGAGTAGCTGTATGAAATGATGGTAGGCATGCCGGTAGTCTATGCACAGGCTCACAGGGAGGCGAGCCAGCGGTTTGATCACCGCCCGCCTCTCTCCCACTACTCCATATTAATGGTGCCCCGAGCGGCCGCACTCCCCATCCTCGCCACACACACAATCCCCTCTTTCCGCTTGCATCCTCGACGCCGCTCTCAGTCATCAAAGCCGTCAGTGTATGAGGATGTCGCCGAAGCGCTCCACCGGAGGGAGTGGCGACGCCGGGGCTGCTAAAGCACCAGAGCACAGCGTGGAGATGGAGACAGAGGTTGCCGTCACCGCCGGAGAGTTATCACTGCAACCTGACGTCGTCGACGGTGTCGAGCTTCCACAGCCAAAGGGGGACTTCCGCATCGACTCCAACAACCACTCCGACGACAACTCCGACAACCACTCCGGCGACGACTCCGACGATGACGGACAACTGGTTAGTCATCTATACCCATTTATGTGTTAAATATATCCTAGGGTTTCTCTGGTTACTCCTACCTCCCCATTTTTGGAATAGAAATCCTATGGTTATGTCCTCCCAATCCATGAAATCTGAGTAATTTTTGTCAGATCCGTGTAGTGTATTGATTGTTTGAATGGTACAAGTGATAAGTGATTAGTTGTTTCATCTGTGGAAATGATTTCTGCTAGTAATCTGATAGGGTTAGTGTTCATGCTAATAATTCCTAGCTAGGACTTGACAATTGATTTTGAATGACCTACATATGTTTTTGCCATTATTATTTTCAAGATTGGTCTGTACATAGACGAATGTGCGTAAAAATCGAACCATAATCTCTGGATATGTATAAATAAATAGCCATAAATTCCTAATCCTACTTCACGGCATGTAATCATTGATTTGATGCCAATTTTTGGCAACTGCCAAATGTTCGCTAGAGATTAGTTTGTAACCATTAATTTGATGCCACATTTTTTTTACTATTTGTATAGGTGCTGTCTGACGATGTGGACAGCGAGGATGAAGATGTCCATAGGCGGTACAAGAGGCAAATCCTGAGGGAGCTTTATGCGGGAATGCATAACATGCGTATTAGGACCGGGGACGGCGACTATCGATGCCCATTTTGCAACCACAAGCTTCACACGCATATCAAAGTGTTCTGGTGCATGCAAGAGGACGGGGCGTTGGCTCCTTCAAGCAGAAGTATGTTCACTGGGTGGAGCACGGTGCGTATGCCAAGTACCTAGAGAAGCTTCAGGATGGTGCCAGCTTGTGAGATGAGATGTGGGATCGAACTATGCACGCGTGAGCATGCTTAATGACGGTTGAACTATGCTTGTGTACATGTACACGTATTATCTATGTTTGCGTATGTTTAATCTACGTTTACTTATGTCTAACTATGGGATATGGATGCAATCAGTTCGGTTGATGGAATCTACCTCCGTCCTCGTTTATTGGTCCCCTTTGTAATTTCTGTTAAATGTTGACCAAAGATTTAACTGACAAAATGTTAGTGTAGGTCAGCAAAAATTATATCGTTAGATGCGTATTTGAACATAGTATTCAATGATATGATTTTTGGTGACATGCATAAACATTTCTTAGTCAAATATTTGGTCGAAATTTGGTACAAATTACAGAGGGGACCAATAAACCAGGACGGAGGTAGTACGTCAATCACACACGGTTCCCAAAATTGGAACCGTGTGCAATGACTTTTATTTTGCCTATTGCTTCAATCACACACGATTCCCAAAATTAGAACCGTGTGCAATGACTTTCGTTTTGCTTGTTGCGTCAATCACACATGGTTGGCTCCAGCAAACCGTTTCCTACGAAATTCTTTGTGGGACAGAAAACTCTCACCACCCAATTCAAAAAAGAAAAAAGAAAACCCTCGCCATTCCAATGTCACAAAACCCTCACCCCCGCCCGCCACCCCATGCCTCCGGTCCCCATTCACACCCGCACAAGCTCCTCCGCGTCTATGCATGGCACTGCCTATCAGGTGGTAACCACTTAGCTCGACGCCTGCCACCACCGCCACGCTGCCGGCAAACGCCACCGCATTTTGCCACTTCCGCTTGCTGCCGCCTATTGCCATCGACTTTCTCGATGCTGCTCGCGATCAACCCAGCTCCGCTCGGTTGGGGAATCTGCTGTACTGATGATTTTTTTCTCATGGACGACAAGGTAACTAATTTAATGAGATATTATCTCATCTCTCATCCCAGTTCATCTGCCTCCTTTAATCACCCAGCGGAAATGGCCGTGAATTCAATTTTATTCGAGCTAATTTGAGGGTTTTCTTTCATTCATAGAGTGTACAGTGCACCGACACATCAGGACCTTGCGACATCCGCTAGAGATTCCATCTCACTGTACCAGATGACTTGAGCATCTCCGCTGTATGGTCAATCTCACTCTAAATCGGTTGGCATGGCCTACTTTCCTGAAAACATTCTATATATTGCTACATTTGAATAAAAGGTGCCACATGCACCATATACGTCAAAGGGGATTCCCCCGTCTTCTTTCTATATTAGGCAAATTAATGATGTATTGTTTTTTCGATTTCTCTCATATTTCCATGACATCATATTTACCCTATTTGTTTAATTATAGATTTTTGTCCTTCCATTTCAACTGATGTACAGTTCTTTCAATTTGGGCCCATATTTGCATGTTACCATATTTTCTTTAACAGTCCTACCATTTTCTGCAGCGCATCCCTTGCTATGAAACAGATTATGTAGTGCACAATGTTTCCCTTTACATAGATCAAGGCTGCACGGATGTCATACTGCACACAAACCATGGATTTATAATCGTTGCTACTGTAAGACTTGATGGACATGGTGACCCCTATTTTGGGGCTAGCTTTTGGAAAGAAATTTCTAAGTTTTATATATTGAAAGCTGGCACTAAAATTGGACTGCACATAAAAGGGCCTGGTCATGAGATATATGCTAACTTCCCCGACAAAATCATCCATCTTGAGTTTGTTCGATGTAAGTTTTCTTTTCAACTATCTGCATGTTGACTTACCCAGCAATGTTAAATGAATTGTGTAGTATTTAAGCAACCAATTGTTATTCCCTTTTCTTACTATATTCCTACCTAAGAACTTCTAGTTACCAATACACTTTTCTATTGCCCTGTTTTAACTAAATATTCCATGTACTCTCATTTCTATCAGAAAGCGCTGCTGACAAGGATACTTCGGAGGTGGAGAACGGGGCTGCCAACAAGCGGAGGCGGGGTGAGGTAGAACCGCAAGCGACTCCAGCAGGCATAGACTTAGCCTCCCCGATGATATGTTGACCGTCATCATCTCCCTCCTCCCAATCAAATGTGGGGCACGGACAATCGTCCTTTCTCGATGGTGGTGCCCCCTATGGAACTTCACCCCTCTCTACCTCATCGACACCCACGAGGTCTGCCATAGTTATCGCAAAAGCTTGGATGCATTCTCCAAGATCCTCGGCAGTCACCCTGGCCCAACCAGAGGCCTTAGAATGGGGAAGTTCTGTTCCAACGGCAAGGACCGAGCCAAGCTTGATGACTGGTTCGGATCCCCCACCCTAAGATCGAGGAGCTCACTTTTGATGATGGGCATATGCGCTCGCTACCAACGTCCGTGCTCCGCCTCACACCCACGCTGCGCGTCGCCATGTTCAGGAACTGCCATCCCCCCTTAATGACGCGCCCGCTCTTATTCTACCACGACTGAAGCACCTCGAGCTCGTCGACGTATGCCTCTCAAATGGTGACATGGAGCGCCTTCGCCGTGGCTTTACTGCATTCGAGTACATTCCACATCACCTCCATGACTCTCCGGACTATTAATGGGTGTTGCTGGTTCGGCAGGAAGACATCACAAGATGTGTACCACGTGGACACGCCCGCACTTGAGAGATTACTTTTACTTGATCAAGTAGGTCTGAGGGAGTCCTGGACTAGGGGGTGTCCGGATAGCCGAACTATCATCATCGGCCGGACTCCAAGACTATGAAGATACAAGATTGAAGGCTTCGTCCCGTGTCCGGATGGGACTTTCCTTGGCGTGGAAGGCAAGCTTGGCAATACGGATATGTATATCTCCTACCATTGTAACCGACTCTGTGTAACCCTAGCCCTCTCCGGTGTCTATATAAACCGGATGGCTTTAGTCCATAGGACAAACAACAATCATACCATAGGCTAGCTTCTAGGGTTTAGCCTCCTTGATCTCGTGGTAGATCTACTCTTGTAATACCCACATCATCAATATCAATCAAGCAGGACGTAGGGTTTTACCTCCATCAAGAGGGCCCGAACCTGGGTAAAACATCGTGTCCCTTGACTCCTATTACCATCCGCCTAGATGCACAGTTCGGGACCCCCTACCCGAGATCCGCCGGTTTTGACACCAACATTGGTGCTTTCATTGAGAGTTCCTCTGTGTCGTCACTGATAGGCTCGATGGCTTCTTCGATCATCAACAACGACGCAGTCCAGGGTGAGACTTTTCTCCCCAGACAGATCTTCGTATTCGGCGGCTTTGCACTGCGGGCCAATTCGCTTGGCCATCTGGAGCAGATCAAAAGCTACGCCCCTGGCCGTCAGGTCAGATTTGGAAGTTTGAACTTCACGGCTGACATTCGCGGGGACTTGATCTTCGATGGATTTGAGCCACAGCCGAGCGTGCCGCACTGTCGCGATGGGCATGATTTAGCTCTGCAGCCGGACAGTGCCCTGGAGGCCGCACACGAGTCCGTTCCGATCCTCAATTCGGAGCCGGCTGCGCAGATCGAGGACGGGTGGCTAGACACCGCCTCGGGGGCTGCAACCTCTACGGCGATGGAGCCGAAAACTGACCTTGTCCCTCATGAAGCTCGTGACTCCGAGGTGTCGGACTCCTCGCCGGACTCCGAACCTCCCGCGCCCCCTCCAATTGAATCCGATTGGGCGCCAATCATGGAGTTCACCGCTGCAGACATCTTTCAACACTCACCTTTCGGTGACATCTTGAGTTCGCTAAAGTATCTCTCGTTATCAGGAGAGCCCTGGCCAGACTGCGGTCAGGACGGTTGGGATGCGGACGACGAAGAAATTCAAAGCCCACCCACCACCCACTTAGTAGCCACTGTCGACGATCTAACCAACATGCTAGACTTCGACTCTGAAGACATCGACGGTATGGACGACGATGCCGGAAACGACCAAGAACCAGCGCCTACTGGGCACTGGAAAGCCACCTCATCATATGACATATACATGGTGGATATCCCAAAGGATGGGAATGGCGAAGGAACAGCGGAGGATGACCCCTCCAAGAAACAGCCCAAGCGCTGGCGTCAACGGCGCCGCTCTAAATCCTGCCACAGCAAGAATGGAGATTCCGACACCGGAGATAATAACACCCCAGATAGTGCCGAAGACAACCCCCTCCAGCAAGATTCAGCACAGGAGGACGGAGACGCCAGCCCTCATGAGAGAACGGCAGACGAAGAGGTAGAGGATTACATGCCTCCCTCCGGAGACGAGGCAAGCCTCGACGACGACGAATTCGTCGTGCCTGAGGATCCCGTCAAACAAGAGCGTTTTAAACACAGGCTTATGGCCACGGCAAACAGCCTCAAGAAAAAGCAGCAGCAGCTTAGAGCTGATCAAGATCTGCTAGCCGATAGATGGACTGAAGTCCTTGCGGCCGAAGAGCATGAGCTCGAACGCCCCTCCAAAAGCTACCCTAAACGCAAGTTGCTCCCCCGATTAAAGGAGGAGGCATATGAACCTACATCACCAGCAGACAATATGGCTGACCGACCACCCCGTGGCCGCGATAGAGAGGCCTCTAGGCCTCCACTAGAACCATACCCCGGCAGCGCTCGAGAAACACAAGGCCACAGGGGAACGCTCTGGACTTGCGAGATATATTGGAGGATAAGGCAAGACAATCAATATCGATCTATGGATTGCGTGGGCGCCCCATGATACGTGACGACAACCGTTGCGCCGGACACAGTAAGTCCGACCGGGCCGAACACAGTAGACAAAGCTCTCTTGAACTTCGTCATGATATCGCCCAATACAGAGGCGCCGCACACCCACTATGCTTCACAGATGAAGTAATGGATCATCAAATCCCCGAAGGGTTTAAACATGTGAACATTGAATATTATGATGGCACAACAGACCCCGCGGTTTGGATCGAGGACTATCTCCTTCATATCCACATGGCCCGCGGTGATGATCTCCACGCCATCAAATACCTCCCACTCAAGCTTAAAGGACCAGCCCAGCATTGGCTTAACAGCTTGCCAGCAGAGTCAATTGGGAGTTGGGAAGACCTGGAAGCCACATTCCTCGATAACTTACAAGGCACGTATGTGCGACCACCAAACGCTGACGACCTAAGCCATATAATTCAGCAGCCAGACGAATCGGCCAGACAATTCTGGACACGGTTCCTAACTAAGAAAAATCAAATCGTCGACTGTCCGGATGCGGAGGCCCTCGCGGCCTTCAAACATAACATCCGCGACGAGTGGCTTGCCCGGCACCTAGGACAAGAAAAGCCTAAATCCATGGCAGCCCTCACATCACTCATGACCCGCTTCTGCGCGGGTGAGGACAGCTGGCTAGCCCGCAGCAACAACCTCAGCAAAAATTCTGGCAGTCCGGATATCAAGGACCGCAATGGCAGGTCGAGTCGCAACAAAAACAAACGCCGCTTTAACGGCGATAATAGTGAGGATACGACAGTCAATGCCGGATTCAGAGGCTCCAAACCCGGTCAGCGGAAAAAGCCATTCAAAAGAACTACTCCGGGTCCATCCAATTTGGACCGAATACTCGACCGCTCGTGCCAGATACACGGCACCCCGAAAAAGCCAGCTAACCACACCAACAGGGACTGTTGGGTATTCAAGCAGGCAGGCAAGTTAATTGCCGAAAACAACGACAAGGGGCTGCATAGCGATGACGAGGAAGAGATCCGACCGCCGAAAAATAGAGGACAGAAGGGTTTCCCCCCACAAGTACGGACGGTGAACATGATATACGCAACCCACATACCCAAAAGGGAGCGGAAGCGTGCACTCAGGGATGTATACGCTATGGAGCCAGTTGCCCCGAAGTTCAACCCATGGTCTTCCTGCCCGATCACTTTTGATCGAAGGGACCACCCCACCAGCATCCGCCACGCGGATTCGCCGCATTGGTTTTAGACCCAATCGTTGATGGATTTCACCTCACCAGAGTCCTGATGGACGGCGGTAGCAGCCTGAACCTGCTTTATCAGGATACAGTGCGCAAAATGGGCATAGACCCCTCAAGGATTAAACCTACAAAGACGACCTTTAAAGGCGTCATACTAGGTGTAGAGGCCAATTGTACAGGCTCAGTTACACTAGAAGTGGTCTTCGGATCCCCGAATAACTTCCGAAGCGAGGAGTTAATCTTCGACATAGTTCCATTCCGCAGCGGCTATCATGCTCTGCTCGGACGTACCGCATTTGCAAAGTTCAACGCGGTGCCGCACTACGCATACCTCAAGCTCAAGATGCCAGGCCCTCGAGGAGTCATCACGGTCAACGGAAACACTGAACGCTCTCTCTGAACGGAGGAACATACAGCGGCTCTCGCGGTAGAAGTATAGTGCAGCCTCTTAAGGCAATTCTCGAGTCCGGCCGCTAAGCAACCGGACACGGCTAAACGCGCCCAGAGTAACCTACAATAAGACCACCTGGCACATTCCGAGCACGCGTAGCAATGCGGCCCCAACCCCAGCCCCTGCAAAATTTCAAGACAGGTCCTTCACATACATCATTACGCTCTGGAGATACCATGGGCATAGGGAGAGGGGCACGACCACGATAGGCCCAGAATGCGGCTTAACCACACCAGGGGCTCTCAAGTGTGTCGTTCTTTTTTTCTCTCTCTTCTTTTTTTACCCACAGGACTCCGTTCATCAGAGGCCCTGTCCGGTAGTAGACCTGCCGAACTCACGATGCAACAGCCAGGGAAGGAGAAAGGCTACGACGAATATCCAGGTGGTCTCCATTACGAGCATTAAATCTGTTTAATACATCATTCCGCAGCCTACCCCTGGAGGGGGACATGTTTAATAGTCCCATCCCTTGCTTATCACACCATTTGTATCGTTCTGCATTCACAGCAGTATTTCTTGAATAAACAATGCAGCACCTTTTTGCTTATAATTGCATTCCTTTCTTATACATATATGACATGTTGCATCCGTACACTTTGGTACGGCTAAATACACCAGGGGCTTATGCTTCCCGCATCATGGTGTGATAAGTCCGAACACTTTCACAAGTGCGGCACCCCGAACTTATAGCATTATATGCATCGGCTCCGAATCATGTCTTGGGTCAATAGTTGGGTTTGCCCGGCTCCCATGTTTGGGTACCTTATGTTCCGTTGTATCGGCTAAGGTAGCACTGGGAGACCCACTGCGATTGCGCCCCAGTTGAGCTGGGCGAGCACATCAGTGGAGAAAGCTAAAACTGACTGTCATGATGAGGCGAGAGCCGGTCGCTATTCGAGAGGTTTTTTCGAGTCCCTAAAGACTTATGCCGCTTAGAGCGAGGAACCGTCTTTGTCCGGCCCAGGCGTGGATAGCGCCCCAAATTCGGCCTTCTGAACACTAGGGGCTTCACCGAAATTTAAATTTATAGAATTCTATGGCTAAGTGAGAGGGTTCAAGCATTATAAGTCCGGTTGCCTTGTTTGTTGTGTTGAGCGCCTCCCTAGATGGACCCAAAAATGGGAACAAGAGTGCTCAAATTTATCCCGAACACCCCAGCACTCGTGGCATGGGGGCTGAAGCCGACGACTTGCCATCTCTCAGATTTGATAAACGGCCGCATAGAAGGTAATATTTTAAATTAACAAGCACTACTTAGCGCATATGAACAAAGTTTTCAGCGCACAAGATAACAAAATGCGAGTCTACTCAATTATTACATCTTTGGAGCACTCTTATAATACATCTCAGGCGTGCGATACTCCTTGCCCGGCGGTGGCGTGTCCGTCACAAGCTTCTCAGCATCCATCTTGCCCCATTGCACCTTTGCGCGGGCAAGGGCCCGACTGGCACCTTCAATGCAGGCGGAGTGCTTGATGACTTCAACCCATGGACACGCATTCACCAGCCGCCGCACCAGACCGAAGTAGCTCCCAGGCATGGCCTCCTTAGGCCACAGCCGAACTATGAGGCCCTTCATGGCCTGTTCGGCCACCTTGTGGAGCTCGACCAGCTGCTTCAGCTGGTCGCTAAGGGGCACCGGATGTCCGGCCTCAGCATACTGAGACCAGAAGACCTTCTCCGTCGAGCTCCCCTCCTCGGCCCTATAGAAAGCGGCAGCATCGGACACGCTGCGGGGAAGATCTGCGAACGCTCCTGGAGAGCTCCGAATTTGGGTAAGTGATAGGTAATTCACACTCACATGCTTACTTTGCATGAAAAATTCCTTACCCGCTGCTATTTTCTTCAACGCCTCGATTTCCTGGAGGGCCTTGTAGGCTTCGGCCTTAGTGGCTTTGGCACTCTCAAGAGCCGTTGCAAGCTCGGACTCTCGAGTCTTCGAGTCACGCTCCAAACTCTCATGTTTTTCCACGAGAGCCTGGAGCTCTTGCTGTACCTCCACCACCCGCGCCTCCTGCTTCTCTCGCTCGGTGCACTCCGCGGCCGCATTACGTTCGGCCGTGGACACCGCCTCCTTCAGGGTCGCCACCTTGTTCGTGGCCCCTGCAATACCCACATTATCCTTGTCATCCTTCTTGCAACCAAATCCTTTTCTGTAAGGTACAATTTTAATAAGGTGTTACTCACCTTCCTTATCCTCGAGCTACTTCTTGGCACGGCCGAGCTCGTTCTCGGACCGCTCGAGGCTTTGCTTCAAAGTATTGACCTCCGCAGTCTGGGCGGCAGAGGTCAGCAGCACATCCTACAATCCCATATTGACATACTTTTTTTATGACTCCTGCGTATATCTTTTTAGATCCTTAGTCTGCCTTTTCTTTCCGAATACCGAACCGAGCATCAGGGGCTACTATCTATGCGGTACTATTTTACATATATCAAAATTCTTACCTCAAAGCCTGTCAGAAGGCTGCTGCAGGCTTCGGTCAGCCCACTCTTGGTGAGCTGAACCTTCTGACTCACCGCACTCATGACAGTGCGGTGTTCCTCTTTGATGGAGGCGCCGTTGAGCGCCTCCAGCAAGCTATCTGGCGCCTCCGGTTGGACGGAGGTTGCCGGCGTCACGGTCTTTCCCTTCTTATGCAGGGGCCGCCCGCCGGACTCCAGAGCCATTACAGGTTCCGGGGCGGAGTCCGGTGCAAAGTCCGAGAGGTTGCCCTGCGGCACCTCCGGGGCCTCCTCCTCCTGGTGGGTCCGTTCCCGGGATCCCACCTCAGCATCGTCTGCATCACGGGGGTTGGAGGCGGTCGGAAGAGAATCCATATCCGACGCACCCAAGGACCCGCTCGACGAAGCGGGAAGATCATCCTTGTGCGGACTGCAGGGTAGTATGCGGCATTAGAAAGACACCATGTGGCGAAAGGAAAAACCATGAAGTTATTCGGGAGTCTGGATACTTACGATCTCGCCAGATGCTTGGCCCTTGGAGGCCAATCCTCGTCGTCGTCGCTGGCGCTGGCGGAGCAGTCCGAGGGAAGAGTCCTTCCCTTCTTGGACCCTTCGGCCTCCCTCGTTGGGGAGGCCTTCCTTTTCTTCCCTCCCCCCGCTGGGGGAGAGGCCTCCTTCTTCTCCTCCTCGCCTTTGTGGGAGGAGTCTGCCTCAGAGTCATCATCCGATGACACCTGAGAACGGGAACTCTTTCGAGTGCCCGTGGCCTTCTTCTTGGCCTTCTTCTCCGGCACCACGTGAGGTGCCGGAGCCAGCAGCCCCGTTAAGCGGGCGTCCGCTGGGTCTTTTGGCAATGGGGCCGGACAGATAATCTATTCGGCCTTCTTCAGCCAGTCCTATCAAAGGAGGGGTTTAGATCCCGCATAGAGTCAAACTATGGAAAACAAGTCTCCCGTAAAGGACAAAATCGCTTACCTCGTTAGCCGGACGCTGCGAGCTGAATCCGCGATCTTCGGTAGCGGATGCGGGAGCCTCGGCGCCCTTAAACAGCACCCTCCAGGCCTCTTCGTACGTAGTGTCGAAGAGCCCGCTCAAAGTCTGGTGCTGTGCCGGATCGAACTCCCACATATTGAAGTCCCGTTGTTGGCACGGGAGAATCCGGCGGATGAGCATGACCTGGACTACGTTGACAAGCTTGAGCTTCTTGTTCACTAGCTTTTGGATGTAGGCTTGAAGTCCGGTCAGCTCCTCAGGATCACCCCATGTCCGACCACTCTCCTTCCATGAGGTGAGCCGTATGGGGATGCCAGAGCTGAATTCGGGGGCCGCTGCCCATTCAGGGTCACGCGGCTCGGTGATGTAGAACCACCCCGATTGCCACCATTAATGGTTTCCACGAAGGTTCCCTCGAGCCAAGTAACGTTGGGCATCTTGCCCACCATGGCGCCTCCGCACTCCGCTTGGCTGCCCTTCACAACCTTCGGCTTGACACTGAAGGTCTTGAGCCACAAGCCGAAGTGGGGCTGGATGCAGAGGAAGGCCTCACACACGACGATAAATGCCAAGATATTGAGGATGAAATTCGGGGCCAGATCATGGAAATCCAGGCCGTAGTAGAACATGAGCCCCCGGACAAAGGGATGGAGTGGGAAGCCCAGTCCGCAGAGGAAATGGGAAAGAAATACTACCCTCTCATGGGGCCTGGGGGTGGGGATGAGCTCCCCCTCGTCGGGGAGCCGGTGCACGATGTCGCTGGACAGATATTCGGCGCTGCGCAGCTTCTGGATGTGCCCCTCCGTAATGGAGGAGGCCATCCACTTGCCTCCCGCACCGGACATAGTTGGAGAAGGTTGAGGTGAGATATGCGGACTTGGGCGCTGGAGCTCGAGTTCGCGGAGATGGATAAGCAAAGGAGGAAGAAGACGTAGGTAAAAGGGTTGGATCTTTATCCCCTTATATGGCAGACGAAAACATGCGTCCCCACCGGCCTGATAAAACTCGCTTATCTCCCAAGCGCCGCAATCAATGGCGCGGTTGGGTTACCCACGTCCGTATTGATGGGAATCCCGGAATAAGGGGAACACGATCTCTGCTTCGACAAGACGTGCCAAGGAAACCGCTTCGCTAAATATGCTGAGGTGGTACAATAAAAACAATTCGAGTAAAGGCTTGGTAGTGGTGTGACGTCACGCCACAAAATACGTCAGCAGATTGAACTTGTGTAAATATTATTCTCTCTACGGTGGTATGTGGAATTTATTTTGCAGAGCCGGACACTATACTGGTGTTCACAATCTTCTATAAATTATTCGGAGAAGGAACCTGCCTTGCAACGCCGAAGACAATATGCGCGCCGGACTCGTCGTCATTGAAGCCTGGTTCAGGGGCTACTGAGGGAGTCCTGGACTAGGGGGTGTCCGGATAGCCTAACTATCATCATCGGCCGGACTCCAAGACTATGAAGATACAAGATTGAAGACTTCGTCCCGTGTCCGGATGGGACTTTCCTTGGCGTGGAAGGCAAGCTTGGCAATATGGATATGTAGATCTCCTACCATTGTAACCGACCCTGTGTAACCCTAGCCCTCTCCGGTGTCTATATAAACCGGATGGCTTTAGTCCATAGGACAAACAATAATCATACCATAGGCTAGCTTCTAGGGTTTAGCCTTCTTGATCTCGTGGTAGATCTACTCTTGTAATACCCACATCATCAATATCAATCAAGCAGGACGTAGGGTTTTACCTCCATCAAGAGGTCCCGAACCTGGGTAAAACATCGTGTCCCTTGTCTCCTGTTACCATCCGCCTAGACGCACAGTTCGAGACCCCCTACCCGAGATCCGCCGGTTTTGACACCGACAAGGTCCAACAAGAATCAATGTCATTTCTGCACCGAAATTGACAGTGCTGGGCTACTCCTCTGACAAATACTCCGAACTTGTTATTGGATCCACACCCGTTCAGGTACAACAACCTCCTTCTACCTCTCCCTCTACAAAGTAACATTATTTCTAATTTTGAATACGTTTTTTCGTCTATCATTCAGAAAATGATTATGACAAGCCTGGCCGCAAAACTGCACACAGTGAGGGTCTTGGCACTAGAATCTATCGCCCAACCTGGAGCAAGTTGTCACTTTCCTGAGATGCTTTCCGTGCCTGGAGAAGCTATATATTGAGGTGATGTTCCTTTCCTGTTAAATGTTAACCATAAGGGAGTTCAATTTGTGACACCTTTTTCCAAGTTTATAATGACAAATGCTACAATTTCTAAAGGATTCTTTTGGAGGATTTCAGTACATACATGTCTCCTTTTCCAAGTTTACAATGACAATGCTTGATCCATATGGTTACAATCCATATGCATTTCTCCTTTGGATTCATCTGTACTAGTTTTCTTAGGTAAATTTTCATCCACTCCAACATCTTGTGAAGATCGAAGATGGCATGTTAATGCCCATGTTAATCATGTCAAATAAAGATGGCATGTTAGTGCATTTTACAAATCATGCACACCAAATAGGCCTGTAGTAGTGTTCAAAACTGCATCTAGGCACTAACACATTCTCTTATTTTGCAGATAAGATTAGGCCCAATGGGGGATAATGTGATACAATATAACAATCACGTCGAATGCCTAGATCTGCATCTCTTAGAAATTACTTCGAACTCCTACCGAGGGACCTTACCGAAGATTATATTTGCCAGGTTCTTTGTTGTCAGAGCAAGGGTGCTGAAGGTAATGAGGTTTACCCTACATTTATTTTACAAAAATGAATGGTTTGTTGATCAGCGCCGACGCCTATGACAGAATGGAATAGGCTCCAAAAATGACGAATTTCATTTTGGAACTTCAGATGACAGAGTAATCGGAACTCATCGTGTCAACCCCATACATGACTCCTTAGTGGCTGATCCCTTTGCAAAAGTTGTGAGGTTTCAAAACCAGACTTAGGAGTGGTAATATTAGTTTGAACCTCTATGATATCCATGTTCAGCGGATCAGCGCGAGCGTTTGCAGCTGATGAGATGAATTTCATTTCTAATATCAGTTTGAACCTTGTAATCTTCAAATTTGAGCCATATAACTCTGGAAATTGAAGCTTGTAATATTTCGAGCCTTTGTGGTACAATCGTTGAAATGGCATCGTATGAGACTCATATATTGGTAGCACTACTTTGACCTTAATATGCAATGGTCTTAGATTTGATTTTATTAACCATTCTCAAATCTGTTTACGTTGTCGATCTCACAACACATGATCTGTATAGCTAACTCGACTGCAATCTTGGACATTATTGCACACAGTTGGTTTCTTTCACCGTGTGCCCTGTAGAGCGCAGAATTAATTATCGCACTCGAGTGTCCATCATCACCCTTCTGTGTAACTTTGACCTCATCACCCACGGGTAAGCTTATGACTGAAGTTATTCCACACACTTCGTTTTTACAAAGTTTTTTGCCAATAAACGCCCAAGATTTGTCCCTCTTCTAGCCCACGCGTGGAAAACCAAGCCGGGCGGGAACCTTGCGCGGTAAACTACGCGGTAGCGCGAGAACAGGCTCATCGATGATGCATTTGGCGCCTCTTCGAGGCCACGCGTGGTCAAACTGTGGTGCGGTGTTGTCAAGCATGCACTGGAATCCTCAATGCGGTGCGGTGTTGTCAAGCGTGTACTGGAATCCTCCGCTATGAACGCCATGACAAGACTGGACGATTATAGGCCGGCTGGCCCCCATTTGTTACAACGGCTATTTAACCCTTGTGTCTCTTCAACCTTGCGATCGCACCCCACCATTGCAAGAAGCACACCGACCATGACAAATTCTTAGAGAGCATCCTACGCGGCTCCAATGGCGCTCCGAGTGGCTGCCAATGACGAGCAGAAGTTTACCATGCATGCCATGGTGGACACCCACCGAAGGTTCAAGGAGCTCTCGGTGGTGTACACTAACCACCCGGTCTGGGTGAAGCACTCCACCCGCATCATGGAGTTGTTGCTTGCCGACGAGAAGTACAAGGTGGTCGGGTTCGACCTCGAGCACACCCGCGCTCATGCCTGGTCTCATCCCAAGATCACCGTTGCCCAGATGTGTGTGGGCCACCACATCCTCGTCTACCAGTACCGCCTGGCCACAAGGCCTTGCAAGAATTTCTCCAGGTTTGTTAACAGCCCCCACTACATGGTCGTTATGATCGACATCACCAACGATATCAAGGTGCTCAAGAATTCAGGCATCGCCTGCCAGAATATTGTCGACATCCAGGGCCAATACAAGATCTGGGGCAGCAAGGAGCATGATAAGGACTCACTAGTTCACCTCGCCGAGGCCATCATCGACCCCTACTATAGAGACATGAAGGATTCCTGGAACAACGACAAGCGTGCCTGGTACTCGGCCTGGATGGAGAAACTCGACAAAGCTCACATCGTGTACGCGGCCAAGGAGGCGTACACGTGCTACGACATGTACAGGAGGATCGTTGACATGAGGAAGTGCCTCCTTCCCCAAAACGGCCAGGGATCCAGCCGGAAGCAAAGCAATGGCAAGCGTCATCGCAACAAGAAGTAGATGATTAGATCGTCCTTTCTCCTAGTTTAGTATGCATGTAATTGCTTACTTTGGTGTGTGAAAATGTTATCTGTGTAGTCACTTGTGTAATTGTATGCTTAATTTGGTTATGCAATGTTGTCTTTTTAAGTATATATGTTGATGCTATGTAGACAAAGAAAATCACATCGCACACGGACTAAACAAGGGAACCTGTCGGTGATGATTTCATCAATCACTGACAATTGTATACCATCAATCGTTTGCTCACAACACACACGGCTTGTTAACATGAATCGTCTGTGTTGTTATCGGTCTTCCCACACATTTCTGATTACACACCTGTTTGTCACATATCACACACATCCTGTTATATTGAACCCTTTCTGTTCTCTTGTCTCAACACAAACAGTTCATCCGAGTGAACTGCATGCTGTATATCACACACACCTTGATCTGGCTGGCCCTTTCTTTTGTGTTGCCTAATCACAAACAGTTCATCCAAGTGAACAGTATGATGTGTATCGCACACACCTTCATCTGGCTGCCCGTTTCTTTTTTCCTCCTCATTGCAAACAGTTAATTGAACTAAACCGTATGCCCTGCATCGCACATGCAACTAAAATCTGAATCATGTTTGATGCATGCGTCATCACAAACGTTTTGCACATTTTTGACGGTTTTCTTACACCACCGTTTGCGATTATTGCATCGCACACAGTTTCTCGAAAGGTCTCTGATCGTAGTGTCGTGTTAGCATCATCCTGCAGTAGTGTAGGTTCAACACTAATCCCGAATGTAGAGGGAGCGTGGGATGGTGATCACATCAACGTTGGAAACACTTCCGACACATCGTCACCTCGCCCTTAGCTAGTTTATGTTTCTTCCGTAGCTTTTGTTTCGAGTTACCAATATTAGCAACTGAACTGAAATCTAATACACAGGTGCTACTAGGAGTACTAGTAAGGTACACATGAATAACATGTATATCAAATATACTTTTGTTGGAGTTGCCAGCCTTCTTATCTACCAAGTATTGGGGCAGTTCCGCTACCAGTGACCGTTCCCCTTACAATAGAAGCACTTAGTCTCGGGTTTGGGTTCAACCTTGGGTTTCTTCACTCGAGCGGCAACTGGCTTGCCATTCATGAAGTTTCCCTTCATGCCCTTGCCCTTCTGGAAATCAGTGGTCTTGTTAACCATCAACACTTGATGCTCCTTCTTGATTTCTACCTCCGCGTCCTATTGCGAACAGCTCCAGGATCATCTCCACCCCTTGCATGTTATAGTTCATCACGAAATTCTAGTAGCTTCATGATAGTGTCTAGAGAACTCTGCCAATCACTATCTTATCTAAAAGATTAACTCCCACTTGATTCAAGCGATTGTAGCACCCAGACATTCTGAGCACATGCTCACTAGCTGAGCTATTCTCCTCCATCTTGTAGGCAAAGAACTTGTCAGAGGTCTCATACCTCTCAACACGGGCATGATCCTGAAATACCAATTTCAGCTCTTGGAACATCTCATATGTTCCATGGCGTTCAAAACGTCTTTGGAGCCCCAATTCTGAGCCGTAAAGCATGGCGCACTAAACTATGAAGTAGTCATCAAAACGTGTCCGCTAGATGTTCACAACATCCACAAATGACGCTTGAGGGGTTGGCACACCGAGCGGTGCATCAAGGGCATAAGCCTTCTATGTAGCAGTGAGGAGAATCCCTAGACTACGGACCTAGTCCGCATAATTGCTTACAATATCTTTCAACTTAGTCTTTCTCTAGGAACGTATTAAAACATGGAGCTACAATGCGAGCTATTGATCGACAACATAATTTGCAAAGACAATTTAGACTATGTTCATGATAATGAGTTCAATTAACCCACTCAAATTGACATCCCCCGGTCATCTGAGTGTAACATGATCCAAATTCACCGACCCAAGTCCTATCATCACTTGAGATGAGGTGGTTTCAATGGTGAACATCTCCATGTTGATCATATCTACTATATGACTCATGTTCGACCTTTCGGTCTCTTGTATTCCGAGGCCATGTCTGTACGTGCTAGGCTCGTCAAGTTTAACCCAAGTGTTCTGCATGTGCAAAACTGGCATGCACCCGTTGTATGTGAACGTAGAGCACCCATTGTATGTGAATGTAGAGTCTATCACACCTGATCATCACGTGGTGCCTCGAAATGATGAACTTTCGCACCGGTGCACACTTGGGGAGAACACAATTTTATCTTGAAATTTTAGTGAGGGATCACCTTTAATGCTACCATCGTCCTAAGCAAAATTAGAGGCATAAAAAGGATTAACATCACATGCAAATCATAAGTGACATGGTATGGCCATCAACTTGTGCTTTTGATCTCCATCTCCAAAGCACCGGCATGATATCCATCGTCGCCGCCATGACACCATGATATCCATCATCATGATCTCCATCATCATGTCACCGTCGGGGTTGTCACGCCAAACATGCTTCTACTACTATTGCTACCACTTAGCAATAAAGTAAAGCATTACATAGCGCTTAATGATTGACACACGGGTCATACAATAATTAAAGACAACCCTATGGCTCCTGCCGGTTGCCGTATGCATCGACATGCAAGTCGATATTAACTATTACAAACATGATCATCTCATACATCAAATATATTTCATCATGTCTTTGGCCATATCATATCACAACATACCCTGCAAAAACAATTTAGACGTCTTCTACTTTGTTGTTGCATGTTTTACGTGGCTGCTATGGGTGTCTAGCAAGAATGATTCTTACCTACGCAAAGCCACAACAGTGACATGCAAGTAGCTATTTAACCTTCTACAAGGACCGCCTTTGTCGAATCCGATTCAACTAAGGTGGGAGAGACAGACACTCGCCAGCCATCTTTATGCAACAAAGTCACATGTCTGATGGTGGAACCGATCTCATGTACGGGACATGTAAGGTTGGTCCGGGCCGCTTCATCTCACAATACTGCCGAGTCAAGAAAAGACCAAGGAAGGAAGCAATGTAAATATCAATGCCCACAAAGACCTTTGTGTTCTACTCCAGATGTCATCTACGCATAGACCTAGCTCTGATACCACTATTGGGGAACGTTGCATGGGAAACCAAAAAAATTCCTACGCTCACCAAGATCAATCTAGGAGATGACCATCTACGAGAGGAGAGATTGCATCTACATACCCTTGTAGATCGCTAAGCAGAAGCATTAAGAAACACGGTTGATGTAGTCGAACGTCGTGGCAATCCAATCACGATCCGTCCCACGAACGACTTCGCGATCCAATCATGATCCGTCCCGCGAACTCCCGATCCAAGTGCCTAACGGACGGCACCTCCGCATTCAACACACGTACGACTTGATGAAGCCTTCACCTCCTCGATCCAGCAAGCGATGGTGAAGTAGTAGCTCGAGTCCTCCTGCAGCACGATGGTGTGGTGACGGTGGTGGTGGCGGAATCTCACCAGAGCTTCGCTAAGCCCTACGGAGAGGAAGAAGGATACAAGGGAGAGGAGGGGCAGCATTGTGGCGTATGAGGGTGTGGCTGCCCTATCTCTACCTCTCTATATATAGGGGGAAGGGAGGAGGAGGGGGCGTCCTAGATCCAATCTAGGAGTGGCGGCCAAGGCAGATGGGGTGCCCCCTAGGGAAACCCTAGGGTGGCTTGCCCCCCAAGCCAGGTGGAGGAAACCCTAGAGGGGGCGTCCCACCTCTCCTGTCTATGTGGGAAAGGGTGTGGGGGGCGCACAACTCCTTAGTGGGCTGGTTTGCCCCCTACCCTTGGCCCATGAGGCCCCCAACACTTGTCGGGAGCCCCCGAAACCCATTTCGCTCATGCTGGTCATCACCCGGTACCCCCCCAGAACAATTCGGGACTCCAATACCCTTCGTCCAATATATCGATCTTCACCTCCGGACCATTCCGGAGTTCCTTGTCACGTCTGGGATCTCATACAGGACTCCTAACAACCTTTGGCTTCCACCATAATGACTCAGCTATACTTATATCGTCACCAAACATTAAGTGTGTAGACCCTGCGGGTTCGAGAACTAAGCAACATGACCGAGACACCTCTACAACCAATAACCAATAGAGGGACACGGATGCCCATATTGGTTCCCACATATTCTACGAAGATCTTATCGATCGAACCTCAATGTCAAGGATTCAGCTAATCCCGTATGTAGTTCCCATTGTCTATCGGTATGTTACTTGCCCGAGATTCGATCATCGGTATCTCCATACCTAGTTCAATCACATTACCAACAAGTCTCTTTACTCATTCTGTAATACAAGACCACGTGGCTAACTTATTAGTCACATTGCTTGCAAGCTTCTTGTGATGTTGTATTACCGAGTGGGCCCTGAGATACCTCCCCGTTAGACGGAGTGACAAATCCCAGTCTTGATCCATGCCAACTCAAGAGACACCCTCGGAGATACCTGTAGAGCACCTTTATAGTCACCCAGTTACGTTGCGATGTTTGGTACTCACAAGGTACTCCTGCGGTGTCAGTGAGTTGCATGATCTCATGGTCATAGGAACATATACTTTGACATGCAGAAAACAATAGCAATAAACTTGATACGATCATATGCTATGTTGATAGTTTGGGTCTTGTCCATCACATCATTCTCCCAATGATGTGATCCCATTATCAAATGACAACTCATGTCTATGACAGGGAAACCATAGCCATCTTTGATCAACGAGCTAGTCTGGTAGAGGCTTACTAGGGACATATTGTTGTCTATGTATCCACACATGTATTTGAGTTTCCAATCAATACAATTCTAGTATGGATAATAAACGATTATCATGAAAAGGGAAATATGATAATAACTAATTTATTATTACCTATAAGGCATATTTCCAACACCCCTCTCTCCCGGTGCGCCAGAACACCGCCGGGGCAATCAACGTGTGACGGTGATCTACACCAACATCTCCATCATCTTCCCCAACATCTTCATCACCTTCCCCCATCTATATTCAGTGGTCCACTCTCCCGCAACCCGACGTACCCTCTACTCGAACATGGTGCTTTATGCTTCATATTATTATCCAATGATGTGTTCCCATCCTATGATGCCTGAGTAGATTTTTGTTGTCCTATCGGTGATTGGTGAATTGCTATGATTGGTTTAATTTGCTTGTGGTTATGTTGTTGTCCTTTGGTTCCCATCATATGAGTGCACGTGTGGATCACACCATAGGGCTAGTTGTATGTTTATAGGACTATGTATTGGATGGCAAGGGTGACATCAGCTTCAGGCTAGCATAGAAATTGATGCATATGGGATTGAAGGGGCGCCAATTTATCTTAATGCTATGGTTGGGTTTTACCTTAATGAATGTTAGTAGTTGCGGATGCTTGCTAATAGTTCCAATCATAAGTGCATAGAATTCCAAGTAAGGGATGACATGCTAGCAGTGGCCTCTCCCACATAAAACTTGCTATCGGTCTAGTAACATAGTCAATTGCTTAGGGACAATTCCGCAACTCCTCCCACCACTTTTAAACACTCGCTATACTAACTTAATTGTTTATTTATCTAAAAAGCCCCTCGTTTTTATTTATGTGCTCTTTATTATCTTCCAAACCTATCCTACAACACCTACAAAGTACTTCTAGTTTTATACTTTTTCTAGGTAAAGCGAACGTTAAGCGTGCGTAGAGTTGTATCAGTGGTCGATAGAACTTGAGGGAATATTTGTTCTACCTTTAGCTCCTCATTGGGTTCGACACTCGTGCTTATAGAAAGAGGCTACACCTGATCACCTATACTTGTGGGTTTTCATAGCGCATCAAGAAAGTATAGATCGGCAAGCCAGATCATTGTCTGCGTCTTCCTTCTTCTTTTGGCCTTGTGTATTTCGGGCGTTGCCGCATGTGACATTTTTAATTATCTTCCTAAATATGTAAGGCAATTATTATCCACTGCCATTGTCCTTTTATATTCATATCAGTCTTGCTATAAGGCGTAGTCAATGCTATATATGTCCGTCAGATCTTACTCAAATAGCTACCCCACATGGCGCCTCCTAGCCAATAAAATAGGGGACACGTGGTTGCACGTAAATGGTAAGTAGAACGCCCATAGTTTCAATAATACTTGTGTTTCTGATTGTAACGGGACAACACTTCTTCCAAAATGACTTTGCTGGTTGTTAATATGTGCGCCTTCACTAATTGGACAAAAAAATTACCACAACATGTTGGTGCCATGTCATGACACCATGCCAAGTTTCATGATTTTTAGGCGAGTTTTGGATATACAAGAATTTTAAAACCAAGTTTGTCAATGTTTCCGGCTGAGCCATGACAACCAGATGTTTGAATTCCATTTCCATTTCTTGCATGGGACCTAGAAATTCATCCAAGTACACATAAATTATTTTCAACCAACTTTGGCGCACTGGAGCATGTGCTTGTAGTTCAAATTTGAATTATGCGCATTAAATGCCTGAAAACTCAATTAATGTATAAAAAAGGCCAAACGAACCCAGAATAATTCCAAAATTTAGCACGAAACTCCTATTGGTCCATGCTGTCTCTGTAAAAAAATCAAGGCAGGAAAAGGCAGTGTACGTCGTTTAACACACGAAGGTGACACGTTCCTTGTGAGAACCACGAGCCTTCTTGAGACAAGCTCTGGTTTGCAAGAAGCTTATACCAAAGCTTGTCCCAACTCAGCCAAAAAATTTACCACATCATGTTGGTGCCATGTCATGACACCATGCCAAGTTCCATGATTTTTAAGCGTGTTTTGGATTTACAGGAATTTAAAAACCAAGTTTGTCAATGTTTCCGGCCAAGCCACGACACCCAGATGTTTGAATTTCATTCTCATTTCTTGCATGGGACCTAGAAATTCACCCAAGGCCACACATGTGATTTTTTTTCAACCAACTTTGGTGCAGGAGCATGCGCTTCTAGTTCAAATTTCAATTATGCACATTAAATGCCCAGAAACTCAATTAATGTATAAAAAAGGCCAAACAAACCCGTAATAATTCTAAATTTTAACACGACACTCATATAGTTCTATGTTGCCTTTGTAAAAAAATTCAAGGGGGGAGGCGGCGTATATCGTTTCGCACACAAAGGTGACACGTTCCCTCTTGGAACCACAAGCCTTCTTGAGAGAAGCTCTGGTTTGCAAGAAGCTTATACCAAAACTTGTCCCAATTCGGCCAAAAATTTTACCACAGCATGTTGGTGCCATGACATGACACCATGTCAAGTTTCACGATTTTTAGGCGAGTTTTGGATTTACAAGAATTTTAAAACCAAGTTTCTCAATGTTCTCGGCCAAGCCACGGCACCCAGATGTTTGAATTTCATTCCATTTCTTGCATGGGACCAAGAAATTCACCCAAGGACACACATGCGTTTTTTCCAACAACTTTGGTGCACTCGAGCATGTGCTTGTAGTTCAAATTTGAATTATGCACATTAAAAGCCCAGAAACTCAATTAATGCATAAAAGGCCAAACAAACCTGGAATAATTCCAAAATTTGACACGAAACTCATAAAGTTCTATGTTAGATCTATAAAAAATCATGAGTGGCGAGGGCAGCGCATGCTGTTTCACATACAAAGGTGACACCTTCCCTCTCGGAACCACGATCCTTCTTGAGAGAAGCTCCGGTTTGCGAGAAGCTTATACCAAAATGTGTCCCAATTCGGCCAAAAACTTTACCACGGCATGTTGGTGCCATGACATGACACCATGCCAAGTTTCATGATTTTCAGGCAAGTTTTGGATTTACAGGAATTTAAATACCAAGTTTATCAATGTTTCTGGCCGAGTCATGACGCCCGGATGTTTGATTTCATTCGCATTTCTTGCATGGGACCTATAAATTCACCCAAAGACACGCATGTGATTTTTCAACAAACTTTGGTGCACTGGAGCATGTGCTTGTAGTTCAAATTTAAATTATGCACAGTAAATGCCTAGAAGCTCAATTAATGAATAAAAAGGCCAAATGAACCCGGAATAACTCCAATTTTTAACACGACAATCATGTAGTTGCATGTTCACTATAGATAAATGTTCTAGCAATTCAAACACCATCCTTTCCCTCCGTAACACCATTTTGTCTTTCAAAACAAAATGGAAAAAATCAGGTATACCACAAACAGTTTACTAGCAAGAATCGTGTAGGATGCAATATAAAATATCTTGGTGCACCGTCTTGTCTAGCTTATGGAGGAAGCTTCATCGTCTACAGTCCACCGCCTGCGCTTGAACCACACTTGTGCGCTAGTTTCTCATGCATGGAGCGAAATTTTCCTGCCACAGCGGAAATACCCATCTCCCCGACCCCCCCCCCACTAAAAGCTACATTTCCACTGTTCCTCTTCAAGGTCAAACTTTCGCTGCTGCTTACTGGCAGCGCCGCCTCCTCGCCGATGACCCTTCTTCTTGCAGCGCTGCCTCCTCGTCGGCGACCCTTCTTACTGCGCGGCCACGTTGATATGGTCAGGTAATCCATGCCTCACCCACACCATCCTCCTCCTTCCCATCCTACATGCCCCGACCGACGGTGCGACACCTTCCGCCCAAATCACTGCCCCATCCTCCAATTAAGCGCCTCCCACAACCTTTTTCGCACATTATAGTGTGGAGCTCAGTAGCATCTGGCAGCCGAGAAGGAAATCGCGGCCGCACGTGCGGACAAGTTCGCGATGGCTACCATGTGTGCCGACCGCCAGATCTTGGAGGAGAACATCGGCTTCGAGGCCAAAGTCGACACACACCACGCGGTTGATATGTCTCCAACGTATCTATAATTTTTGCTTGTTCCATGCAATTATATTATCATTCTTGGATGTTTCACAATCATTTTATAGCAACTTTATATCATTTTTTGGGACTAACCTATTGACATAGTGCCCAGTGTTAGTTGCTATTTTTTTACTTCACAGAATATCAGTACCAAACAGAGTCCAAACGCAGCGAAACGTTTTGGAGAATTTTTTTTGGACCAGAAGACACAAGATGGGCCAAAGAAGTACTAGAGGGGGCACAACCCACTAGGGCACGCCTGGAGGCCCAGGCACGCCCAGATGGGTTGTGTCCACCTCGATGGCCTCCCCACCGCCTCTTCACCCTACAAATACCCAAATATTCCAGAAACCCTAGGAGCATCGACAAAAAACACAATTCGAGCCACCGAAAGTTCTAGAACCACGAGATCTAATCTAGACACCATCATGGAGGGGTTCATCATCCTGACTGATGCCTCTCCTATGATGCAGGAGTAGTTCATCATAGACCTATGGGTCCATAAGCAGTAGCTAGATAGCTTCCTCTCTCTCTTTTGATTCTCAATACAATGGTCTCTTTGAGATCTATTTCATGTAACTCTTTTTTGCAGTGTGTTTGTTCGGATCAGATAAACTTTGAGTTTATGATCACTTTTGATCTCTTATATGCATGATTATTTATCATATTTCTTCTTCTAATCTTTGGTTTAGTTAGGGCAACTAAATTGACTTTTCTTGCCATGGGAAGAGGCGCTTTATGATGTGTTCGATCGTGCGGTGTTCTTTCCCAGTGATAGAAGGGGCAGAAAGACACGCATGTATCATTGCTATTAAGGATAAAAATACGGGGTTTGTTCCTACATGAATCGATCTCGTCTACAGTATGTCATTGTTCTGATTGCATTACTCCATTTATCCATGAACTCAATACACTAGATGCATGATGGATAGCGGTCGATGCGTGGAGTAATAGTAGTAGATGCAGGCAGGAGTCGGTCTACTAATCTTGGACGTGATGCTTATATATTGACCAATGCCTTGGATATCTTCATAATTACTCAATCTTCTATCATTTGCCCAATAGTAATTTGTTTACCCACCGTGTGCTATTTTCTTGAGAGAAGCCATTAGTGAAATCTACAGCCCCCAGGTCTATTCTTTTATCATATTTGCTTTGAGATATATTTTTATTCTCTTTTGTTTTCAGATCTATTTTTTCCAAAAACCCAAAAATACATTGTTGCACTTTTTTGTTACTTGTTCTATTTCACATTTTATCGAGATCTATTTATCCAATTTACAAAAATTTATCCCATCAACTTGACAATTTCTGGCGCCGTTACCCGAAGAGGGATTGACAACCCCTCGCATCGGGTTGCAAGTATTTGTTCTTTGTGTGCAGGTACCATTTACATAGTGTTGCTTGGTTCTCCTACTGGATTGATACTTTGTTTCATAACTGAGGGAAATACCTAACGTAGTTGTACTGCATCATCCCTTCCTCTTTGGGGAAATACCGACGTAGTTCAAGCGACATCAAAAGGAATTTCTGGCGCCATTGCCGGGGAGACATCATCAACATCTATCAGTTTCCTAATCACAAATCTCATCTCCTTTCAGTTTACATTATTTCCCATTTGCCTCTTGTTTTCATCTCCCCCACTTCACAAAAACTTGCCATCTTATTCGCCCTCTTTTTCATTCGCCGTTTTCTCGTCAGATCTGTTTTGTTTGCAATCTTGCTTGCCTAGCCACGATATCTCAAAGGAAGTACTATGATGTTCCTTTACCCCAATATTTTGCTTGAGATTGAAAAAAGTACTCCCTCCATTTTTATATACAAGGCCACTATCAAATAAAAATTTGCAGATATACAAGGCCACTAACACTAATCGATGCAATATTAATGGTGTTTGCCTCGTAGTACTAGCAAAGGAGGACATTAACTATCCTTTGCATGTATGCGGGAGTAAGATTATTGGCTTGATGTGCATGAAAGAGAAGTATACACATTAATTTACACGGCAAACAAGAAGACAAGCTGGCTTGCAACATTGACTTAGAAAATATTAACTTTTGTCTTGGTACCTGTAATATGGGTTTGTGGCCTTGTATACAAAAATCGAGGCAGTACCAAGGAATATATGACTACACATTTTGAGCACAATAAGTATTTTACCGGGGAACTTAAAGAACACTCCACTGTGCTAGATGCTGTAACAAAACAACTTGATGATATTAATAGAGAAGTTTTTAATATCCAATTTAAGTATGCTTTTGCTAAAAAAATTCTAGGCGAAATATCCGATGCACAAACTACCCTAGTAAATCAAATGCCTACTAAACCAATTTCTTTGGAAGATAAAAATGATGAAGATCTTAAAATGATTGGTGTTTCTTCTATTGATTCCTTGTTTAGTAAAATTAAAATTTATCATAAAGTGACTGAAGAAGAGTCAACTTTAGCTAGAAGGCATCCCAATAATTCGGAGGGTGAAAATCTTGTTGAGAAAATTGATAAAAGTGGGTTTGGAGAGGTCAAAACTTTAACTAGCACTGGTATGCGTTGGTGCTACACAAACGGTTTTTAACCCCTTTCCACGATGACATTTGGAACCATCGCCAAGTGAGTGTGGGTGATAGGGGGTCCTTCCCACACAACCTAGAAACCATCGGGGATAGGCCCTCCTGGCACACAATCTGGCTCGTGTGCGATCGGGCGAGGCATCGAAACCCAATTGTTTCCGTTCATATGTACATCCCACATGGTGAATCCTAGAAAAATAATTCCGTTCGTATGTATATCACACACAGTCAATCCAAGGAGAACGTTTCCGTTCTCATGTACATCCCACATAGTGAATCCAGGGAAAACGTTTTCTTCCGTATATACTTCCCACACAGTCAATCCAGGGAAAACATTTTCGTTTGTATGTACATCCCACACAGTTAATCTAGGGAAAAC
Organism: Triticum aestivum; assembly: GCF_018294505.1. Classification (NCBI taxonomy): domain Eukaryota; kingdom Viridiplantae; phylum Streptophyta; class Magnoliopsida; order Poales; family Poaceae; genus Triticum; species Triticum aestivum. Next base: position 97,580,099 of record NC_057804.1, read on the forward strand.
GTTTCTGTTCGTATGTACATCCCACATAGGTTTATGTATAAGCTCGTGTGTGATATGTGTAACTATCACACACTCTCTGCCTTGGTTAACCATTTGCTTTTATCAACTACATCACACACGATTTGTTGAAGAAAATTGTGTGGCATTGGGCTATCCATCACAAGCGCTTTTACTTCTAGAATCGTTTGCAAAGTTCCATGACCCATTTCATAGGTTTATTAGCTTACAATTAATTATTCCAGTATTACGCAAACTCACATTTCATATCAAACAGTTGTTAGCCAATTTCATATCAGGCACATAGATATATTTTAACATCATAGTACGATAGCTACCAGAAAACAACACAATACAACATATAGATAGTTCAACTTCATAAGAACGATATAAGAACAATATACTCATTTACCTAATCGAGATCATCCAGGCTCTCCTTATCCACCTCTGCTTTCATTTTAGTAAGAACCTATTTGCATTGCCCAACTAGGAAAGTGCCTCCTCCTTCGCCAACACCATCTTAGCAAAGTCTGACTTAAAAAATCTGAGCTCGTTCTCCACCTTCCTCTTTCTATCCCGCATCTTCAAATATTCTTCAGCATTGAAAAAACTTTCTCTAATCCTACCTTTGTTCTCTTCCTGATACATCCAGTGCTTTGCTAGGCACATCTTCAAAGAATGTGGCCATTCTTGATCAACCCACTCCAAGTAAGAACACTTCCGTTCATCCTAAAACTAGATCAATAGCAACATAGAAAATCACCAATACTTATTTTCAAAAACTAAAGAAACGTGTTAATTATGACATATCTTCTCAAAAACATCAATGTGCAAATGAATTAATTGCTACTGACACAACAACCAAATTCTGAAACATCAGAAGCTATAATTAACTACAACAACACTACAAGTTCTTACTCATGTACTATAAATAACAAATTGAACATTCTAAGAGGAAGGTAAGTATAACTGCAACAGCATAGCGATAGTGTTTGGATGACAGCAAATTAATACTAATAGGTGTGTACATGCACAAATTTAATAACATAGAACTAATAGCACTAAGCGTCCAATATGTATGCTAAAACCAGTGTAAAGACAATTGTTGCTACATATCGCACCGTTGCCCTGCACTGGCGAGCCGATGCAGCAAAAAAATCAAGGACTCGAACTCCGGAGCACCTAGTTGCTCCGACGCCCAGTTCATTCGTGCCATAAATATTTAGTATTTTACTGCTTGGCTGCTCGGATGTGTGGACAAGTTGGCTTCACAAACTGCTGAAGCGGTGCCATATAATTTTCTAATGGCACCGCTAATGAGATGGCAACATTTTTAGATACTAGGTACAAATTGTGACACTGGCTTAGGATGCGTTTGGTTGAAGGTGTGGTATGAATGGGTTGGGACCGTGATAGTGTCTGAATCACATCTAACAAATGATTTGTAACAACGAAAGAGGGTCTAAACTTCTCTGCACATGCCAGAAACTTCCTCCCACTGTCCACACATTCAAACGCAACCAGCTTCATGCATGGAGATTTATGGTGACAACGAGCAGACAAATCTTCAGCCACCCTGCTCCATTCGTTGTAGCTGATGGTCCTAGGGAACTACAAGAGGAAGAAATGACTCAAATCGACCATCGGGTAAAAATCCTTCATTCCAAGTCATAGCCCGAGAGAGAGAGAGAGAGAGAGAAGAGAGGCATACCCGGGTGGTGAAGGAGTCGTTGGAGGAGGAGGAACCGCTGGAGAGGTCTTTTAAGAAAACCATGGCGACCCCAGCGGTAGGATGTGAGACGGCGAGAGCGAGGAAGCAAGCGAGGAAGTGGTTATAGCTTATGAAGGAAGGAAGGGGGAAATGGGGGAAATGTGACTTGTGGTCGGGGAGAAAAGGGGATGGGGAGAGGCGAGGGTAGATATTTCAGTGGTAAGCCAAAAATTTTGAAATGTGGAGGGAAACTTTGCGCGCGGTACCGCCGGACACCATTCACTTTGAACAATAGTGTGCATTGCAAACGATTCTTCTGCTTAACACGCATGGGATGAGTTTGATAATTGAAATTTTGGTGGAAATTTCCCCGCGTACATCATTGCATAATTTAACATCGCTTGCTAATTTGGGCACACAAAAGAGCATACAACAGATAGACCAGACTTACTGAATCGAGCAATTTTAGTAATTAAACAAAGACAATTCATCAAAACATTGCTCTAACAAAAGACCAGCATTAAAAACAAATCCTAAGTACAAATAATTTTAACAAATCCACTGTCGCGCAGGTCTATGCATCAGCGGTGTGAGATGAGAAGTCGATAACTTGTCCTGGCGACATGCCGCCGTTGGTAGACTCCGCGTCCCCCTGCTGAAGTTGACCGCATCCTCATCCTCGTCCTCAGCATCGCCCTCAAGGTTGTAGTACTCGTAGTAGTGGCTGCGCTAGAGCTCGCATTGGTACTGCATCACCGATTCCTCGAGGGACAGACTCTTCTCTACCTCGACCTGGGCCACGCGCAATTCCTCCTCTCAGCGCTCCTCGATCTCTGCCGCCTCCTACATCTCCAGCTCCCACTCGACGACCTCATGAGGAAGTAGGTGCTCCATGGCCACCGCCACCTTTTCGGACATGGGTTGCATGCTGGATTCCGAGGTGGCCTGGAATATCTTAGCATGGATGGCCTCGACCTGGGCCAGGGCGACATCGGTTGCACAAACGGCGGCTCGAGCGCTCTCGGCGTTTGTAGCCGTCATCAGAGTAGCAGCTGTGGCCATCTCGGCTGCTGCAGCTTCCCTATCGGCTGCCACAGACGCCCTCTCGGCGGAAGCGGCCGCGCTCAATGCGGATGCGGCAGCACTCTCAGCATAGGCAGCCGCACCCTTGGTGCAGGCAGCGGCGCTCAGGGGGGGGGGGGGCGATCGTACGGGCCTTCAAGAAGCGTTAACACAGCGTCATCTTTGCAAGAAGGGGGTGCAGAATGGGGATCAGGATTTGTGGATTTGGGGGTTTCTGGCACTAGAGCAGACGAGCCGGTGAAGCTGAAGGAGGAAGACTTAAATAGACCCAGAATTTTTCATCACAAACGATTCGTACAAAACAACTCTCTATGATGTTGTAGATATTTTTTTATTAGTTGTGAAAGACGAATTTGGAGTAAAGTGGCAACATATGGTGTTTTAAATGTACGAGAAAATTTGTAGTACAAATACAACTCTCATGTCAAATTTTGGAAAATTTCAGGGGTCATTTGACCTTTTAAGACATTTAAGAGATTTTGTAGCCATTTAATGACCGTAATTGAAATTTGAACTACATGTACATGCAGCAGCTAACCAAAATGGTTTGAAAAGTCATATTTTGTGTACTTGTGTGCGATTTAATTCCACGTGCAGTAAATTGGAAGGAATTTTCAAACATATTGGTCTAACGGCTATGGCACAATTAAGCATGGAGTGCCATGGCATTTAAATTCCAAAAAATTAAAAACATGAACCCTTGCTTGATGTAATGTCATACCACCAAGATGATGTGGTACAAAAATTGGCATGTTGGACGAAAGTTTGGACACACACCCCTCACAAACCGAAGCAACTCACTAGAAGGATCATGGTTCTGAGAGGGAACAATGCATGTTTGATGACGAACGGCAGATAGCTTCCTCTTACGGCCTTCAAATTCTTTCTACGTGTAATGTGCACTGATACTAACTGTCATGTGAAAATTTGGAAAATTTCAGGGGTCATTTGACCTTTTGAAGACATTTAAGTGATTTTCTAGACATTTAATGACCGTAATTCAAATTTGAACTAGATGTACATGCAACGGCTAACCATAACGGTTTGAAAAATCATGTTTGTGTACTTGTGTGTGAGTTAATTCCATGTGCAGTAAGTTAGAACTAATTTTCAAGCATATTGGTATCACGGCATGGACACATGCATGGAGTGCCATGGCATTTTAATTCCAAAAAATTACAAAATGATCAGGAAAACATGAAACTTTGCTTGATGTAATTAAGGTCATGCCACCAAGATGATGTGGTACAAAAATTGGCATGTTTGACGAAAGTTTGTACACACACCCCTGACAAACCGGAGCAACTCACTAGAAGGCTCGTGGTTCCGAGGGGAAACAATGCATGTTTCATGAAGAACGGCATATAGCATTCTCTTACGGGCTTCAAAAAATTTCTACGTGTAATGTGCACTGATACAAACTGTCATGTGATAATTTGGAAAATTTCAGGGGTCATTTGACCTTTTGAAGACATTTAAGTGATTTCCTAGCCATTTAATGACCGTAATTCAAATTTGAACTAGATGTACATGCAACGGCTAACCATAACGGTTTGAAAAATCATTTTTGTGTACTTATGTGCAAGTTAATTCCATTTGCAGTAAATTAGAAGGAATTTTCAAACATATTGTTCTCATGGCATGGACACATGCATGGAGTGCCATGGCATTTTAATTCCAAAAAATTAAAAAATGATCAGGAAAACATGAAACCTGGCTTGATGTAATGTCATGCCACCAAGATGATGTGATACAAAAATTGGCCGTTTTGATGAAAGTTTGGACACACACCCCTCACAAATCGGAGCACTCACTAGAAGGCGCGTGGTTCCAAGAGGGAACAATGCATGTTTGATAATGAACGGCAGATAACTTCCTCTTACGGCGTTCAAAAATTTTCTACGTGTAATGTGCACTAATACAAACTGTCATGTGAAAAATTGGAAAATTTCAGCGGTCATTTGACATTTTGAAGACATTTAAGTGATTTCCTAGCCATTTAATGATCGTAATTCAAATTTGAACTACATCTACATGCAACGGCTAACCATAACGGTTTGAAAAATCATATTTGTGTACTTGTGTGCGAGTTAACTCCATGTGCAGTAAATTAGAAGCAATTTCAAACATATTGGTCTCACGGCATGGACACATGTACATGCATGGAGTGCCATGGCATTTTTATTCCAAAAATATAAAAAATGATCAGAAAACATGAAACTTTGCTTGATGTAATGTCATGCCACCAAGATGATGTGGTACAAAAATTGGCTTGCTTGACGAAAGTTTGGACACACACCCCTCACAAACTGGAGCATCTCACTAGATGGCTCATGGTTCCGAGAGGGAACAATGCATGTTTGGTCACAAACGGTAGATAGCTTCTTCTTACGGCCTTCAAAAATTTTATACGTGTAATGTGCACTAATACAAATTATCGTCTGAAAATTTGGAAAATTCGAGGGGTCATTTGACCTTTTGAAGACATTTAAGTGATTTCCTAGCCATTTAATGACCGTAATTCAAATTTTAACTAGATGTACATGCAACAGCTAACCATAACGGTTTGAAAAATCATATTTTTGTACTTGTGTGTGAGTTAATTCCATGTGTAGTGAATTAGAAGGAATTTTCAAACATATTGGTCTCACTGCATGGACACATGCATGGAGTGCCATGGCATTTTAATTCCAAAAAATTAAAAAATGATCAGAAAAACATGAAACCTTGCTTGATGTAATGTCATGCCACCAAGATGATGTGGTAAAAAAATTTGGCATGTTTGATGAAAGTTTGGACACACACCCCTCACAAACCGAAGCAACTCACTAGAAGGCTCGTGGTTCTGAGAAGGGAACAATGCATGTTCGATGACAAATGACAGATAACTTCCTCTTACGGCCTTCAATTTTTTTCTACGTGTAACATGCACTAATACAATTGTCATGTGAAAATTTGGAAAATTTCAGGGGTCATTTGACCTTTTGAAGACATTTAAGTGATTTTCAAGCCATTTAATGACCTTAATTCAAATTTGAACTACATCTACATGCAACGACTAACCATAATGGTTTGAAAAATCATATTTGTGTACTTGTGTGCGAGTTAAAAAATCATCAGAAGATGTAAATATCTGGTGTTCAAAAAAGAAAATGTAAGATCTGGTAAGACAACCGGCCCCACACGATTGGTACTCTATTCCGCGCCTCGAGGTTTGGAAGGTGAGTGGCGGGCTTTATTAATCAGACACGGTTCTGCATTGGGAACCGTCAGCTATTATGTTGACACACGGATTTTGCTGCGGGAATCGTGTGTAATTCACACTACAGTACTCGTAAATTCTGGCAATCGGCGTGTGTATTGTTCCCATCAAAATAGATTCTGGCCGCCAATAAATACTACCTTTCTCATGTCGTCCCGCCTACATTCTCATCTAGATCCTCCCCTTGCCCGCCCTCTCTCTATCTATCTCAAATCTCTGCCATGGCGCCGCCGGTCTACCCACGCGCCGACGGGAAGTCGCCACCCCCTAGGGCGCTCACTCGAAGAGCAACGATGAGGACACCTACGCACCGTCGGATGAGGTTGCGCCGGACCCCCCCAACTTTGGATTGGTTTTGGGGCCAGTACGATCTTTGTCTTTGGAAGTCACTGCCGCCGGCTGAGAAAGCCAGGCAAGTGGCTTTCAAGAAGGAGATGGCAGAGGAGGATGCTGGGTACCAGGCGGCCTTTGAAGCCCGTGATGCCGCCTGTAAAAAGGAGGCACCGGAGCTTTGAGGGCGGGCGCCCGTCGTGCGGAGGAGGTGTATGAAGACGGGTACTTCGCGAGGAAGGCCAGAGGCGCTTGGCGCCTCGTCACTGTGTGGTGCTGGGCCGATAAGCTCCAGCGTGCTACCGACGAGGAGCTCCCGTGAGTGCCCAACGAAATGGAAAGATCATCCGCACGCGTCCGCCTGCAAGAAGCAGATCGGCACGTCAAGCGCTGCGAGGTGGAGGAGGCGGAGTACTACCTCCGCTCTGGGAAGACACCACGCACCAGGAAGCTGCTGGCGAGGGGCTGCCGGAATAATGGCCCCAGGAGGGATCATTAGTTTTAGTGCTGTTCATTTTCAATTTTATGCATTGTACCTAGTAGTTAAGTATCATCACGTATATGTGATGATATTATATATATTCTGTGACGAACTAATGAACAATTAATATTATATATATTATGAATTCCATTTTTTATCTGTTTTTGTATACTAATTTGAATCTATCTGTTATCATCTACCTATACAGAATGGAAAGCGTATAAACACACATTGAAACAGAACATATAAGAACGGAAAATAGAGTACACACATTGAAACAAAGCAACAAACAGAGCAACATTATGATTTCTATGAATACATAGGTATCCACATCAAAACGACTCAACAAAATAAAACGCGTCCATGAGACCATGACCAGCAGCCCTTGCCTACGGTAGCTCTTGGCTCTGCCTGAACTCGTGCAGGCATTCGTCCAAGCAGTCGACACGCTCACAGTACATCTGGGGCGCGATCTCGAACTCCAAGTTGGCTATTTCTTCAGAGATCACCACCTCGAGGATGCGATGGCCATGTTCCTCTACTACGCCCAGGTGGACACCTGGGCCAAGGAGGCGGTCGAGCCTACCGACCAGCGCGATGGCATCAAGCGGGCCGCAGACAAGGAGAACAGCGCGACCCATGTGAACGGCGCGGTGGGCGTCCGGTGCAAGTACAGTGCAGTCGGCCTCTAGTGCAAGTACGGCGCAAAGGGCCTGTGCCCACTGATGGTGTATTGAACTACGGGGTACTCACCACGTAGTCTCTCAATCAGCTGGATTGGGCCGAGGACCCCCATGGCCGTTTACTCATGGGCCAGTTCGGACAGCCGAAGTATACACAAGGAAGATTCTACAAGACTTGTTGATCAAGACAAGAACTCCTCCCCGCCGACGTATTCGGCTAGGACTCTTGTTATCCTAGGCCTCTGGTACATTATATAAATTGAGGATAGGCTAATCGATAGAGGATTATGACACTACTCATCATACCTGTAGGGTTTAGACCACAATATATGATCTTGAGGTAGATCAACTCTTGTAACCCCTATACTCATTAAAGTCAATCAAGCAGCATGTAGGGTATTATCTCATCAAGAGAGCCCGAAGCAGTGTAAAATCCCGTGTTCATGTTACCATTGATCCTAAGACGCACAACTTGGGACCCCCTACCCGAGATTCGCCAGTTTTGACACCGACATTGGTGCTTTCATTGAGAGTTCCGCTGTGTGATCGGCAAAAGGATCAATGGCTCGACTGCAGATCAACTGCGACGTCGGCTTCTTCATCACCAGCTCGGCTGGTCACCTTGGCTTGACCAAGGACTACACCCTACCTCCGATCATCATGTTCAGATCGGGGCCTTCATCAACGTCAACTCCGATCTCTATCAAGATCATGGAGGAATCATCCATGGAGCTCGGGGGCTCAACGTCAACATTGCCCTTGGGCGACCGTGCTGTTTTTCTGGGCAGCAAACTCGTATCCGCCGCCACCGCCTCCTCGAGTGTCGCTTGAACGATTTCTTCGGTGGAATTATGCGGAATTAAGTCTACAACAACCCTGCAAAATTTTGTCGAGTTCCGATGGAGGAATCTCCGGCAATCTCCAATATACCAGAGCCCTGTTGAATCTAGACGAGAATCCGGACGAGTCTGGAGCGTGGTGTCCAGCATCTAACTCGGACGTCCTTTGGAAGATCCAATTGTTGATCGGCTGCGGAATTCCTATATCTACCACCTGTCAAAAATTCAGCTCGATCCGACCGTCCAAACTCCAGGAGCCTTCCGATTAGTGCATCACTTTTCGGATCTGTTTTCTGCGCGAGAACTAATCTGACCCGAGTTCATCTTCTTTATGAACGGGATTTCGGACCTCCTTTTTGAAGGAAATTTTCGTATGGGGTATTGTGTTTTATTCTCAAACACATCCCACTATTATTAAAAGTATTTTTACAATACGATCTTCACCGTCGCGCCGGTGTCAAACCAGCCCGACAACATCACTCCACGGCGGCCGACCTGCGCTAGACACATGGTCGCTTTGTTGAGCTGAGCTCAACTTCTTCGGATCATCATCTTGGTTAGCCGAACAATAGTTCGGCATCGCAAATGATAAATCGTCACCAACATCACCGCCCCACGGATTACACGGAGCAGGCACACCGGCATCGCAGAGCGGTCACTTCATCAAGCCAGCATTGACCACGTCACAAGTTACGACCTGCATCGGCATGGCCGAACCGTTGCTTCATCGAGCCGATGTCCATCACGCCGAACTACTTCAACACCTCGGTTGACTTGGCAGCTGCAACATCTCCTCATCGACCTGCTCCGTCACCTCGGTTAGGCACAGGGCTTTGCCATCTCTTCGTCAACTTACTTCGGAGACCTCGGCATCACCAGCCGACCAACTTCATCACGTTAGCTGGACCACGGGCTTTGCCTCGGCTAGCCAACCTTTGCCAGCATCGCCATGCCTTCACTTCATCACCCATCAGGCAATGGGTGTGCGGATCGAGTCCCAATTTTGGGAGTAACCTTTCTTCGGACCACTACAACACATAAACCAGGTGCTATTAATCCTAGCAATTTTTGCTTGTTTGGATTTATTTTTCCCAAGGAATTATTACTCTGCTTTGTTCCATCATCTATACATAGGTCTATCAAATGGTGGCCGCATCAACAACGGTCGCGTGTTGGTTCGGATAGTTTCCGTACATAGTTCGGCGAACGCCATATCCTGAACTCGGACCGACCTGTGAATTTGGGATTTTCCACACCTTTACCACATCATGCCGACACCCTGCATTGACATTGACCTCGATGCTCAGGCCATGTCTCTTTCATTATTTACTTCACTTGTATTAAATAAGTAGAAGAATTTTTTTAAAATATACATTATTATCTTTATTTGTCATTACTTTCGGTTTGCACTATTTTATCTGTGCAGCCAATCGACTCAGATTGAGCCGCGTTGTCGCCTCTATCGACCGAACTGTGTTGTCGCCTTGGTGCGCCGACCTGCTCCACTACCGCAGCTGGACTGGGGGCTTCATCTTCTCGGAGTGCCAAACTCTCTACTCGGCCACCTGGGGACCAGCCTGAGAGGCTGGAACCTTGTCCTGCATCGAGCTTGGACCGTGTCAGCAATGCCGAACACATTAACTAGCTATGTCACTTTCATGCTCAAAAACTTTTAGTTTCAAATTTTGTTTTGTTCGACCAAGCACTATACTTCTTTGGCAAGAAGTTGTTTGCGAGAAAATTCCTTGTCATAACTTTGTCTGTGACACACAAATTCAAATACCCCGTTTGTTTGGGGGCTTCCTTTATGAAGTTTTTTCTCTTGCATATGATTATACTTGTACGGCTTCGTTCCTTGTTCGTGTATTACGCCACAATATGCATCATATTGACTTAAGTGTTCTGCAAGCTGGGTTGCCTGGCTCCTGTGCTTACCCCTACATTCCCGATTGTTCGGCTAGGGAGTAAAGGGAGCACCTCTGCGATTGTCATGACCGGGTCATTCCGAGCTCTGACCTCAGACTGGGTGAAGCCAAAAGCTAGCGCTCTTATTGGTTTCAATCATGGTCGGCACACAACGAAACATATGAGTACAAAAAATCTATTGCACAAGTCTCATAGTAACAATGAGCAACCGAAGAAAGATATCGGTGGAGGTACTATTTTCTTCGAAGATGCTTCTTACACTTCGTTAGTAATATAGCATAAGTTCCCTGGGCGCACTTTGTCTGTTACAGCCTTATGGCCTGATTGCCTGGTTATCAAAAACACCGTCGATATTCTCGACAAGTGGAGTACATAACACTTTTCGGTCCTTGACCGAAGAGGGAGAAGCCGACGGTCAGTTAAGACGCGTTCAAAGTTCGGGTGAACACAAATATGATATAAGTACTTCGGTACATACAATCATTATACATAAAATTCTTTTACCCAAGTAACTTGGGGGCTCTTAAAATTTATATGAGCTATTTTATAGTAAATGTGTTTTCTTCTTGGTCGTTGCAAAGGGCTGACCCGCGTGAAGTCTTGAGATAGGATGCGTCATGTTAAAGCACGACAGAAACACAATTTTTTCCAATTTTCGGATTGGCACCGAACACTTGATCTTGTTCGGACGTCAAGTTTTTACTGACGTTTTTTGGTTTTCCAAGCTTATGACACTTTTTAACTATTTGTGTGTTTTCAGCACAAGTCTCGCAGTGCAACATCGGACGCTTTAGGTATTCGGCAAAAACATTCTCGGATATTGCTATATATGCATCGGTTTCAAATTGTGTCTTCGGTCAATAGTTGGATTGCCCGACTCCTGTGCTTGCCTCCTACGTTCCGCTTTGTTCGGCTAGGTGTGCAAAGGGAGAACCAATGCAATTGTGCTTCCAGCTCGCATGGTTAAGCACCTCAGTGGAGAAAGACGAAAACTGACTGACACAATAAGCGTAAACTGGTCAGCGATCTGATGACTATGTTAAATGAAGGGTCGTTCATAACATTGGCCGAAGTGTTTACGGCTTGACCTCGGCTGTCGCCGAACACTAATCGGGGGCTCATAGGTAGCTTCCCCAGTTTAAAGCTCCTATGACTAAGTGAAAGTTATAAAGCTCGCATATCTGATTGCCTCGTTTCCGCTAACACAACCGCCTTCGGGCACCGAGACGTCGGCTAAGGGTTGTCTTGTTATTGCAGAAAAAACTCTGCATAGTATCTACAAAGGAGTAGAAGCCGACGATGGGCCATTTTCAACTGATAAACGGCCGCAGCGGAGTCAAAATAAACATATCATCGGCATTTGTATTTAATATACAAGGGCCGCCTTCCATAATCATCGTTATAAAGCCATAAATATGCATCAATTTGACTTAGGATTTTGGCCAAGCTGGGTTGCCTGGCTCCTGTGCTTACCCCTACGTTCCCAATTGTTCGGCTAGGTGGTAAAGGGAGCACCTTTGTGATTCTTACTACCGGGTCATCCGAGCAAGTACCTCAGACTGGATGAAGCCGAAAGCTAGCAATCTTAAAGGATCACATTGGTCGTCAACGACGGAAGTGGAAATTGTGGTTCATTAATAAAATAGAGTTCGGGAACTTTCCCCGAACTAAATCCTCAATATTTTCCTCCCACATTGATCGAAGGTGAGGTTTCATGATCATGATAAGCATGACGACCCAAATAAAGGAACCGATAGTGGGACTATTTTCCTTGGAAGATATTTCTTACATTACATAATATAAGATATCTCTCCATGTACCTTTGTTTAAAAAACCGTATTGCCGGATTGCCTTATTTTCCATAAATCTTTGCCCTTATAATGGCTTTAAAAAGTAGGAAAACACTCCTCGGCTACTAGTCGAAGAGGTTGAAGCCGATGGTCGGTCAACAAAGTTTTGTACAATGCGGATCCGAGCATTAATGATGTAAAGTACTTGGATACATAGAGTCATTACACATAATTTGTGATTTTACTATGGATATCGATCCTTAATTCGGCCACCTGTGCCCGCGTTAAGGCTCGGGGGCTACTGGGCTTGGCGCTCATCATTTACTAATATTAAAGGGGCACATCGATCCCTGATCTAGTGTTGCCACCCGACCAGTGTCTCGGGGGCTACTGCATTGCCTATTTAATGCAGAAAATTTTAAGTGCAATACAATTTCCATGGAGATTTTGATCCTCGGGTTGGTCGGCCGCACCCAACCTGAGTCTCGGGGACTGAGCATGCCACTTTTGGTTTCCTGAAGTATTCTGCCAAGCTAGTACTGGGATGAGCAGTCTTATGTCATCCTTGAGGTGCATCTCGGGTTTTAGACTGACGCACACACCTTGAGGGATACTGGCTATATATCTCGGCAGAGAATAAATTGCACCAATCAAAAAATCAGCCCGCGGTCAGGGGTGGTGCACCACCTCGGAAGTAGTCTGGCATAAAGCTTGGGTGCCAGTGGCTGGCTCCATAGAGGGCATTTCCGGCATTAAGCTCGGCTAACCTCCTTTAAACTTCCTCAAGCCAAGGTGATCTACGACACCTCAGATACAATCCGGCGTTGGAGCTTGGATACAGTCTGGTGTTGGTGCTCGGCTGCAAAAGATACCTCAAATGTAGTCCGGCATTGGGGCTCGGATGCAAGAGGACACCGCCGCCCGGGAACAACTTCAAACCTGAAGTGTGGCGTAAAAAATATCAAGGCATTGATAAAGGCCGACAACTTAAAGGGGCTCCTCGGATACCCGATGTGTAAACTCTTCGGATTTACTTCGGCAATCCTCAAGATCGAAGATGAGAAGATTTGTTGAACCAGTTTTCAAGAGCGACGACCGAAGATGAAGATCAGTTTGGAAGAATCGAGGAGCGTCCCTAACTTGAAGACCGGTTCAGGGGTCTACTGACGGTATCCTAGACTATGGGGTACTCACCACGTAGTCTCCCGATCAGTTGGATTGGGCCGAGGACCCCCATGGCCATTTACTCATGGGCCAGTTCGGACAGCCGAAGTATACACAAGGAAGATTCTACAAGACTTGGTGATCAAGACAAGGACTCCTCCCCACTGGCATATTCGGCTAGGACTCTTGTTATCCTAGGCCTCTGGTACATTATATAAACCAAGGCTAGGCTAATCGATAGAGGATTATGACACTACTCATCATACCTCTAGGGTTTAGACCACAATATATGATCTCGAGGTAGATCAACTCTTGTAACCCCTATACTCATTAAAGTCAATCAAGCTGCTTGTAGGGTATTATCTCATCAAGAGAGCCCGAAGCTGGGTAAAATCCCGTGTTCATGTTACCATTGATCCTAAGACGCACAGCTTGGGACCCCCTACCCGCCACCGGTTTTGACACCGACACCCACTATTAGCGAGGAATGGGGGTACTGACAGGACGTGTACCCAGCCGCGATGCCATGTCGACAGCAGGCAAGCGCCGATGGATCCGCCCTTGCTATGCGGCGCGCCGCGCCTCTCTCTATGCGGTGCACCAATGGTCTCGCCGTGCAGCGAACCGCAGCCTATCGGCGCAAACGCGCCTAGCTTGCTCTGCGGTGCACCATCGATCATGTTGTGCGGTGAGCTGCAGCCTCTCGGTGCTGACATGCCTATCTTTATCTGCGGCGCTGAAGTGCCATGCGCCAAGTGTCTGCTCAACCCTGGCAATGATGTGCATCACGGCATCATCCATCGTGTTGCCAGGGAGCGCCGCGGCCTCGACGGGCCATGGCGCCTTCTAGTTTTCCTCATCGACGAGGTTGCTGGCAGAGCCTGTACTTTGGTGAGTTGGCATGCTTGGAAAAGGTGGATGTGCTACAGGCTGCGCTTGTTGCCTCCGTGCGTCATGCCGCGCCTAGGTTTATGTGCAATATTGCTGGGTGGTGGGAAACAGGTGAGGAAACGATGGCGTGTTCATAGAACGCCATCAATTAATGGACACTTAGCATATATAAGGAACATCGAGCTAGCACAAGAAGTAGATGATGATGATGAACCCGGACCACACTAGGGAACCCGTTGGTGATGCATTCATCAATCGCAAACGGTTGTACACTAGCAAGCGTCTGCCCACAACACACACGGATTATTCCATCACAAACAAGTCAGATGGATCAACTGTATGCCATGTATACACATTGTCAAAAAGTAATGCGATAGACCTTCTTTAACATATGTTAAAAAATAAAATAAAAATAAAAGAAAGGACCTTGATGTTAAATTAGCTGAGGGAATTGGTCATTTCGGTCATTTGACCAAAATGACCCATCCTATTAGTTAATTTACATCAACACAACTTCCCATCTAGTCACACATTTGATGGCTGCTCCAGCCTGAGCACACTTAACTTGAGAGTTCTCTTAGATGAGCTACTGGTTGAATAGCTAGTCCTTGCTGATATAGGATGCCTCTTCGCATCCTTATGGCGTATCTCGATGACCGCCCATCCCCCAATGGCCAATACATGTTGTGTAGACAGAGCATATCACATACGTCTTATTAGAAGCAATTGTCGGTGTTATTATCGGTCTTCGCACACATTTCTGATTATAGACCTATTGCCGCGTATCACACACATCTTGTTATATTGAACCGTTTCTCTTCTCTTGTCTCAACGCAAGAAATTCATCCGAGTGAACCGCATGCCGTATATTGCACACACCTTGATCTGCCTAACCATTTCTTTTGTGTTGCCTAATCACAAACAGTTCATCCGAGTGAACCGTATGTTGTACATCGCACACACATTCATCTAGCTGCCCATTTCTTCTGTTCCTCCTCATCGCAAACAGTTAATTGAACTAAACCTATGCCCTGCATCGCACACGGAACCAAGATCTGAACCATGTTTGATGCATCCGTCGTCGCAAACGTTTTGCACCTTTTTTGACGGTTTTTTACACCGCCGATTGCGATTATTGCATCGCGCACAGTTTCGTCGAAGGGTCCCTGATCATAGTGTCATGTTAGCAGCATCCTGTAGTAGTGTAGTGTGCCCACTCTTTTGGATTACAAATACTTTAATTATGATAATTGCTCTTTGCTTGAATGTATTTCTTTGTTGCAATCCATGATAAATTCACCCCATGCTTATGAACAAAATAAATCTTTTACTAAACATATCATAGATCCATGATGAAAGCTTTGGAAGAAAAATTGGAGTTAGAGATTTCAATTCCTAGAAAATTGTGTGACAAATGGGAACCTACTATCAAAGTCAAGATTAAAAATTATGAGTGTTTTGCTTTATGTGATTTGGGTGCTAGTGTTTCCACAATTTCGAAATCTCTATGTGATGTGCTTGGTCTTACCAATATTGAAGAATGTTCTCTTAATTTGCACTTGGCGGATTCTACTATTAAAAAGCCTTTGGGAAGAATTAATTATGTTCTTATTCTTTCAAATAGGAATTATGTGCCCATATATTTTATTGTTCTTGATATTGATTGCAATCCATCTTGTCCAATTATACTTGGTAGACAGTTTTTACGTACTATAGGTGTCGTGATTGATATGAAAGAAGGGAATATTAAATTTCAATTTCCACTAAGAAAGGGTATGGAACACTTCCCTAGAACAAGAATTAAGCCACCATATGAATCAATCATGAGGGCATCCTATGTATCAAAAACTAAAGATGACAATACTTGAATCTATACATTATGCCTAGCTAGGGGCATAAAATGATAGCGCTCGTTGGGAGGCAACCCAATGAATAAATTTCATTTTTGCATTTTTCTTTTTGTTCTTGAGTGTTTACACAATTATGCTACTGTTATGATTGTGTTTTTTGTGTTTTAATTAGTGTTTGTGCCAAGTAAAGCCTTTAGGATCATGTTGGGTGATAGTTGCTTTGATCTTGTTGAAAAACAGAAACTTTGTGCGCTAGTAGCAGAATTGTTTGAAATCACAGAAGCGTGATAAAATTCTCAATTTTTTACACAAGATTGATATACAAATTGCCTAATTTTTCAGAATTTTTGGAGTTACATAAGTATATGAACTTTTCTAATTACTACAAACCATTCTGTTTTTGACGGATTCTATTTTATTTGTGTTGTGTGCTTATTTTGATGAATCTATGGTTTGTATCAGGGGTATAAGCCATGGTAAAGTTGGAATACAGTAGATATGATGCAAAAATAAAATATGAATGGGTTTGAAACATTACTTAGAGTGGTGATTTGCTTTGTTATACTAACGGATCTCATGCGGGTTTTGTTGAGTTTTGTGCGATTGAAGTTTTCAAGTTTTCGGTGAGATCACGAATGGATGGAGGAATAAGGAGTGAAAAGAGCCTAAGCTTGAAGATGCCCAATGACACCCCAAGTTATTATTCAAGGAGAACCAAGCAACAAAGCATGGGGATTCCCCGGAAGGCATCCCCTCTTTCTTCTAATGACCATCAGTATTTTACTTGGAGCTATATTTTTATTCGTCACATATCATGAGTTTTGCTTGGAGCATCTTGTATTATATGATTCTTTGCTTGTTTTTCTTTTTAGTTTGTCACAAGTATCCTTGCTGGACACAACTATTTGAGAGAGCCAAAATTATGCTATGATTTGTTTGAATTGCTCTTTATGCTTCAGCTATATTTTTTGAGCTATGGAGGTGCTCTAATGCTTCACTTATATCTTTTTGAGCATGGTGTGCTTTAATATTTTTGGAGAAATGTTCTCATGCTTCACTGAGATTTATTTAAGAATTAGTAAATTTTTGAAGAAATTCTCTCATGCTTCACTTATATTATTTTGAGAGATGAAAAAAAAATTATGCTCATGTTCCTCACTTAGATTTGTTTGAGATTGTCAAAAGCAATTGCAACATATGAAATTAGTCCCAAAGTGATAGATATTCAAGAGGGATATAATAAAAACTTTCATGAAGATCATCGGACAAAATAAACTTGATTCTTTGTAATAGTTTTGAGATATGATGATAGTGATATGTGAGTCATGTTGGTGAGTAGTTATGTTTTTAGTAAGAATATTGGTGTTAAGGTTTGTGATTCCCTATGCAAGAACAAAATTCAATAGTTGTGCAATGAAATTGCATCCTACTTGTGGTGTATTATTCGGTGTTAGTTATGCTTAATGCTCGCTTATGTGATTTTTCATTTCTTGGTTGGTTGCTTCTCAATCTTTTTGCTAGTCTCCACTTGTACTAAGTAGAAATACTACTTTTGCATCCAAAATCTTTAAACCCAGTTTTTTCATATGAGTCCACCGTACCTACCTATATGCGGTATTTTCCTGTCGTTCTACGCAAATCTGTATGTGCCATCTCTAATTTTCAAAATAAATTTTCCTTTTGTGTGCCTGTACTGCTCGTGAAGCGGAAGGGGGTGGCCAATATTTTCCATGCTAGATGTGTTATTCTCAAGATGAGTGTTTATTCACCTACCGTTGCATGAGAGTATAGCGGTAACAGGGATGCCTAGTCCCGAAATGAAAAGAAATTTACTTTATGTTGTCAAATAATAAATTCCTTGGAAAGTGTTGGTATGGAAGACACCCGTGGATACGGGTAGCCATGGATTGTGAAAGAATGGTGGAAAAAGGAATGAACTTTATTTTCCGTTTGGGAACCGCCTATGATATATCTAGCATGGAAAGTGTTGGGAATTACTCGGTCGGTTTTGTTGACGGGAAAAGTATGCCTCTCAAAATTGTTTATCTCTCAATTTTTGCTTTGAGCTCTAGCGCTCACAAATCCCTACTTCCCTCTGTGAAGGGCCATTCTATTTACTTTAGAGAAAAGTATATTTTTCGTCCCTCAACTTTCGGTGAAGTCTAGATTTGGTCCCTCAACTTCGAAACCGGATAACTTGCACCCTCAATTCCTGAAATCGGACAAGTGTCATCCCTCAATCACACCAAAGCTGTTTTTGTGCTGACTCGGCGCGGTTTTGACTGGTTCTAGTCCATCTGGCAATTCCTGAAACCCGCACCATGCTCGCCGCAAACGGTGCGTGTCTAGAGCTCTAGGTTGAGTGTGACGGCATGCATGCTCAGTCAAAGTGCTCATGGAGTAGGGGTCAATGCCTCAGTGGTGTTGGCTCGGGGTGACGTAGCAGCATCAATAGCGCCATCATTGGCAGCGATAGAAGCAAACGGTGAGCATGAGTACGGTGAGAAGGGCCTATGCTCGGAGGCCGGGCAGGAGGGTGCGCGGCGATAGCCAGGTAGTGGTGGCATGTGTGTCCGGTGGCCTAGCGCATGACCCGGACCTATACACGCACGCATGCAGCTATGTACGAGCGGCATGCACATGCACAAGGAAAATAAACACGCACTATCACCAGGTTGCCACAGTGAGCACTCTGTCAATGAGGACGGCAGCAGCTGAAACGACGCCGAGATGCGCCCCCGGCAACCCGTCCACTTCGCAGGACTTGAACACAAAGGCCAAGTCGTGCACTGCACCAGCACGCCCGACGCGCGCCGCACGAGTTTCTGTCGGTGGTAGACTAGTGATGATGAACGTCGTGTGGCGGGGCGGGTCGTTGGCAGCGACTGACATTGCACGCCAAATGTTTGTCAAAATGTCCATACCAGAGTAGGCGGAAGGAAAGATAAAACCTTGCCACGTGGGCGCGATGACCGGTCAAAACCGGAGCGAAGGACGAAACTTGTCCGGTTTCTAGAATTGAGGGTGCAAATTGTCCGGTTTTGAAATTGAGGGACCAAATCTAGACTTCGCTAAGAGTTAAGGGACGAAAAGTATACTTATCTCTTTACTTTATGCATTTTTTATTTTTACTTGAGTATCCATCTTCTCTTATAAAGCACCAACTAGAGAGCACTATGATCATACTTGAGCATTGGATGTTGCTAATATGCGAGTGTGTCATGAATGGATCAATGATTGAGCATGATGGGATAGGGATAACTTTCTTTTGTGTTGATATTTTGAAAGACATGGTTGCTTGCTGATATGCTTGAGTATTGAAATCTTCATGCTAAAACTAGACTATTGCTTTGAACCATATAAAAGTCCAAATATTCATGCTACAAAAGAAAAGAATATCTGATGAACATGTTAGGCAGCATTCAACATCAAAAATGTTGTTTTTATCATTTACCTACTCGAGGACGAGCAGAGCTTGGGGATGATAATACATCTCCAACGTATCTATAATTCTTTCTTGTTCCATGCTGTTATATTATCATTCTTGGATGTTTTACAATCATTTTTTAGCAACTTTATATCATTTTTTGGGACTAACCTATTGACATAGTGCCCAGTGCCGGTTGCTATTTTTTGCATGTTTTTACTTCGCAGAATATCAGTACCAAACGGAGCAAAACTTTTTGGAGAATTTTTTTGGACCAGAAGACACAAGATGGGCCAAAGAAGTACTAGAGGGGACCCCTGAGGGGGGCAAAATCCACCAGGGCGCGCCTGGGCTAGATGGGTTGTGCCCACTGTTGGTGTCAAAAGCGGCAGATCTCGGGTAGGGGGTCCCGAACTGTGCGTCTAAGGCTACTGGTAACAGGAGGCTGGGGACACGATGTTTATCCAGGTTCGGGCCCTCTCGATGGAGGTAATACCCTACTTCCTCCTTGATTGATCTTGATGATATGAGTATTACAAGAGTTGATCTACCACGAGATCGTAGAGGCTAAACCCTAGAAGCTAGCCTATGATTA
The DNA here is from genome assembly GCF_018294505.1 of Triticum aestivum. Taxonomy (NCBI): domain Eukaryota; kingdom Viridiplantae; phylum Streptophyta; class Magnoliopsida; order Poales; family Poaceae; genus Triticum; species Triticum aestivum. Next base: position 97,600,128 of record NC_057804.1, read on the forward strand.
TGATTGTCCTTGTCCTATGGACTAAACCCTTCGGTTTATATAGACATGGAGGGGGCTAGGGTTACAAAGAGTCGGTTATAGAGAAGGAGATCTACATATCCGAATCGCCAAGCTTGCCTTCCATGCCAAGAAGAGTCCTGTTCGGACACGAGACGAAGTCTTCAATCTTGTATCTTTGTAGTAAAACAGTCCGGCCAAAGTATATAGTCCGGCTGTCCGAGTACCCCCTAATCCAGGACTCCCTCAGTAGCCCCCGAACCAGGCTTCAATTAATATGAGTTCGGCATGCAGATTGTCTTCGGCATTGCAAGGCAGGTTCTTCTCAAATCTAGAGTACCTGTTGTAGCAAACAGTGTTCGGCTTCCCATCAATGTTGTACTCCTCGGCTTCTGTGCTTCAATAATGGCTATCTCCACGTGTCGAGTGAATACGAGAAGTCGGGGCATTTTTACATTTGCCACCTTGACCCCGTAAGCAAAGCGTCTATTTGAAGAGACGGGGATCCTTAGATCCAAATCACACCAGCTTCCCCCCAGCAAGCATTCAACAGAGCGCGCCCGAAAAAAACCATTCCACCATGGCCGGCCGCCACAGCTCCTCCTCTCGCACCCTTAGCTCTAAGCCAGGCGATTGGGAGAAGTGTTCTGTCCCCCATAGCCGATTAGTAGAGTTGCAGACCCAGGGGTTTCTTCCACCTGCATACATGGTCCCCATTCGAGCCGGACAAGCCACCTATAATGGCGGGGAGCAAGCAGAGAGCTTTCCTAACCCATCTCAGGGGGAGCGGGTATGCCTTGTTCCATATTTACTGAGGGGACTCGGGTTTCCAATCCACCCATTCCTCTCCGGGCTCCTGGAGTTCTATGGCCTCCAGCTGCATAATTTCACCCCTGCCTCCATACTGCACATCGTAGGTTATGTTGCCCTGTGCAAGCTATTTCTGGGTTGTGATGCTCATTTCGAGATATGGAAGAGGCTATTCTGCCTCGTCCCTCGTAATCAAGAGGGATCTATTTATCAAGTTGGCGGAGCCAAAATATGGCGTGTCACCCAGACCGGATACTTATCCGGCATTCCAAAGAAGGCATCTGAAGACTGGCCTTCGGAGTGGTTTTATGTAGAGGACATTCCCTTTCCGGACCCAATACGAACGGGCCTTCCTGAGTTTATTAATGCTCCGCTGAAGAAACGCCAAAGCTAGTGCCCCCAGAGCCCACAGGAGGAAGTTAACAGAGAAGTCCTCTACCTGATGGGCAGGATAAAAATACTGGCCCAATCAGGACTGACAATAACCGAAGTTATGTCAATATGCATAATGCGGGGGGTGTAGCCACTTCAACATCGGGGGAAACCCATGTGGCACTTCAAAGGAGAAGATGATGCCATCCGTTGCGATCGTAAAGGTCCGGACTCTGCCACTGCTCTAGCAAGAATATTGTCCAACTTGTACAAAGGAGAAGAAGAGGAGTTCCTCCGCATTAAGCCATGGGATGGATTTTCCATGTACACCCCCCTAAGTTGGGTAAGCTGTCATCCTCTACTCAACTCTATTCATTCTTGCATCCCTTGTCACAATTATTTACCTTGCTATTTCATAGCAGGAACTGAAAAAGGCCGTGAAAGAGTTCAACAGCCCATCTTCGCAGCCAGAGGACCCTAACCGGGCTCTCTACCCCGGACTTGAAGAAGTTCCGGACATATCTGTGGAGCTTGTCGATGGGACATTTTACCAGGCAAGCTGTGACGGCACCTTAGTGGCCATCACCACCGATTATCCCGGACTGCTCCCTATATCACACGTCAGTAAGGATTCCTTCTTTATGCCATAATTTATGCACATATATTGTACTTTTATAGAAACGGCAATCGGGACGCCGTGCCGAGCCCATGGGGGCTCATCAGCAAAGGGCACCTAGGCCAGGCAGGCTTAAGAGGAAGGCAGTTAGGATTGAGACGTTGTTGCAGAGGTATAATTTAAAACCTGCTCTGTGATTGTCATCTTTGAAATGTAACAGCATCCATTATGTCCTGGCAGAAAGAGTAGTCGCCGGACTATATCCGGAGACCCTGCCGGCCATGCCTCCTCCAGCCGGACTCCAGAACCGGCCTCACGAGTGGAGACTAATGTGGGAACAACGCCGAACTATCCTCCTACAGAGGATGCAGACAGAATCTCCGCTACGAATTCTGAAGTGGAGAGTGCCATGAATCACCGGTGCAGACGGGCCGTACTCCGCGATGGTATTTTTTCCGAAGAGGCGTTCAATGCCTTCAATTCAGGGGACGCGTACATTTGAGCTGCTCAAGATGGACTTTCCCGAGCGACGGCCCAGTATGTAAAGGATCTGCAGGTAAGAAAATTTGATAAGTATGTATATCAGTAGCCCCTGAGACTTGAAACAGTTGGCACAACTGATTTAAGGATCATTGTATACATAGGTTCTTGCGGATAAGAATTCCCCTTTATCTCAAGAGCTAGAGGAATGTAAGGCCCAGCTAAGGGCCGCGCTTGCCAAAATAGAGGAATCCGAAAAGGCCTCATCTGGTAATACTTGTCTCAATCAAAGAGAATGTAAGTACGTACACCAGTTAATATTCGGCATGCTTTTAGAAATCTAACAATAGATTCTGCAGAAAATCCTGGAGAGAGTCCAGAGATCGTACGAGAGGATGAGCCGCACGCTCGAAGACAGCTAAAGGCTGGTGAGCATGTGCTTACACAGGTTAGGCGGGAGAAAAACGATCTCCAAGATGCCAATATCCGGATGGGCGTCGAATTAGCAGATGTTCGGGCCCAGCTTGCTGGCTCTGGGAAGGAGAATAGGAGGCTTCGACGCGACATTTATGGTAAGTGCTTAAGCGAACTGCAGCATAGTTCGGCGAAGAAATGCATTAACAGAGTTATGTCTGTAGGTATGCTGACAGGCCGTCCTGAAGAGGAGATGCCCGGATCCGTAGGCGATCTGCTGCAAGATCTCTCACAATTGCACGAACGAGTTCGGCAGGTGATGCAGGGTATTGCCCAGGCCTTGTGGCCATCCGCTTCCCTGCCAGGAGGCATGGGGGAGCTTGTGGATATGCTCAAGGGAGCACGGCGGCGCTTCCGATTATGGAAGATATCAGCTTGCCGACAAGGTGCAAGGGAAGCCTGGGCCATGGTGAAGACGCGATACGCCAAGGCTGACCCGAACCATATGGCCGAGGTCGGACCGGTGGGGCCATATGGGAAAGAGATCCCCGTAAGTCTGGTGTATGACCAAGTAGAATTAGCCGCAAAGTATTCCCAATAGGATTGTAGGCTAGACAGCCTGTTGGATGGTATAGAAGAACAATTTAGCCAGTCCAAGTGACTATGTACTTCAATGGACGTGTGTAGTCCCTAACCGGATTGTAAATCATTTGTCTTGGCGGACCTTTTCGCTTCAGCCTCTGGACCCGATAGTCCAAAGTGTATCTGAATACCCTCTCAGTTATGTAAAACCGGTGTATGCATGGAAACCAGGCGTAGGGGTCATAAGTGCTTGAACAGACAAGTACCCAACTAGTTTTGTTATATTACATGGTTAGTAAGAAACATCTTCCAGAGAGAATAGTTCCGTTAAGGGTTCCTTTCCCTGGGTACACATGCATTAATGTGCATGTCTGAACTGTGAACAGAGACGCAGGATACAAAACATCTGAGGGTTTATGTTGTAATAGATAAAAACATCTTTTGTTCACTGACCGAATATTCCCTTAAGAATGCTAGCTTTCGGCTTCACCCAGTCTGAGGTACTCATCCGGCTGACCCAGCATTAACAATCGCAGAGGTGCTCCCCTTATGCCCTAGCCAAATTAACGGGAACATAGGGCATAAACACAAGATCCAGGCAACCCAGCATGGCCAAAACTTAAGTCATATCGATGCATATAATGGTGAAGAAAAGGCACATATGGAAAGGTGACGCATATGTGGTGGCATAAAGCCATGAAAATAATTATAGTAAGCTTCTGTATAGGAAGGCCCCAGGTATATTGAGCACGCATAGTGCGGCCGGAGCGATCGAAGCATCCGTAAAGCATTTAAGGCTTTATGTGTAAAAAGAAAAGAGGAAAAGAAAAAACGGAGGACATAATTAAAAAGGTGGAGGTAAGGCGTAGAATCTTCGGAGTCTGGCTGCGTTCCATGGTTTCGGCTCGAGTCTGTTATCTGATGCATTACATAGAAGTTACACTCCTCCGATGAGAACTTTATCAATGATGAAGGGACCCTCCCACTTGGGTTTGAGCTTGTCCTTCTTCTTCTCTAGTAGGCGTAGAACGAGTTCGCCAACATTATAAGTTTTGGCCCGTACTTCTTTGCTTTGATACCTTCGAGCCTGCTGCTGATAGAATGCGCAACGGGCTTTTGCTACATCGCGCTCCTCCTCCAGGGCATCTAGATTGTCCTGCCGATCGAGCTTGGCTTGTCTCTCTTCATACATGCGCACCCGAGGTGAGTCATGAATAATATCGCAGGGAAATACCGTCTCTGCTCCGTACACCATAAAGAATGGTGTGTATCAGGTAGTGCGATTTGGCGTGGTCCACAGTCCCCATAGTACAGAGTCGAGCTCCTCGACCCAGTGCATATCTGATTCCTTTAAGGATCACACTAGTCTCGGTTTGATGCCGCTCATTATAGTACCATTTGCACGTTCAACTTGACCGTTTGTTTGGGGGTGATAGACAGAGGCGGAATCGAGCTTAATGCCCATATTGCCGCACCAAGTTTTCACCTCATTGGCTATGAAATTTGAGCCATTGCCGGTGATGATGTTGTGGGGGACACCGTAACGGTGGACAACCCCTAATATGAAGTCTATCACTGGTCCGGATTCGGTCATTTTAACTAGTTTGGCTTCTATCCATTTGTAGAACTTGTCCACCATGACCAATAAGTATTTTTTTCTTAAGGCTTCCCCCTTTAAGGGGTCCGGCCATACCAAGCCCCCAGGCCGCGAAGGGCCAAGTTATGGGGATTGTTTGGAGAGCGATAGGGGGCATATGGCTCTGATTGGCGAAAAGTTGGTAACCAACGCAATGTTGGACAAGGTCCTGTGCATCTACTCGGGCTGTCGGCAAGTAAAAACCTGTACGGAAGGCCTTGCTTACAAGTGCCCGAGCTACCGCATGGTGACCACAGAGTGTGACATGGATTTCGGCCAAGAGTTGCCGCCCTTCCTCTCCGGAGATGCATCTTTGGAGCACTCCGGTGGCGCTTTTCTGATAAAGCTCTCCCTCGTGGACTTTGTAGGCTTTAGAGCGTCGCACAACACAACGTGCTTCATTTTGGTCCTTAGGGAGTTCTTGCCTATTTAGGTAGGCTAAGAAGGGTTCTGACCACGGGGCAATGACAGCCATAATCACGTGGGCAGAAGGTGTTGTTCCGGTGGCAGAGCCTCTGATTACATCAGATGATTCGGTATCGGGGTTATATTCGGTTCTGTACTGGTATTGCCGGTCTCCCCATACCATGGATGGCTTGAACAGCCTTTCCAAGAAGATATTAGGTGGGACGGGGTCGCGCTTGGCGCCGATGCGGGCGAGAATATCTGCCGCTTGATTGTTTTCTCGAACCACATGATGGAATTCGAGCCCCTCGAACCGAGCTGACATTTTGAGGACGGCATTACGGTAAGACGCCATTTTCAAATCTTTGGCATCAAATTCTCCATTTATCTGAGATATTGCGAGGTTCAAATCCCCGCACACTTCTAGGCGTTGGATGCCCATGGAGACTGTCATCCGAAGACCGTGCAATAGAGCCTCGTATTCGGCTGCATTGTTGGAGTCTGTGAATAGTATTTGAAGTTCATACTGGACCATGTCTCCGGTGGGGGATGTCAGGACAACACCCGCTCCCAATCCGGCCTGCATTTTGGAGCCGTCGAAGTGCATGATCCAATTGGAGTATGTGTCGTACTCTTTAATTAGGGAGTTCGGCCTCTGTCCATTCGGCGACGAAGTCAGCCATTTCTTACGACTTAATGGCTCGCCGTGGTTTGTATGTTATGTCGAACGGAAGGAGCTCGATAGCCCATTTAGCAATCCGGCCCGTGGCGTCGCGGTTATTTATTATGTCATTGAGTGGTACTTCGGAGGCCACCGTAATCGAACACTCTTGAAAGTAGTGTCGTAGTTTCCGGGATGGCATGAAGACCGTGTATGCTATGTTTTGATAATGTTGGTACCAGGACTTGCATGGAGTGAGGATAGTGGATACATAGTATACCGACTTTTGAAGCGGGAACTTGTGTCCTTCCGTTTTTCGTTCGACGACAAGCACTGCGCTTACAACCTGGTGTGTTGTGGCTATATATAATAGCATAGGTTCGCCAGTATTTGGCGCGGTCAGGATTGGATTGTTGGCCAAGAGGGCCTTTATTTCTTCCAGTCCGGCCGTGGCTGCATCCGTCCACACGAAGTGTTCGGTGCGTCAAAGAAGGCGATAAAGAGGTAGTTCCTTTTCTCCCAGTCGGGAGATAAAGCGGCTTAAAGCAGCCAAACATCCAGTCAATTTCTTGATCTGCTTGAGGTCTGTTGGGGTAGCCAACTGTGACAGAGCTTGGATTTTTGCTGGGTTTGCTTCAATTCCTCTATTGGAAACAATGAAGCCGAGCAACTTCCCGGAGGGTACGCCGAAAACACATTTTTCTGGGTTGAGCTTGATGTCATATGTTCGGAGGTTATCAAACGTGAGCCTCAAGTCATCTATTAAAGCTTCGACGTGCCTTGTTTTGATGACTACGTCGTCCACGTATGCCTCCACTGTTTTGACGATTTGTTTTTCCAGGCATGTCTGAATCATGTGTTGATAGGTTGCATTGGCGTTTTTGAGCCCGAAAGGCATGGTGTTAAAACAAAAGGGGCCATATGGTGTGATGAATGCCATTGCGGCTTGGTCGGACTCCGCCATCTTTATTTGATGGTATCCGGAGTATGCGTCGAGGAAACACAGTGAGTCGTGTCCTGCGGTGGCGTCGATGATTTGATCAATGCAGGGGAGGGGAAGGGATCCTTGGGGCAGGCTTTGTTAAGGTCCTTGAAATCGACGCATAGGCGCCAGGATTGGTCCTTCTTTGGTACCATCACCAGGTTTGCTAGCCAGTCCGGATGTTTTATATCTCTGATGAATCCGGCCTTGAGTAACTTGGCTAGCTCTTCTCCCATGGCTCGTCACTTAGGTTCTGAGAAGCGTCGAAGGGTCTGCTTGACCATCTTGTATCCCTTTAGTATGTTTAGGTTATATTTGGCCAGCCTGCATGGGATGCCCGGCATGTCTGAAGGATGCCAAGCAAAGATGTCCAATTCTCACGCAAGAACTCTCGTAGTGAGGCGTCTATTGTGGGGTTCAGTTGTGTCCCAATGGAAGTTGTTTTTGTAGGGTCCGTTGGGTGGACCTGGAATTTGACTATCTCGTCCGCTGGTTTGAAAGAGGTGGACTTGGGTCGTTTGTTGGGTATCACGTCGTCCCTGACCACTGTGGAGAGCAGCGTGGTTAGTTCTTCGGCCACGAGGGCTTCGGATAGTGCCTCAAGGGCCAACGCGGCGGTTTTATTTTCAGCGCGGAGTGCGATGTCCAAATCACTAGCTAGAGTGATGATTCCATTGGGCCCGGGCATTTTGAGCTTCATGTGCCCGTAATGGGGTATAGCTTGAAAGCTCGTGAATGCGTCTCGCCCTAAAAGGGCATGGTATCCGCTACTGAACGGGGCCACTTGGAATGTCATTTATTCAGACCTGTAATTCTCCGGTGTGCCGAATACCACATCTAATGTGATTTTTCCCGCACATCATGCCTCCCGACTAGGAATGATTCCCCTGAAGGTCGTGTTTCTTTGCTCAATGCGACTCTTATCTATTTCCATCTTGTTGAGGGTCTCCTCGTAGATGAGGTTTAATCCGCTGCCGTCGTCCATGAGCACTTTAGTGAGCCGGAAGCCGTCCACGATTGGACTAAGGACCAAAGCGGCAGGTGCCCGACCTGTTCGGAATTGAGGTTCGTCACTGGCATTGAAAGTTATAGCTGTGTTGTTCCATGGATTTGTTGCTGCAACTTGGCAGACTTTGGCGAGCCTGCGGAGTGCTTGCTTACGCCTATTGTTTGAGGCGAAAGTCTCAAAGACTGTTAGTACCGTATTGTTATATTCGGCGGGGTGTTGCTCTGCGGTATGGTTGATGAGGAGATCCTTGCCACTTTTCGCTACCTGTCAGAGTATCCAACATGCTGTGAATTTTACATGGCCCATTGAGCCATTCCTCCAATACGGTTCCATGCACTGCGGCGGGTTTTGGTTTCTTGGTAATTGAATCGGGTGACTTGCGAGAGGTTACCCTTTTAGTTCAGATGAAGGGTTTAGTGAGAGCCACAGGATCCCAGAATTTTGTTTGGGTTTTCCAGGCGCTTTCCATCACACAGTACTTCTGTACTATGGTCGCCAAGTCAACAAAGTGTATACTATGTCGCGGCGACTTATGGCGTTGAGGATTCCCTTGTCCGTGCAATTTTTACAAAAGAATGAGATTGTGTCTTCCTCGCGATAGTCCTTAACCTTTCTTATTACAAGGAGGAATCTGGCCCAGAAGTGATGTACTGTCTCTTGGGGCTCTTGTCTGATGTGGGAAAGATTGCTTGAATCTGGGCGGGTTGGTAGATTTATGTCCAAACCCTGACCCGATCCAAGGCCCCGGGGCGGAGAAGCTTCCGAGTTTGGCCGCTCGGGCTCCAAGATGTTGCCCAATTTTTCTGGCCCGCCGCCCGATTCAAAGTTCGGGGTTTGGGTCATGTCCTCCTGCGAACGGGTGTCCGGCTCGGAGAGTTCGAAAATCCGGACATAGTTCGTCCTCAAAATAGAGGGAGAATCACTGCGTTGTTCTTCCACTACCTCTATCTCATGGGTGGCCGGTGGAGAGTAAATCTCCCTTTGGTCGAGTTTAAGCCCAATCTGATCATAGTCCATAGCGACACCCAGAGTGGCAATGCGATCCAAGAGCTCATTCATGGAAGTGAGCTCCATTGGATCCATCTGTTCGGCAAGTTCCGAGTTGATGTGGACACTGTTTTCGATGACCTAAGAAGTCATCGTTGGCGCGACAGCCGATCGGGCGGTCATAACGAAGCTGCCTAGTTAGAGAGTTTGGCCTAGGGCTAGGGCTCCCCTAGAGGTGATGTTGTCCTTGACAACAAGGCGAGCCATCAAACCTTACCACGACGACACAGTGGAACTCTCAATGAAAGCACCAATGTCGGTGTCAAAACCGGCGGATCTCGGGTAGGGGGTCCCGAACTGTGCCTCTAAGGCTAATGGTAACAGGAGGCTGGGGACATGATGTTTACCCAGGTTCGGGCCCTATCGATGGAGGTAATACCCTACTTCCTGCTTGATTGGTCTTGATGATATGAGTATTACAAGAGTTGATCTACCACGAGACCATAGAGGCTAAACCCTAGAAGCTAGCCTATGATTATGATTGTCCTTGTCCTACGGACTTAACCCTCCAGTTTATACAGACACCGGAGGGGGCTAGGGTTACATAGAGTTGCTTACAGAGAAGGAGATCTGCATATCCGAATCGCCAAGCTTGCCTTCCACGCCAAGGAGAGTCCTATCCGGACACGGGACGAAGTCTTCAATCTTGTATCTTCGTAGTCCAACAGTCCGGCCAAAGTATATAGCCCGGCTGTCCGAGTACCCTCTAATCCAGGACTCCCTCACCCACCTCGGTGGCCTCCCGCACCGCCTCTTTGCCCTATAAATACCCAAATATTCTAGAAACCCTAGGAGAGTTGACAAAAACACAATTCCAGCCACCGCAAGTTCCAGAACCACGAGATCCAATCTAGACACCATCACGAAGGTGTTCATCATCCTCATTGGTGCCTCTCTGATGATGCGTGAGTAGTTCATCATAGACCTATGGGTCCGTAGGCAATAGCTAGATGGCTTTCTCTCTCTCTTTTGATTCTCAATACAATGGTCTCTTGGAGATCTATTTGGTGTAACTCTTTTTTGCGGTGTGTTTGTTGGGATCCGATGAACTTTGAGTTTATGATCAGATCTATATCCATGAATATTATTTGATTATTCTTTTGATCTCTTATATGCATGATTATTTATAGCCTCATATTTCTTCTTTGAATCTTTGGTTTAGTTAGGCCAACAATCAATTTTTCTTGCCATGGGAAGAGGTGCTTTGTGATGGGTTTGATCGTGTGGTGTTCTTTCCCAGTGACAGAAGGGGCAGCAAGACATGCATGTATCACTGCTATTAAGGATAACAAGATGGGGGCTATTCCTACATGAATAGATCTCGTCTACATCATGTCATCGTTCTTATTGCATTACTTCGTTTCTCCATGAACTTAATACATTAGATGCATGTTGGATAAAGGTCGATGCGTGGAGTAATAGTAGTAGATGCAAGCAGGGGTCGGTCTACTAATCTTGGACATGATGCCTATATATTGATCATTGCCTTGGATATGGTCATAATTATGCAATCTTCTATGAATTGCCCAACAGTAATTTGTTTACCTACCGTGTGCTATTTTCTTGAGAGAAGGCACTAGTGAAATCTATGGCCCCCGGGTCTATTCTTTATCATATTTGCTATGATATCTATTTTTATTCGCTTTTGTTTTCAGATCTATTATTCCAAAAACCCAAAAATACATTGCTGCACTTTTTTGTTACTTGTTTTATTTCATGTTTTATCGAGATATATTTATCCAATCTACAAAAAAATTATCCTGTCAACTTGACAATTTCTGGCGCCATTAAGCAAAGAGGGATTGACAACCCCTCATAAGCGTCGGGTTGCAAGTATTTGTTCTTTGTGTGCAGGTACCGTTTACATAGTGTTGATTGGTTCTCCTACTGTATTGATACCTTGGTTTCATAACTGAGGGAAATACCTACCATAGCTGTACTGCATCATCCCTTCCTCTTTGGGGAAATACCGACATAGTTCAAGCGACATCAGCAGTTGTCTACTTTAAAATACTGTTCGTGTTGTTTTCTTGAGGCCACCGCCAGTGCCTTCTAGTTATTTGTCCTTTGTAATGTTAATATGCAATATGATATTCTAAAATGTAATGTTCAGTTAACAGTGTGGTCCAACAATGGCTACATTTCGTAGTAGTTCTCAATATTCTTGGTTTCGTTAATTGTCTTATCTTCTAGTATATGTTCTATTCTGCAATGTCATGCTTGGTTAACTGTTTTGGTTCCTTTGTTCTATTGTCTAGTTAACGATTTGGTTCAATTCTGTAATTTGATTTTCATTTGTTGTGGGTACAATTTTGTATTTTTATGCATGTGAGAAATAAATCGAATTTGACTTTACTCATTACATATTCTACTGATAGTATGTCAACTCTCGATTAACATGATCAAGATCTTCCTTATATGTTTTGTAGGGAAACAATGGGAGGCACTGCAGTTTACCATCGAGGTTTGCTTATGCATGGTATTTTTGCTAATAGCACATTATTGTGTCGTTGCAGGAATCATTCTAATATTTAGGTTTCTTACAATTTGGTCTTGCACATGTAGGCCATGCTGTCAAAGGCTTAGACCCACTGTTCGACCCATTTTGCATATGGGGAAATGAGATGTCCATGAATATCAGTAGACATCAGTCAACTATAGGATGGTACTAACTCTTTTAACTTGTTTTTCCCCTTGTGCCATTTCAAAATTTATAACAGTGATTTATGCATATATTTGTTTTCAGTACTTTCCAAAGTAGTTCACCAAGGATTACCTCTCAAACCACCTGCATGGTCAAGAGGCGAGGAAGGTATTCATTCAACACCCACGGTTCAGTTAAGGACCCAAGGCCCAAAGGCGACTTAAGGCTCGTAGAGATAAACCGCCATGTATGTATGACTCGTATTGTAAGGCAAGAATAGATAGTCACCGAGCCGGACACTGTTATAAGCCTGTCGGGACTCTGTGAGCCGCTGAGCGTCGACCTCTGTATATAAATGGATGACCCAGTGACGGTTCAGGACAAGAAACAGCAAATCGAAAGCTAGGTCAAGCGGATTCACTCCCTGGTAACCGAGACATAAGCAATACCACCCAAAACTGGATCGTAGGCTTTTACCTTCACCGCAAGGGGCCGAACCATTTTAAACCCCGTGTCCTTTGTCCCGCTTAACCCCTTTAAGCTTCCAAGTTGCGATGGCTCCACGACTAAGTCCTTTTGCTAGGACATCTGACGTGACCTTTCCATGACAGTTGGCGCCCACCGTGGGGCCAATGCACGGTGGATTTGAGTTCTTGAAGGGCAGCTTCGAAGGGTTCAAAGGATACGTTATGGGCCGGATGACCAAGAGTCGTCGCGCAAGCTCTACATCGACGATGCGGGCTGGAACCCTGACGCTGGCTCAATAGAGTATGGGTACCGGGTCCCCTTCCGCTGAATCCACATCTTCATCGGCAAGATCGGCGAGCCGGGCCCTGAGCCAGACATCTGCACCGACATCATCGACACGGCTCAGCATGCGAGACCCGCCCGAGCTCAGCCCGCCGTGAAGCGTGCCTTCGTGGGATGCATCCATGGAGGGGAATTTTCTGAAGGATCTATGTCTGGCGGTGAGACGGCCATTTACTCTGATGGTGAGTCATCCACGGGTGAGACGGATTTGTTGTATCGGCTGCAAGATGGCGTGCTTGGGGGCTGTTCCGATGGCAGTAGTATTCTGGACCCCTTTGAGCCGCCGAGCAGAGTCGGGATCTTCATGGCTGGTACCCAGCCTGGGCTAAATTCTTCAACTGCGGCAGCAATGACTTCCGGGTCAGCAGCGGTGACAGCAGCCGGGGCAGGAGGCCCTATGCGCCCTCCGGCTCAGGTTTTGATGTCTCTGATGGATAAATTGACGGCTCTGCTAACAGTCGTGGTTAACCCAGCGAATCAAGCTCAACATGATGCGGAGGTAGCGCACCTACGCGAGGAGATAACACAAGCTAAAGAAGACCTAGCGGCAGAGGACGTCAAGATGACCGTGGAACGTGCGGCTCTGGATGCTCAGGCTCAGTAGATTCAGGCGCAGGCCTTTCAGCTTACAATGGATCAGAACGCGTCTAATGAGGTCATGAGGAGAAGGCACCAGTCCCGTCTGCCTACGGTGTATGAGCCTAGAAACCTTTTCTGCGCACCTGGTGCAGGGCCCATGAAAGTGCAACTATCCCTAGGTGGTTTTGGTAATTCCAAACAACATATAGCTCATTGAGCTAACATCATTCCAAGATGAACATTTCAAGAAAAGCTCAATGAATGGCATGGCATGGATGAGGAAAGTGGATCCCTCAAAATTCTAAGGATAAAAGGATTGGCTCAAGCTCAAAAGCTCAAGACTCTACATTTTACCTTTTAGTGATCCAAGATCACATTGAGTCTATAGGAAAAGCCAATACTATCAAGGAAGGATGAGGTGTTGTTTAATGAGTTTCTTGCTCCACAGTGCTTAGTGATATGCTCCAAAAACCCTCAACTACTTTCTCATATCCACATATGACCTAAACCAAAAGTTAAACTCGGCCCCACCGATTCTTTCTATCCGGTGCCACCAAGTTCAGATGTCATAGCCACTACCACAAACCCTAGGCAAATCGGTCTCACTGATAGGGATCTCTGTCTCAGCGAGATGGGATTGTAATCTCTCTGTTTCCCTTCGTAACGTTTCGGTACAACCGAGATGAGCGATCGGTCCCACCGAGATTGCAATGTAAACTCTCTGTTTCCTTTTCGTAACATTTCGGTCTCACCGGAATGAGCGAACCGGTCCCACCGAGTTTACCTGAACAACTCCCTAGTTAGCTTATTACCAAAATCGCTCTCACCGAGTTTGAGTAATCGGTCTCCCCAAGATTATGTTATGCCCTAACCCTAACCATATAGGTCCTACTGAGTTGCATGTCGGTCCCACCGAAAATCCTAACGGTCACTAGGTTTACTAAATCGGTCTGACCGAGTTTGTTGATTCGGTCCTACCGAGATTGGTAAATTGTGTGTAACAGTTAGATTTTGTGTGGAGGCTATATATACCCCTCCACATCCTCTTCATTCGTAGAGAGATCCATCAGAACAAGCCTACACTTCCAAGTTGTTGTTTCTAAGAGAGAACCACCTACTCATGTGTTGAGGCCAAGATATTCCATTCCTACCATATGAATCTTGATCTCTAGCCTTCTTTAAGTTGCTTTCCACTCAAATCTTCTTTCCACCAAATCCAAATCTTGTGAGAGAGAGTTGAGTGTTGGGGAGACTATCATTTGAAGCACAAGAGCAAGGAGTTCATCATTAACACACCATTTGTTACTTCTTGGAGAGTGGTGTCTCCTAGATTGGCTAGGTGTCACTTGGGAGCCTCCGACAAGATTGTGGAGTTGAACCAAGGAGTTTGTAAGGGCAAGGAGATCACCTACTTCGTGAAGATCTACCGCTAGTGAGGCAAGTCCTTCGTGGGCGACGGCCATGGTGGGATAGACAAGGTTGCTTCTTCGTGGACCCTTCGTGGGTGGAGCCCTCCGTGGACTCGCGCAACCGTTACCCTTCATGGGTTGAAGTCTCCATCAACGTGGATGTACGATAGCACCACCTATCGGAACCACGACAAAAAAATCCGTGTCTCCAATTGCATTTGAATTCTCCAAACCCTTCCCCTTTGCATTCTTGCAAGTTGCATGCTTTACTTTCCGCTGCTCATATACTCTTTGCATGCTTTACTTTCCGCTGCTCATATACTCTTTGCATGCTTTCTTGAATTGTGTGAAGATTGCTTGACATATGCTCAGATAGCTAAAATCTGCCAAAGACTAAAATTGGGAAAAGGATAAGTTTTTAATTAGTCAAGTAGTATAATCACCCCCTCCCCCTAGACATACTTCCGATCCTACAAGTGGTATCAGAGCTTTGGTGTCAATTTGCTTTGATTTCCATAGTTTGGTGGTCATAGCCTTGGTTTCACAACCTAGGAGAGTATGGCATCTAGCGAGGGAAATTATCACCATAGAGGTCCTTACTTTGATGGTACGAATTTTGCTAGTTGGAAGCATAAGATGAAAATGCATATTCACGAACATAACCCCGCCGTTTGGGCTATTGTGTGTATTGGCTTGCAAGGTGAATTCTTTGATGGGAGAACCAAACCGTGAAGCTAGCACGGAAGAGTTGAAGATGCTGCAATACAATGCTCAAGCTTCTGATATCCTCTTCAACGGGTTGTGCCCCGAAGAATTCAACAAAATCAGCCATCTTGAGAATGCAAAGGAAATTTGGGATACTTTGATTGATATGCATGAAGGTACCGACTCCGTCAAGGAATCCAAGTTGGATGTGCTCCAAAGTCAACTTGACAAGTTCAAAATGAAGGATGGTGAAGGTGTCGCTGAAATGTACTCTAGGCTTGGTCTTATCACAAATGAGATTGCGGGCTTAGGAAGTGAAGAGATGACCGACAAATTCATCATCAAGAAGATCCTAAGAGCATTGTATGGAAAATATGATACCATGTGCACATTGATCCAAATGATGCCCAATTACAAGAATCTCAAGCCAACGGAGGTCATTGGAAGAATTGTTGCTCATGAGATGTCACTCAAGGATAAGGAGGAACTTCACAACAAGTCAAGTGGTGCTTACAAAGCCTCATGTGAAGCCCCTACATCATCAAGTGAGAAACAAACCTTCAATGACAAATTGAGCCTAATGGTGAAGAACTTCAACAAATTCTACAAGAGTAGAAGCAAAGAGAGAAGCTCCAAGTCAAGGTCCTACAATGACAAAAGGTCTTCCAGTCGAGAGCGCAATTGCTACAATTATGGAAGACCCGGACACTATTCAAATGAGTGTAAGGCTCCCCACAAAAGAAGAGAAGAATCACCCAAGAGGAGAAGTAGAAGAGAAGAATCACCACCAAGAGAGAGGAGGAGTAGAGATGATCATTATGAACGAAGAACATCCCGGAGAATCAAGGATTCGGAAAGGAAGGACAAGAAATCAAGGAGCTACACAAAACGAAGACATCAAGCTCATGTTGGTGAATGGGTATCCGGCTCCGACTCCGACAATCACTCCGAGAGAAGCTATCACTCCGACTCCGAACATACTCAAGATGAATGTGTTGCCGGTCTAGCACTTGTTTCAACCAACTCCTACGACATATTTGATTCACCAAATGAAGGACTTGGAAGATGCTTCTTGGCTAAAGGCCCTAAGGTAACACACCCCGAGTATGTTGATTTCAATAGTGATGAAGATGACTTGTTAGGTGATGATGATTTACTTGTTGACAACTCTAGTGATGAATACTATGATGAACCGTCAATTAATCACGCTAATCAAGATAAAATGAATGCCAATGATAAGGAGAAGATTGAGCTTCTTACTAAAGAACTAAACACTCTTAAGTTAGCTCATGAAACTATCTTAGAAGATCATCAAGAACTTTTAAGGACTCATGAGAAATTACGCTTTGAAAAGCTCAACCTTGAGCAAGAGCATGAGTTCTTAAAGGCAATCAATGATGATCTCCGTAAGAAAAGTTCTTCTTACATTGCCAAGTGTTTACTCTTATCTACTTACATGCCTCAAGTCAAGTCCATTAACAAAAACAAGAAGGATTCTTCCTCTAGTAGTAACAATAATCATGCTAAATCCAATATTGTTGCTTCTAGTAGTTCTCTTGATTCCACTAATAATTCTCTTAGCCATGTTACACTTGAGCAAGAAAATAGCTTATTGAAGGGAATTATAGAGAAAGGAGTTTACAAGAGCCTTGCCCGGAGTAAACAATTTGAGGAAACTGTACGCAAGCAAGGAAGGCACCGGAAGAACCAAGGTGTTGGTTTTGAACGAAAGTTCAATGCCAATGGAGTTGAGTGGGAAGAAGATCAATATCCCAAGACGAAGTTTGTTCCTCAATAAGAGAAGTATGATCCTACTTCATTCAAGGGGACACAAGCTCAAGATGATCTCCCACCACAAGACCACAAGCAAAAAGGCAAGGACAAGCTTCGAGAGGAGATTGATGCATTTGAAGAAGCTCCTAAGGCCTTGGTCAAGTGGGTTCCCAAGACTACGTCGAGTTCTACTTCATCTAGTATGACTACAACTCCAAGGATTCCCATCAAGATGACGTGGATCCCGAAGAAGAAGAACTAGAGAGTGCTTGAGGGTGACTCCGCCAACATACTTCACTCATATCCTTTTGGAAACAACAAGTGCAATCAACTTCCACATCTTGCACTAGTTCAAGGAGTCACAAACCCTCTTGTTGGTAAGACAAGGGACAAGGTAACCTAATGCTTTCATGGACATCATCTTGTGTGTGCATCACTCTATGTCTGTGGATATACTTGTTTGTTCCTTGTGGGACTAACCCGTGTAGGTATTGAAAGTGTAACTCACTCCAAAGGATTGCTCCAAATGATCTTCATCAACATTGAGCATCCACATCTTCACACCTACATGAAGTCATCATCGACAAAACCCAAGGTTAGTTCATCCCTCTAAGGGGGGATCTCACATCTAGGGGGAGCTTAACTCTAAGAATTGAGTCAAAGCAACTCTAATGGTGTGAACACATCAATGCATTATGTAAAAGTGGTAACCCCACTTGAGCTTAAACAATGAGTATGACCTATGATCAAATGTTCTCATTTGACTCCTAAGTCAATATACTCATATATAGATGACCTAGTCATTGCCAATTGTTTGATAGATGCTAGAATTGGTTGTGCATGCTTTGCCACATATTTCATTTGCCATTTTATTGTGTGAGCATGTTGGTTGCATATTTAACTCATTCGAGGACATCCACTTGTTGCTTTGACTGATTGGCTTCTTTTTATTTTGCCAAGTGGATGAACAAGAATGCCTAAGAACCTTCTCAAGCTATCTATGATTTTCTTGTCTCAAACTCTATTCATGCTACATCACAAAATTTGATCAAGTTAGATTCGAACCACTCTGTGTGAGGAGCACTCGGAGTCCCCGATTCGTCATAGACTTAAACTTCCAAAACTTCTTTGTGTGTTTCGGTCTAACAATTCTTCCATTTCGGTCATACCGAGATCACTAAGTCGATCTAGGTTTTTAATCTTAGTGCAACCGATTTGAACATTTCGGTCATGCCGAGTTGCTGAACTGTCAACAATTATGCATCTCGGTGCCACCAAGTTGTTCCACTCGGTCACACTAACAGGGTTGGGCTATAGATACTCACGGGCAAAAATTTGGAAACTTTCTCCAAACCCCTTCACCCGTGCATAGCTCGCTCTGCCTCCAGGGTCTCCGGATCGTCCTCCTCGCCGCCAGCCGCCTCCAGTCGCTCGTCTCTGCCGCCATCAACGGAATTCAACCCCGCTGTTGCCGTCGTAGCGAGTTCATCGCCAAGCTTGGGTATGGACTCGATCACGGTGCTATCCCCGTCCGATTCCTAGCACATTGTGTTCATCATGATTCTTGCCACGATTGAAATGATTCTATCCAGTCAAAACAATCCATAGATTAGAAGTGAATTGGAAATTTAGGGTTAGGTTTCGGCTGAAACCATCTCGGACCCACCGAGTTGTAGAACTCGGTTCCACCGATTCGGCTAAGGCCATTGCACAAGTGATTCTCGGTCTGGCCGAGAATTGCAAATCGGTGTGACCGAGTTCAGGACTTTGTGAAACCCTAGCAGTCTCGGTGCCACCGAACTGTGACTCGGTCTGACCGAGTTCACTAGTTTAGGTTCCAAAAGCTGCTTCGGTATCACCGAGTTTGCAAATCGATTGATCCGAAATGCTTTCTATGGGAAACTAAAACTAAGTTTTTGAATCATTCTTCTGCAAAAACCTCTGTATTTTGTGATGCTCATCCATTCTATCTCATCTATATCTACTCACAGGGTCTGCAGTCAGTGTTTGCAATATGTCTGAACAAAGTGACAGCCAGAACCAGTCAGAGGAGCAGATTCACATGAGTGAGGGCACTAGTCCCTCTAGCACCTCATATGATGGCAGCAGGAGCACCCCAAGCAACTTGCGCATAGCTGTCACCAGGGCCAGAAAGAAGAGAACCTCGGAATCTGAGGATGAAGACTATGTGCCAGTTGAGGATGAGGCCACTTCCAAGAAGAAAATGCTCAAGAAAGAATATGGCAGAGCTGCAGCCACCAAGCCAGGAGTAAACAGGAAGGTCCTTGCCAAGAGGACACATATGCTGAAAGTCAGAGCATCAACTCAAGAACCTGAGAAATCTGATCCCAAAGAGGCTGCTACAGAAGGGAAGAAGAGGAAGGAAGGGTCAAGAAGACCATGGCCAGAGTTGTTGGACAGCCTTCCATGATAGAGTAAGAAGAGGAAGAAGAGGCTGCTGCTCCAGCACCCAAGGCTCAAAAGCTTATGGGGGATGCCATTAGGTTAGGGCTGCATCATCAAAGCCCAAAGAAGCACCCAAATCTGCCTCCAAGCCCAAGACAACACCTAAGAGGAATACCAGGAACATACCAGCTGCTGAGAAGAACAAGGCCCGAGTGCCTGAAGTTGTTGCTGAAGAGGAAGATGATGAAGAGCATATCTTGAGAAAGTTGAAGCCAAAGATTCCAGACCACAATGATGCTCATCTTGTGGCTGAGAACATGAAGCTGAGGAAGGATGCAGGACTCAGACAGTGGAGGTTGTCTGATCCTTATGCAATCAGGAGAAGGACTGCTATTGACTACAGGTTCCACACTAAGGAACAGCAGGATTTCTATGAGACTGTGCTGCTGGACAAGAAACCTATAGTTTGTGACATGAGGTGGGTGGACTAGAAATACATGAAGGAGAATGAGGAACACTATCCTGGTGTGTATGACAGTTTCAGTGCTTGTGGAGTGGCAGACTTTGTTGGACAGAAGTTCACAAAGTGGAACGATGAGCTCATAATGCAGTTCTACTCCACATCACACTTCTATCCAGATGGCAGGATAGTATGGATGTCTGAAGGTACTAGATACCAATCAACTATTGAGGAATGGGCAAATCTGATCAATGCACCAAAGGAGAAAGAAGATGACTTGGATGTCTATGCCAAGAAGAAGATGGATCACAATTCTATGTCACACATGTACAAGGAGATCCCAGATAAAGCTCTTGAAACTCATAAGTTTGGATTTGTACATTATCTTCTATCAGGACTGCCAACCATCAACTAGATCCTTAGGCACACACTCTTGCCCAAGTCAGGTGACCACAACATGATCAGAGGTCATGCAATAAACTTGCTACACTTATTTGATGTGCCACAGAAGTTCAAGGTCATGAGCCTCATAGTTGAGACTATCAAGAGGACAGCAGCTGACCAGAAGAGAAGTTGTGGGTATGCCCCATAGATCCAGGAGCTGGTCAACTCCAAGATGGGCACAGGCACATACTTGTTGGACAAGGAACACTTTGCTATCTATCTAGATTTTTAGGACAACCAAGTGGTTATGGATGAAGATGAACCATCTTCTGTGCATGCTCAAGCAAAGAAGGAGAAGGCAAGGACAGAGAAGGCTACCAAGATGCCAACAATGGAAGAGGCATCTCAGTACCTTTTGAAGAGCAAACAAGATCAACTAGGCTACTTGATTGGATCCACTCTGAGGATTGAGAAGGGGCTGGCCACCATGACTCAGAACCAGGAGAGCCTGGAGAGGATCATGGAGCAGAAGTTCTATGACTTGGATGTGAAGGTAACTGAGATCCAGTCTGTCGTTGAGCAGCTTCAGGATGACATGCAGGAGAGGAAGGGCAAGACAACCACTGATGCATTTGCCAGAGTGCCTAGAGCTTAGAGATCAGTTGCAGTGCTAGTGACAGACACCAGAGTCACTTCATATGCACCATCTACAGCTCCTACAGCTCCAGTGCAACCAGCTCCAGCACCTACTCCTCCAGCTCCATCCACATCAACTGAAGTCTTCGTCCAAGGAGCCGTCTCTACACCACCACCTGAAGATCAAGCCTGAGAGTCGTTTTAGTACTATGCATTTTCTATGAACTTTTTGGTAACTTGTTGCCAAAGGGGGAGAAAAATGTATAGATCATAGGCTTTGAGAGAGAGTGTTGCTTTTTTGTTATCTCTTGCTTTGGTGGTTGAACTTTATTTGCTTTTTTGAGATACCTTATGTTCGTGTGATACCTGGATGATCATGTGTTTGATCATATGCTACATTTATGCTTGCTGGATGACATTATCCCATTTATCTTTATATGATCTTTCACTTTGCTTGGTGATGAGTGCATGTATTCAATCTTCATTATTTTGAGCGCTCCACCAAGCTGTATGTGACATGGAAGAGTAACCCATGAGCCTAACTCCTTGTGCATTTGCAGTCCAAAGCAAATCTTAAACTATGCACAAATTTAGGGGGAGCTCTTGCTTATCACATACATCTCAAAGCGACAATGTTTTTCACTCTTATTATTATTTGTCGAAGCTTTGATCCATATGTTGTCATCAATTACCAAAAAGGGGGAGATTGAAAGTGCAACTATCCCTAGGTGGTTTTGGTAATTCCTAACAACATATAGCTCATTTAGCTAACATCATTCCAAGATGAACATTTTAGGAAAAGCTCAATGAATGGCATGTCATGGATGAGGAAAGTGGATCCCTCAAAATTCTAAGGATAAAAGGATTGGCTCAAGCTCAAAAGCTCAAGACTCTACATTTTACCTTTTAGTGATCCAAGATCACATTGATTCTATAGGAAAAGCCAATACTATCAAGGAGGGATGAGGTGTTGTTTAATGAGTTTCTTGCTCCACAGTGCTTAGTGATATGCTCCAAAAACCCTCAACTACTTTCTCATATCCGCATATGACCTAAACCAAAAGTCAAACTCGGCCCCACCGATTCTTTCTATCCGGCGCCACCGAGTTCAGATGTCATAGCCACTGCCACAAACCCTAGGCAAATCGGTCTCACCGATAGGGATCTCGGTCTCACCAAGATGGGATTGTAATCTCTCTGTTTCCCTTCATAACGTTTCGGTACCACCGAGATGAGCAATCGGTCCCACCAAGATTGCAATGTAAACTCTCTGTTTCCTTTTCGTAACATTTAGGTCTCACCGGAATGAGCGAACCGGTCCCACCGAGTTTACATAACCAACTCTCCGGTTAGCTTATTACCAAAATCGGTCTCACCAGGTTTGAGTAATCGCTCTCACCGAGATTACGTTATGCCCTAACCCTAACCATATTGGTCCTACCGAGTTGCATGTCGGTCCCACCAAAAATCCTAACGGTCACTAGGTTTACTAAATCGGTCTGACCGAGTTTGTTGATTCGGTTCTACCGAGATTGGTAAATTGTGTGTAATGATTAGATTTTGTGTGGAGGCTATATATACCCCTCCACCTCCTCTTCATTCGTAGAGAGAGCCATCAGAACAAGCCTACACTTCCAAGTTGTTGTTTCTGAGAGAGAACCACCTACTCATGTGTTGAGGCCAAGATATTCCATTCCTACCATATGAATCTTGATCTCTAGCCTTCCCCAAGTTGCTTTCCACTCAAATCTTCTTTCCACCAAATCCAAATCCTGTGAGAGAGAGTTGAGTGTTGGGGAGACTATCATTTGAAGCACAAGAGCAAGAAGTTCATCATTAACACACCATTTGTTACTTCTTGGAGAGTGGTGTCTCCTAGATTGGCTAGGTGTCACTTGGGAGCCTCCGACAAGATTGTGGAGTTGAATCAAGGAGTTTGTAAGGGCAAGGAGATCACCTACTTCATGAAGATCTACCGCTAGTGAGGCAAGTCCTTCATGGGCGACGGCCATGGTGGGATAGACAAGGTTGCTTCTTTGTGGACCCTTCGTGGGTGGAGCCCTCCGTGGACTCACGGCAACCGTTACCCTTCGTGGGTTGAAGTCTCCGTCAACGTGGATGTACGATAGCACCACCTATCGGAACCACGACAAAAACATCCGTGTCTCCAATTGCGTTTGAATTCTCCAAACCCTTCCCCTTTACATTCTTGCAAGTTGCATGCTTTACTTTCCGCTGCTCATATACTCTTTGCATGCTTGCTTGAATTGTGTGAAGATTGCTTGACTTGTGCTAAGATAGCTAAAATCTGCCAAAGACTAAAATTGGGAAAAGGATAAGTTTTTAATTGGTCAAGTAGTCTAATCACCCCCCTCTAGACATACTTCCAATCCTACAGCCCAGTAACCCGCCGGAGGTAAACCGGACTGCAGCACCTAGGGCAGGAACGCCGGTTCAGCCACGTGTGATGGAACCCCCACATCCGAATACTGCTCCGCCTCAGCATGTACCAACGTCACCAGGTCATTATTATAATCCACTGGAGAACATGATTGCTGCAACAGCGTGATTGGCGGCTCTCCCAGTCGATGGTGACTCTCCAACGGCGGTTGAAACACGAAGGGTCAGAGAACTTCTTCAGACGGCCTTAGCACAGCAGGAGGCATATTCTTACAGTAGAGACAGGATTCATTCAACTCCACGTCCAAGCCGAAGCCGGAGTTATAGCAGGAACATGGACTCACCGGTCGTTTCAAGCAATGCCCAGCGCCATGATCAGCCGCACGGGCACGACCCGACATGTGATGGAGTTCTTAACTTGCGTGATCAGGACAGAGTGCGTTAACAAATTGAGCAGGCAGCTCAGCAAGTGGCTCAGATTGCCGCTCAGCAGTCGGCTTATCAGCCCCTTCCGGTTTATCCAATGACTTCATCTAAGGCAGGCATGACCGCTAGGAATGGGGGCGTACCTTGTTTGGTGTCGGCTCTGCGTAACGAGCGTTTGCCCAAGGATTTCAAGGGACCTCGGAAGGTGCCTAATTACACGACCGACTTACAACCTGGGGCATGGATCAAAAGCTATGAGATGGCCATGGAACTACTAGAAGTCAGTGACGCTACAATGGCCAAGTACTTCACCATGATGCTGGATGGAATGGCCCGTACTTTGTTGAAGGGGTGCCACCTAATTCCATCGGTTCATGGGCAGAGTTAAAGGACTAGTTTGTTCAGAACTTTAAAGATACATGCAAGCAACCCATGTTGATTGTGGACTTGAATAATTGCAAGCAAGAGGAGGGTGAATCCACGCCCCATTGGATGCGCCGGCTCAAGGCCATAATACATTCATCTGATAAGATGGGCGCCGGCTCTGCAGTATTGATGTTGGAGAAAAATTGCCGTTTTGAGCCTCTGAAACAGAAGCTGGGGCAGCTCAAGCGCGATTGTAATGACATGGTCCAGCTGATGGCGGCTCTAGTCAAGTATGCCAACTCTGATAGTACCAAGGATCCCGAGTCCGATGATGAGAAGACAGGGAAGGGAAAGAAGAATGGCAACGCGAAGGGCCCGCAGCATAACCCAGCGAGTCAAGAGGGCAATAACAAACATAAGGCTGATGGTAGCTTGGAGTTTGTGGCTAACACCAATGCACAGGGCAACAATCAACGATGAAAGGGGAGGCCGCCTCCTCGGTCTGGCAGGTCAGGTCCCACTCTTGAGCAGTTGCTAAATGAGCCCTATCCAAGGCATGGCACTCGAGAAAAGCCGACCACTCACCTGTGGAAGGATTGTACGATTATGAATGCTTTCAAGAATTCTAACATGTTTGACAGCAATCATGGGTCGGGCGGTGGCTCAGGCGGCGGCAGTTTTCATGATCCGGGTTATGGAGGTGGCGGCTCTAATTCCAGCTTTCAAGGCCACCAAAATAATCAGGGGGGTTATAACCAGCAATCCGGCCAAGGGAGTCAGCAGCAGCAGCAGCAATCTGGATATCAGAGTCATCCAAAACAGTTGAACAGTGGGCAGTATCACCTTTTCACCACAAGTTTGTGCAAGTGGGACCAGAAGCTTCACAAGAGGGCAGTGAACGCCATTGAGGCGGCAGTTCCCCAGTACTTGTGATGGTCTGAGCAACCCATTATGTGGAGTCGGGCGGATCACCCGCCCTGGGTTGATAACCCGGGTCACTTGGCTTTGGTGGTGGCACCTCAAGTTGGGGGATACAAGTTTACTGAAGTGCTCATGGATGGAGGTAGCAGCATTAATATCCTTTATTATGAAATCTTCCGTCGCATGGGGTTAACTGATAAGAATCTTAAGTAGTCAAATACTATTTTCCATGGTGTGGTTCCTGGTAAGTCGGCATACCTAGTTGGCAAGATTGAACTGGAGGTAGCCTTTGGAGATGAGCACGACTCCAGGGCTAAGAAGTTAACTTTTGAAGTGGTCAAAATCAAGGGCCCGTATCATGCTCTGTTTGGACGGCCGACTTATGCCAAGTTCATGGCACGGCCGTGTTATGTTTATCTGCAGCTCAAGATGCCGGGTTACAAGGGGACCATCACGGTTCATGGCAGTCGGAAGGTAGCCTAGGAGTGTGAAGAAGGAGACGCGGCTTATGCTGAGTCGGTCTGTGCAGCAAAAGAGTTGAAGTTTTACAAGGATAATGTTGATACGGCTGATATGACATCTTTGAAAAAGCCAACTATGGAGCATGACCCGGTAATGAAGTTTAAATCGGCCGATGACACCAAGCTTGTTGATTTCGTACCTGGCGCCTCATCCAAGCAGTTCAGTATCAGTGCTAATTTGGATCCCAAATAGGAAAGCGCGCTCATCAAGTTCATCCGTGAGAACCGGGACATCTTTGCATGGAAACCTTCTGACATGTCAGGTGTACCGAGAGAACTCGCTGAGCACACTCTCAATATTGATCTGAAATTTAAGCCAGTTAAGTAGTTTCTTCAGTGGTTTAATGAGAAGAGGCGTAAGGCCGTCGGTGAGGAGGTGGACCGGCTCTTGGCAGCAGGGTTCATTATTGAAGTATTTCATCCTGAGTGGTTGGCTAACCCGGTGCTAGTGCTCAAGAAGAATGGCACTTGGCATATGTGTGTGGATTACATGGACTTGAACAAGGCTTGTCCGGCTGATCCCTTTGCTCTCCCTCGTATAGACCAAAATCATCGATGCTACGGCGGGTTGTGAGCGTTTGAGTTTTTTGGATGTTTATTCTGGATATCATCAGATCAAGATGGCAATTAAGGACCAGTAGAAGACATCTTTTATTACTCCCTTTGGGGCCTTCTGCTATGTGTCTATGCCTTTTGGGCTCAAGAGTGCCCAGGCGACTTATCAGTGCTATGTGCAAAATTGTCTTCATACTCAGACTGGGCATAATGTGCATGCTTATGTGGATGATATTGTGGTCAAATCCAGAGGGAGGGAAACCTTGATAGATGACTTAAGGGAGACCTTTGATAATCTCTGGGTCTACAATATGATGCTTAATTCGGCCAAGTGTGTCTTTGGTGTGCCGGCGGGCAAGCTTTTGGGACTTCTGGTTTCTAACAGAGGCATTGAGGCTAACCCAGAGAAAATCAAAGCTATTACCTCTCTGGCGAAACCCAAGTGTATCAATGATGTCTAGCGTCTGGCGGGTCATATTGCAGCTTTAAGCCGGTTCATGAGCCGGTTGGGTGAGAAGGCCATACCGCTATACCAGATGATGAAGAAAACAGACGACTTTGTCTGGAGTGATGCTGCTAACGATGCATTTGAAGATTTGAAGAGGCAGCTAGCTGAGCCGCCGGTCCTTGCTGCTCCCATTGATAAGGTGCCATTATTGTTATATGTGGCTGCTAACACACGTGCTGTCAGCGTGGCCGTTGTGGTGGAGCTAAAGGAGGCTAGTAAAGAGTATCCGGTTCGACGGCCAGTTTACTACATCAGTGAGGTCCTTATTGAGTCCAAGCAGAGATATCCACATTGGCAGAAGCTTGTTTATGGGGTATTCATGGCTAGCTGGAAGCTTAAACAATACTTTCTGGGTCATCCCATCACTGTGGCCAGCTCTGCTCCTTTAGGAGATATCATTCAAAACAGAGAAGCCACAGGACGAGTCGCCAAGTCGGCCATTGAGCTTGGGCCTCATGGTTTAAAGTATGTGACATGCACTGCTATCAAGTCGCAAGCACTGGTGGATTTCATCAATGATTGGACAGAGCTGCAGATGCCTGAAGAGAAGCCGGACAACACATATTGGACTATTCACTTTGATGGGTCCAGGCAGTTGGAGGGCTCGGGGGCTGGAGTTGTTTTAGCTTCCCCTCGAGGTGACAAATTTTGTTATGTGCTAAGGTTGATGTTTCCTTGTACTAACAATGCAGCTGAGTGTGAGGCCTTGCTCCATGGTCTTCAGATAGCTAAAGATATGAGCTTAAGCCGGGTAAGGTGCTTTGGCGACTCAGATTTGGTAGCTCAACAAGTCTCAGGCAAATGGGATTCCAAGGATCCCCTAATGGCGGCTTATCACCGTGAAGTTGATGTTGTTGCTGGACACTTCAAGGGTTATCAAGTGGAGCACATTGATCGTAGAAAAATGAGGTGGATGATGCTATAAACTGGCTGGAATCTCAGCGTAAACCGGTACCACCGAACACTTTCTTGGATATTCTGCATAATCCTTCTGTTAAGTTACCTACAGAGGAAGACTTGGCTGTTCCTGACCCAGAAGCACAGTTGGTGGCGGCTCTTCACGTCATCCCAGATTGGACAGTGCCATACTTGGCTTATATGACCCGGGGCGAGTTGCCTGAGGATGAAACCTTGGCTAGGCAGATAACCCAGCGGTCTAAGTCAATGACAATTGCCAATGGCGAGTTGCATCATCGCAGTGTCACTGGGGCGTTTCAGCATTGTGTCTCTCCTGAGGAAGGTCAAGAGATTCTTTGTGAGATTCCTGAAGGAGATTGTGGCCATCATGCCGGTTCAAAGTCCCTTGTGGCCAAAGCTTTTCGCCATGGGTTTTATTGGCTGACGGCTCACGTTGATGGAGAGGATTTGGTTAGTAAATGTGATGGTTGTCAGAAATTCTCACGGCAAGCTCACATACCAGCTCAGGAATTGAGGATGATTCAATTACTTGGTCGTTTGCAGTGTGGGGGCTTGACATGGTTGGGCCTTTTAAAAGGTCCAAGGATAAAAAGACCCACCTCTTGGTGGCGGTTGACAAATTCACAAAGTGGGTTGAAGCAAAGCCGGTCAGTAAGTGTGATGCGGCAATGGCGGTTCAATTCATGAAAAAAGGTGATTTTCCATTTTGGCTTTCCCCACAGTATCATAACTGATAATGGCACTAACTTGTCCAAGGGTGCCATGGAGGAGTTTTGTCAATGTGAGCATATCCGGCTTGACGTTTCATCAGTAGCTCAACCCCCAGTCCAATGGTCAAGCCAAAAGAGCCAATCAGGAGATTTTGAAAGGCATCAATCCCCGTCTTCTGGTTCCTTTGCAACAGATGCCGGGTTGTTGGGTGAAGGAGCTACCATCAGTGTTATGGAGTATCAATACTACCCCCAACAGATCTACGGGTTACACCCCTTTCTTCATGGTTTATGGTGAAGAGGTGGTTCTTCCTAGTGACATTCCTCATGACTCACCCCGCGTGGCGGCTTACATTGGAGCTGATAATGAACAAGTGCGGTAGGATGCACTTGACCTGTTAGATGAAAAGCGTGACTTGGCAGCAGCCCGCTCAGCGATTTACCAACAGGACCTGCGTTGTTATCACAGCCGTCGGGTTAAGTCCAGAACCTTTCAAGAAGGTGATTTGGTGCTCCGGATCATCCAGGATCAAACTGATGCACACAAGTTATCCCCACCTTGGGAAGGGCCCTTTGTGGTCAACAAGAACTTGAACAGCGGGTCATAGTACCTTATCGATGTTCGAGAGCATACAGACTCATGTAAGTCAGAGGAGGAGACCAGTCGGCCGTGGAATATTGCTCATCTTCGGCCTTACTACACTTGAGCTACCGGCTCTTATGGTGTACATATTTTTGACGATGTATATATTATGATAAGTAATAAAGCAGGACCTCTGTGTTTTTCATCCTCAAATGATTATATTTCTTCATCATCATAATTCCAAAGACCAATTGGGGGCTACTAATCATATTCGAATCATAGCTTAAACCCTTTTTTGGTTCGACTTTGATCGTATTCGAATCAGAGTCGTTAAAAAACTCTCAATGTCATTTATGGGCTTCCTGTTCAAACATAGATCGTATTCGAACCAAAGACAACATAGCTGTCGGTACCCTCTTGATCAGTGCAATGCCAAACCCACTAGGGGGCTTCTTGATCGTATTCGAATCATATCTTAACCCCTTTCTGGGTCCGACTTTGATCATATTCGAACCAGAGTCGTTAAAAAACTCTCAAGGTCACTAGGGGGCTTCCTGTTCAAACATAGGTCGTATTCGAACCAAAGAGAACATAGCTGTCTGTACCCTCTTGATCGGTGCAATGCCAAACCCACTAGGGGGCTTCATTGATCGTATTCGAATCATAGCTTAACCCCTTTTGGTTCGGCTTACTGGTCGTATTTGAATTAGAATCCTCGCTTTTTTCTCTCTGTTTGACTTATGTCGGAGTAATGGGCCACGGGTAGGCTGACCCGAGCCCCAGAACCTTTCAAGACATCGGGGCAGGCTACGCCCCTCAAGACCCCACGGCGAAGAGCCGCCTTCAGGGAGTCGGCGGCGGGGTCACCGACTGCCCCCTCACGGCCGAGTCCCGGTGATGACTTCAAGAGGAGCCGACTCCTATTGACAGCTTCTAGAGAAGCCGACTATGGGGAGTCGGCCCGTGACTCCAACCACCTCCGGCCTTCTCCACAATAGACAGGATGGGGTACAGTCACCACGAGGCCATCCCCGCCCGGCTTACAAAGGGCCGGCATGGCTACAGTGCGCCATACCGAAGGAGATCTCCGTCCGGCGCGGCACTGTTGCCATGCTCGCCCTGACCTCAGCCCCCGTGGGCGGTGCACTATGCCCACGACGGCCTGACTATACGGCCTAGAGACGGCGGGACCACCCGCCAGCGGGAGTACAGAAGACAGCGAGAGCACCACAAGATGGCCCCGTCGGGAGTCGGCTCACCGGAGTCGGCCAGCCCCTCCCACGGGCCCCGCACGCCATTAACCAGACAAGACAGGGAATGGCGACAGTGATCGCCCGTCAGGCGGTGGCACTGTTGCCATGACCCCATGACCAAGCCGGCGTCACTAGCAGCGTGGCTACAGTAGTCTGTAGCCGGCAGGGCCCGCCAGTCGGCGGGCCCCAGTAGTCGGCGGAGAGGACGGCGACCTGAGAGACAAATGGCTGGGACCCGTGCCCAACCGGATTACCATTGTAACCCTGGGGGGCAAGCCTATATAAGCCCCCTAGGGCACCCATGCAGGGGGATTGACCCATTAGCATTAGACCAGACCATATAGGAAGGGGAAAGCTAGCCTTGCCTTCTCCTACCTCCAGGAAACAGCTCTAGGAGCAACCTTGTACTCACTTTGCCGTAGTGATCATGCGGAGACCCCACGGAGCAGCAGTAGGGGTGTTATCTCCACGGAGAGCCCTGAAGCTGGGTAAGATTCGCCGGCGTGCATACCTTCGCCTCATCCCGTTTCCAGGCACCGGCGACGTTCTACTCGCCCCCACCATGATAAGCCATCCCTTGGCATATGTCGTACCCAACCCCCGACATTTGGCGCCCACCATGGGGCGAGGTGCACCGCCATCTGGAGACCTGCTCTGGACGGGAACCCTTTTCCTCCCTGGCGAGCACAGCCAGCCCGGCACGCCAGATGGAGTTTGCACCGACGCGCTACATGGTGCTGAGATCGCATGCGCAGCCAGCTGCCTCGCCGAACTTGTAAGCGAGGTTCGCCTCTCCGACGAGCCTGCATCTGACGCAGGCACGGGCGGCCCCGAGAGCCTCCTCGCGGGCCTCCTCGACCAACTCCACGTTGCCGGCGAGCCTGCCGTAGACCTGGAGTCCATAGGCTCCACCGACCTGATGCTGGTCGACTCCGACACTGCGTCGCTTGACGCGTTCCCCACCAACGTGGTGGTCTACGACGAGCCACTCCCTCACACCGAGAGTGGCGGAAGCACCGTCACAGAGGTTCTCGTCCTCGATCATGGCGAGCGCTCCGGCGAAGGCGCTCACGAACCGCTCAACGCGGCTCTGCGAGACCTGTCCGCGCCGATTCCGCGAGATGCTGAAGCCGAGACGTTGGAGGCGCGCCGCGATTCAGCTCATTGAGGGCGCGAAGAAGCTGGCAAGCATGAGATGCTTGTCAGAAGCCTACCAGCATGAGATGGATCACGCCGTGGGCGGCTCGCCGGCTCCGACTGGGCCTAGCCGCCTAGGCGCGATCCGGCAACGCGGCGTGGCAATCGCCAAACTGTTTGGGGCCGATCGCCCTGTGTATGCCATGCCTGCGGAAAACATCCGCGCCGCCCAGGCGGCAGCGGACGAGCTGGACAACTTCGAGGGTGAAGAGCGCCGCCTGATGACGGAGCGAATTCAGCAGCTCCTCGACGCGGTTGTCGTGCAGAATGAGGCCGGCTGCCGCACGGAAGCGCCGCAACGACAAAACGACGACCTACCACCCCGCCGAGATCAAGGCGCGACGTCTCGGACACCGACTGGCAGAGTCCGCGGAAAGAAAGACAAGGAGCCGACTGTCAGCCACAGTCGGACTCGCATCACCATCGAGCGCGACCAAGACGGTCGCCCCAAAGCAGTGGAACGGCGGGACGACTATCTGCCTCCTCCTCCTCGCAGAGAAAGGCGAGTCTCCCCGCCACCCGTAGAGCATCCGACTCTCGGCGACCGCCTTGGCCGTCGAGAAGGATTCGGAGAAAATGACGCCCGTCACCGGATCGACTGACTCCACCGATCCCTGGCGCTGGAAGAAGAAGATGAGTTGGGTCCTCCCTGTTTTGGACCCCGCGTCCGAGACAAGCCCTTTCCCAAAGGGTTCACGCTCCCCCGAGATACGCCCAAGTACACCGGCACCATGAAGCCGGAGGACTGGCTGATTGATTACTCCACGGCCGTCAATATAGTGAACGGCAACAAGCGTGTTGCCATAAGGTATGTTCGACTCATGCTCCAGGGCACGGCCCGGACATGGTTGAACAGCCTGAAGCCCCGCGACATCAACAGCTGGGTCGACTTCACCGAGGCCCTCGTCCGCAACTTCACGAGCATGTACAAGCGACCTCCCAAGCCTCGCCAACTCTCCTTGTGTGTGCAAGGCCCCGACGAGTCCACTCGCGACTACCTCACGCGCTGGGCCGAGCTTCGGAACTCTTGCGAGGGCGTGCACGAGGTGTAGGCTATCGAGTACTTTACTGCCGGGTGCAAAGAAGGCACCCTCCTCAAGCACAAGCTCCTTTGCGACAAGCCGGAGACCCTCGATGAGCTGCTGGTCACAGCAGACAAGTATGCCACAGACGACTCCTCCATGAAGGCGGAGATTCAAGTTAGTGCGACTGGCAAAGTAGCCCCTCAGGCTCCCAGAACTCCGGCTGGGGACACCAGTCGGCGGTAGCAGCAAAGTGACCACAAGCGCAAAGCCCCGCAGCCGGCTTCCAGCAGCCGGCAAGTGGCGACAGTCGAAGACCAACAGCCGAAGGGGCAGCCTATGACCAAGCGACATAAAGGCGGCAAGTCCAATTGGTTGCCGGCCTTCTCCTACGAGCAGACTCTAGATGGCCCCTGCAAGTTCCACAGCGGCGCGAAGCCGTCAAATCACACCACCCGGAAATGCCACTGGCTCATCAGAATCGCCAAAGGAGATGGCCTCCTGCCTCCCCCGCCTACTGGGCCGCCGCCTCCACCATCGCCCCAGCAGCCGGCTGCCAGGCCAGTCGGTGCAATACAAGACGAGTACCCAGAAGAGCACAGAGCCTACGTAGTATTCACCAGTGTGGCTGATGATCGACGCAGCAGGCGGCTGCAGCAGCAAGAGGTGAATGCGGTAGCATCAAGTACTCCCGAGTTCATCCACTGGTCCGAGAAGCCTATCAGTTGGAGCAGAGCTGATCACCCATAGGTGATGCCGAATCTGGGCTCCTACGCCCTGGTCTTAGGCGCCACCTTTGCCACAGATAGGCGGGCCGCTCGTTTTTCGCGAGTGCTGATAGACGGAGGCAGTAGCATCAACATCCTGTACAAGGATACCATGGAGAAGCTAGGAATCAAGCAAAGACAACTTCAGATTAGCCGGACTATGTTCCACGGCATTGTCCCGGGCCTTTCCTGCTCACCAATCGGCAAAATCCTGATAGATGTCCTCTTCGAAGACAAAGATCATTTCCACTGAGAGCCAGTGTGGTTTGAGGTGGTGGATCTCGAAAGCCCATACCATGCGTTGCTTGGCCGACCTGCGTTGGCCAAGTTCATGGCGGTCCCCCACTATGCCTACCTCAAGATGAAGATGCCGAGTTCCAAGGGGATCCTGAGCATAGACGGCGACTACAGAAAGTCATCCGCTTGCGCGGCCGAAAGCAGTCGGCTAGCCGAGTCCCTGGTGATCGCGGCCGAGAGGCGGCTTCTTGACCGGGTTGTGGCAATGGCCGGCAAGCAGCCCGAGATGTCGCCCAACCCCAAGGAGTCTGAAGCCGAAGGTTCATTCAAGCCGGCCAAAGAGACAAAGAAGATACCCTTGGACCCGGAGCACCCAGAGAGGTACGCTGTCATAGGTGCAAACCTTGACAGCAAATAGGAAGGCGAGCTCGTCGATTTCCTCCGTGAGAATCGAGACATCTTTGCATGGTCCCGTAAAGACATGCCAGGTGTACCGATGGAATTTGCCGAGCACAAGTTACATGTCCGGTCTTATGTGAAGCCCGTCAGGCAGCCCTTGCGCCGCCTGTCAGAAGAGAAGAGAAGAGTTGTTGGAGAAGAGATAGCCCGACTCCTGGCGGCCGGCTTCATTATGGAAGTCTTCTTCCCGGAGTGGCTAGCAAACCCGGTCCTGGTGCTGAAGAAGAACAAGCAGTGGCGGATGTGTATCGACTACACAAGCCTCAACAAAGCCTACCCCAAGGATCCATTCGCTCTGCCGAGAATTGATCAGGTGATAGACTCCACAGCCGGATGCGAGCTGTTGAGCTTCTTAGATGCATATTCAGGATATCACCAGATCAAGCTCAACCCGGCTGACAGACTGAAGACCGCCTTCATCACGCCGTTTGGTGCCTTCTGCTACCTGACCATGACGTTCGGCTTGAGGAATGCCGGTGCCACCTTTCAGCGTTGCATGCAGAAGTGCCTCCTCAAGCAACTCGGCAGAAATGCCCACGTCTACATGGATGATGTGGTGGTGAAGACGGAAAAGCATGGAACACTGTTGGAAGACCTCAAGGAAACCTTTGAGAATCTACGCCGATTCCAGATCAAGCTCAACCCCGAGAAGTGCGTCTTCGGAGTACCAGCCGGCCAACTCCTTGGCTTCCTAGTCTCTGAATGCGGCATAGAGTGCAACCCTGTGAAGATCAAGGCCATCGAGAGGATGGAAGTACCCAGCCGACTGCTAGATGTGCAAAAGTTCACCGGCTGTTTGGCGTCCATCAGCCGATTCATCAGTCGGCTGGGCGAGAAGGCTCTCCCCTTATATCATCTCATGAAGAAGACGATCTTTTTCGAGTGGACTCCCAAGGCGAACGAAGCTTTTCTCCAACTGAAGAAAATGTTGACTACGCCCCCTGTACTGGCGGCCCCGACTCCCAAAGAGCCCATGCTCCTGTACATTTCTGCCACCAGCCGGGTAGTCAGCACAGTCATCGTGGTCGAATGCAAGGAGGAAGGCAAGGCTCTACCTGTCCAGAGACCGGTATATTACCTGAGCGAAGTATTGTCGACCACCAAGCAGAACTACCCCCACTACCAGAAGATGTGCTACGGCGTGCACTTTGCCGCCAAAAAGCTGAAGCCTTACTTTCAGGAGCATCCAATCACTGTGGTTTGCACAGCCCCCCTAGCCGAGATCATTGGAAGCCGAGATGCTTCTGGCCGAGTGGCCAAATGGGCCATTGAGCTGGCTCCCTACACCATCTACTACCAGCCCCGCACCGCCATCAAGTCACAAGAGCTGGCCTACTTCCTCGTCGACTGGGCCGAGACCCAGTACCTGCCGCCAGTGCCCGACTCCACCCATTGGCGGATGCACTTCGACGGCTCCAAGATGCGCACTGGCTTGGGAGCCGGCGTTGTCCTCACTTCCCCCAAAGGCGACAAGCTCAGATATGCACTGCAAATCCATTTTTCCGCCTCCAATAACGTCGTCGAATACGAGGCGCTCATTCACGGGCTCCAGCTTGCCAAAGAGCTCGGCATTCTCCGGATCCTTTGTTTCGGTGACTCCGACTTGGTGGTCCAGCAATCATCTAGCGACTGGGACGCCAAGGATGCAAACATGGTGAGCTACCGCTTCCTGGTGCAGCAACTCAGCAGATATTTTGAGGGGTGCGAGTTCCTTCATGTGCCAAGAAATGACAATGATCAAGCAGACGCTCTGGCACGAATCGGCTCTACCCGCCAAGCGATACCAACTGCCGTCGCCCTTCGGCGCCTCCTCAAGCCGTCTATCAAGCCTTCACCAGAATCAGACTCCATCTTTGTGCCAGCTCCCCCTGAAGAAGTCGGATCCGACTCAAGAGCCCCAGCAGGCGGCACGAGAATTCTTACAAATGACTCCAAGAGCGTCGTAGTCGAAGCCGGCCCGGGGACTTCAGAACCCGGCCCGGGGACTGCGGCGACTAAACCGAAGACTCCAGAACTCGGCTCGGGGACTGCGCCAATTGGCTCGGGGACTTCATCAACCCAGTAAGCAGCCGTGGACTCCAACCCGCCGCCTCCCAGCCCAGCCACCCTTGTCCAAGTCGCAGTACTGGCAGTTGAAGAGATAGCAGCACCCTCATGGGCCCAGCCCATCCTCAAGTTCTTAGTGAGCAAAGAATTGACAACTGATGAAATCTCGGCTCGTCAAGTGCAACGCCGAGCAGCAGCCTACAC
The DNA here is from genome assembly GCF_018294505.1 of Triticum aestivum. NCBI lineage: Eukaryota > Viridiplantae > Streptophyta > Magnoliopsida > Poales > Poaceae > Triticum > Triticum aestivum. The sequence continues at coordinate 97,636,038 of NC_057804.1, forward strand.
CATAGTCAACAGAGAGTTGGTCAGGCGCAGCGTCACTGGTGTCTACCAGCGTTGCGTCGAGCTAGAGCAAGGCCAAGCAATTCTCAAAGACATCCATCAGGGCGATTGCGGCCACCATGTGGCTTCAAGAGCACTCGTCGCCAAAGCCTTTCGACATGGTTTCTTCTGTCCGACTGCCCTAGAAGAGGCCAAAGAGTTGGTTCAAAAGTGCAAAGGGTGCCAGAAGTTCCGCTCCAAGCCACATCAACCGGATTCGGCACTCAAGACTATCCCCATCGCCTGGCCCTTTGCGGTTTGGGGCCTAGATATGGTGGGACCATTCAAAACAGCCCGAGGCGACCTAACTCACTTACTTGTCGCGGTGGACAAGTTCACCAAGTGGATAGAAGTAAAGCCCATCAAGAAGTTGAATGGTCCGACTGCAGTGACTTTCATCACCGACATCACGACTCGGTACGGCATACCACACAGCATCATCACCGACAATGGCACAAACTTTGCCAAAGGTGCCTTGGCCCGTTTCTGCGCGACACAGGGCATCCAACTGGACTTAGCGTCCGTTGCCCACCCCCAGTCAAACGGCCGGGTAGAGCGAGCAAATGGCCTCGTCCTGTCCGGCATCAAGCCCCGGCTGGTCGAACCACTGGAGCGTTCGGCCGGCTATTGGCTTGACGAGTTATCAGCCGTCCTTTGGAGTCTGCGCACGACTCCAAACAAGTCAACCGGTTTCACACCTTTCTTCCTTGTCTACGGTGCTGAAGCCGTCATCCCAACGGACATAGAGTTCGACTCCCCGCGAGTCACCATGTACACAGAGGAGGAAGCAGAAGAAGCATGTCAAGACGGTGTCGATCTGCTGGAAGAGGGTCGGCTGTTGGCTCTCAGCCGGTCCAGCATCTACCAGCAGAGCCTACGCCGATACTACAACAGGAAGGTCAGGGCGAGATCTTTCTAAGAGGGCGACCTTGTGCTCCGACTAATCTAGCGAACAGCTGGTCAGCACAAGCTGTCGGCGCCTTGGGAAGGCCCCTTCATCATCAACAAAGTGTTGGGCAACGACTCCTACTACCTGATCGACGCTCAGAAGCCCTGAGCACGCAAGAGGGACGACTCCGGCAAAGAGACGGAACGCCCATGGAATGCAAATCTCCTCCGAAGATTTCACAGTTGATGCAGTATGTATCACGCTACCCTTTGTATTAAAGTACCAAGACTTCGGGCCCCCCGAGGCGAGCTCGGGGACTGCCCTTTTTGTTATCTGTATGATAAGAATTACGCCTTCGAGTATACTACTCTTTGTTATGCCGCTCGGCACCGGGCTCGACTAGTCAGCCCGGGGACTCGCCGCCTCGCGCTATGAAATGCTTCCTGCAGTCGGACAAGTAGTGTGTGGTGCCTAAGCCATCTCCTGTCAGAAGCCGTAGCTCGCAGAGCGACTGTTTGGTAGGCAGGAGTAAGGAAGAACGGGCGCCCACACGAAAAATGGCTAAGGACCCAAAGCACAAACATAGCCTAAGACGGCTTCCAACCTTTCTCAAGCAAAGCCGACTCATGAGTAGTCGGCTCGCCGCTTTCCTATAGCCCCCCTTAAGCAAAGCCGACTCGTAAGTAGTCGGCTTACCGCTTTCTATCCGACTTGTTAAAAAGACTCTAAAATGGCCAAGTACTTGCCTTCCCAAAGTAGCCAAGCGTTTGATCCAGTGGTAGTCCGCAGAGCGGTTGTCCGACTGGCAAGGCGGCAACTAAGGGAAGGCGGCAAAAGAAAAAGCCAAAAGAGCAATGAGCAAGGAAAGATAGAATTCGGATAAATATTTACATAACATAGGCCCTTGGCCGAATCTTCAAGTAGAAGTTCAAAATACACCCTGCGGGTGGAATTGTTCGAATTAACAAAGTTCTTCAAAGACTACTAAGGCAGATAAAATGGAGGCAAGACGGCAGCCTAAGAGGCGGCATCCAGGTTCGGAGGGTCAGAGGAGACGGCGGTGTCAGGCGCCGGGGCGGCCGGCTGGGCAGTCTCGGCTTGATCGTCTCCGGCGGCAGCCGCCTTCTCCGGACGCGACTCGTTGCTGGAGGCGTGGTCGAGCTCAGGCTGGTCGCCCATTCCGTCTTCTGGCACCTCCGTCTCACCTCCGTCCTCCGCCTCGCCTTCCTCCTCGGCGCTGGAAGCAATCACCTCTGCCGAGTCCTCGTCGTAATCTGGCTTCATCCCGAACCACTCCGGCGGCGCCTCCCTGCCGTCTTCAGCCCGATCAGGGACGAAGATGCTGGTGTCTGCATAGTCAGCGATCGCCGCCGCACGCACGATGAGGGCGTCTTCCATAGCTACCAGCTCCGCCTGGGCCTCTGACCGGAACGCGGCCAGCCGGTCCAGGTCCAGCCCTGGATACCACGCCTTGACGAATTCCAAGGCCCGGCATGCTCCAGCCCGGGCCGAGGAACCCTTCCAAGCCTCAAGACGACCAGCTGCGACCTCCAACCAGTCGGCAGTCCGACTGGCAGTGCAAAGAACCGACATGTCTGGCCACAGGGCGGCAATCGCCTGGGCGCCGGCTCGTTGAAGCCGGCGCAGCATCCGATGGGCCGACCGCAGACGAGCCTCGATGCTCAGAAGCTTCTCATCGAGGGTCCGGGGGGCGTTGGCAGCAATCTCCGCGCCACTTGCCCTCTGTGCCTCACGATCAGCCTCGATGGCCTGAGTGGCCGCCTGCGAGTGGCCGGGGAAGAAGTCTGCCAAGACAAAAAAGAAGCAAGTCAAAAAATCAGGAGTCAGCCCGACCCATAGTCGGCGGATCACAAAAAGTAAAGAGATTAACCGTCGATGATGTCCTCAATCTCATGGAAGACGGAAGCCAGCTGCGCCTCCTTGTCAGTCCAGGAGGAGCACTCGCTCTCAAACTCGGCCAGGAGCGCAGCCTCCTTCTTCTCTGCCTCCTCCTGCGCCTTCTTGAGCAGCTCCTTTTGCTCCGCCAGCTGTGCGGCCAGCAGATCATGCTCCGCGGCGAGCTTGCCGCACTCCTCCCCCTTGGCACGCAAGGCGGTGTTGGCCTCGCCCAGCTGCTGCTGAAGAGTGGAATTGGCCTCTGAAGAATAAAACAGAAAGACGTTAAGTCATCAACAAAGAAAGTCGCTGAGAAGATCCGACCCGACTGCTCAGCAGTCGGCCCAAATCTCGGGGACTACAGCCCACGGGTGCGCCAGCGCGCCCCCGCAAAGAAGAAGGAATACTCACTCCGACTCTTCGACAAGTCGGCAGTGCGCCTGCCCAGCTCCTCAACATTGCGGTTGAAAGCAGTGACGCGAGGTTGTGGTACTCCTGCAATAAGAATTTTTAGACGAAGATAAGTATCGAAACTCACCCCAAGGAGTGCCGAGCCGCCTGCTCAGTAGCCGGCCCGAAACTCGGGGACTACACCCAGTGGGTGCGCTGGCGCGCCCCCACAGAGAAGAACAAAGAAAAGCAAAGTCAAAAATGAAGCATACCCGGACGGCTACTCGCGACGCCAGATGCGCCTTGGTGCAGCTCTGGATGGCGTCGCCCTCGGCTCGCAGCTTCGCTTGAACGTCCAGAAGCGCCTGGTTTAGCGGGCCCGTGCCGCCTCCTCGCACCCATCCAACGGGCGCGACACTCGTTACCTCAGTGTCTGGGATGGCCGAGCTGGCGGTGCCGGTCTCCAAAGGTCGTGGCGCTGAAGTCGCCTTCTCAAGGCGGCGACGCGCTGGCGAGGCGACTTGAAGGAGCAGCTTCACCACGGACTCATCCTCAGTCGGCGGCACCGGCGGGCCTGCCGGCTATTTACCTTGCGCACCCCCAGACAGCGGCGGAGGCGGCGGTGGCGGCACAATCGTGTCCGACATGGAGGCATCACCGCTCTCCCTCTCCATGACAGGGTTCTCGCCGCCGACTTCCCCAGTCTGCCCCGTGAACTCCGGGGGCGGCTGCGTGGAGTTCAGCGGGATGACGAGCAATGCCGACTGGAGGAGCGCGGCCTCCTCAACTCGCCGCCTTGCCGCCACGGAGGCTTCGGCCTCGTCCAGCTTCCTCTGGGCAGAGGCAGCCTCCTTCTCGGCCTCTGCCTTCTCCAGATGGGCGGCTTCGTCCTCGTCGGGCTTCTCCCGCGCGTTCTGCTCCGTCGCCTCCTGAAGGTCGGCGGCGGGATCAATCCGCCGAGTAGTGGCGGAAGTCTCTGCTGACCCCATGACGGAGGCGGCGGCGACCCTCTCGAAGGTGAGGGGAGCCCTGAGGCGAGGAAAGCATGTAAAAGATTTGGACGAAGATCCACCAAGTACAAAACAAGTCAAGAGCGGAGGCACTTACGCGGAGACCAATGGCGGCTTCTTCACTTCCTTGCGGAAGCGGTTGGCCTTCGCGATCGCCTCCTCCCTTTGGGTCGCGGTGGCCGCCCCCTTGAACTTCTTTGACCGGCCGCCAAGAAAGCGAGGCTCGGCCCGGCGCCTTTTCGCGCCGCCTTGACCACCCAAGCCGGCGGTGGAACTCGCGCTCGGCTGGCCGGCCCTTGATTGGTGGCGCGGGGCGGCTTCCCCCTCGGCACCGTCATCAGGCCAGTCGGCAAAAGTGGTCGAGGGCCTGAAGGCTCCTCCTCCTCCTCCTCCTCCTCCTCCTTCGGTGTCGGCCTCCATCGCCGCGGCCCCCAAGTCCGGGTCGTTGATGTCGCTCTCCGCTCGATCGGGGACGAACTGGCGGGCCGAGCCCGCAGTGCCGGCTGAAGGCTGGATGAGGGGGTTCTAACTCAAGAAAAACCAAAAAGATCAGAAGTCAGATTCGGCTGCAAAGAAGACAAAAGAAGAACAAAGACGACTTACGACAGGCGGGGGGTTGGCGCGTGAGTACGACTCCTTGCCAAACTGCCAAGTCGCCGCGAGATTGCAGTTTGAGATATAATTCACCGTGTCTGCCACCTCCGCATGGGGCATGTCCTTGGAGCAGAACCGACTCGGATCCCGGTGGCCGCTCATCTGACAGATCAGATGAGGTCGGCCTTGGAGCGGGAGGACTCGGCGCGCCATGAAGGCCGCCAGCAAGTCATACCCGGTCAAGCCCTCCGACTGCGTCAGAACTCGGAGTCGCGCGACAGCGGCGGCACAAGCAGGAGTCAGCGTCTTGACTCGATGAGACCAGTTGGGGAGCCTCCCAGTCGGTGTGCTGGCTTCGAAAGGCGGCAGGTTGACCGAGTCGCCATTTGCGGCGACGTTCTTCACATAAAAGTAAGAACGCTGCCACATCTTCACCGACTTGATCAGCGGGATGGCAGGAAATGGATTGTCGGCCACCGACCTCCGCATCGCGATGAAGGCACCGCACTTGGCCGGCACGCCGGCGACGTGCGTGCCGAGCTTCGACTGAAAGAATTCTCCCCACAGCTCGGTGGTGGGGAGAACACCGAGGAAGCCTTCGCACAAGGTGGCGAAGGTAGCCAGTAGCACCACCATATTCAGGCTGAGGTGGTGCGGCTGGAGCCGTGGGACTCCAAGAAGGAGCGGAAGAAGCCGCTCGCCGGCAGCCCCAGGCCGCGCATGAGGTGCGAGCGGTACACGACCCGCTCGCCCTCCTCCGGCGCCGGCAATATCTCCCCCTCCGGCGCGGCGCAGGCTCGCACTAGTTCCGTGCCGGGGAGGCGACGCGTCTTGCGGAGGAACTCGATGATGTCGTCGTCCACCTTGGAGCCGGCCCACATGCCGGAGCGCACGGCAGCAGGTGCGGCGGCGGAGGAAGAGCTCATTGCCGCAGGCATGGCGTGGTTCGGCGCGGCGGTGGCGAAAGGAAGA